>NW_006772616.1:373603-451264 GCF_000442215.2 Lipotes vexillifer | reverse complement strand
TCCCGTTGCAGAGCACAAGCTCCAGACGCACAGGCTCAGCGGCCATGGCTCCCGGCCCCAGCCACTCGGTGGCATGTGGGATCTTCCCGGACTGGGGCACGAACCCGTGCCCCCTGCATCGGCAGGTGAACTCGCAACCACTGTGCCACCAGGGAAGCCCATTAGTGATTTTTAAAAGAAAAAAAAACCATGAATTAAGTAAATAAGTTTGGGAAATATTGAGCTAAATAAATGGATTTCTTTCACATATGATTTCTCAGAGTCTCTAAAAGCTCATGTGCTTTACAAACCTCTAAAAGACAACTGCAGAATATAACATTTCCAAACCTCCTGGTACACAAAACTCTTTTTGGTAGAGTCTCTTTAGACCACTGTTTTGCAAGCTCAGTCTCTGAAATGATGGTCTGCAAATCAGTTGTGTAAAGTGGTCTACCTCGCTGCCTGCTGAGGCCAAGCTTTTATTTCCCTGTTATAGGACCAGGATGAAAGGAATCCTCACAGTGGAGAGGTCAATAGTAAGCTGTCACTATGCATCTCTGTTCTTTATTTTAAAATGATCATTCAAGTAAATTGGTAGTATCTTTCTGGTGAATAGTTTAGCCATATATATGAAAAGCCTCTCAATCTTGGGGTGTTCAAAAAAAACCACTGGGGTAGGAAGAAAATAGTAGCACGTCCACTTAAAACTTCTCACATTTAATTTTTTTGCATGTTTTGTTATATAGATGTATATATAAATTTAAATTCATTTATATTTATAAATGTTATAAATTTATATTGAAGAATAAGTTGACAGTGTATTTTATATTTATGTAGAAATATAATTATAAATTATGTATAATATTGGAATAGTAACATATGTATATAATTTGCAAGTAATTTAATATATATGTATTGGGGATGGGTAATAATAATATTGAGGGGATCACTTAGCCGTACATATAAAAAGCCCTTAATTTCCTCATATTCTTTGACCCAGCAATTTCACTTCTTGGAATATATTCAATTTATCCTAAAGAAGTATTGCATGTGTATTAATATTTAACTACAGGGGATATTTATTGAAAAAGTGCTTGTGAGCACTGAAAACAGTCCAAATATCCAATAATTGGAGATTGGTTACATAAATTATGGTACTTCCATATAAAGAATCTTAACAGGGAGTTATTAAAAATTATGTAGTAGTAGGGCTTCCCTGGTGGCACTGTGGATAAGAATCTGCCTGCCAATGCAGGGGACAGAGGTTCGATCCCTGGTCCGGGAAGATCCCACATGCTGTGGAGCAAGAAGCCGTGCTCCACAACTACTGAGCTTGTGCTCTGGAGCCAGCAAGCCACAACTGCTGAGCCTGTGTGCCACAACTACTGAAGCTCGCGTGCCTCGAGCCCGTGCTCCGCAACAAGAGAAGCCACCGGAATGAGAAGCCCATGCACCGCAACAAAGAGTAGCCCCCGCTTGCCGCAACTAGAAAAAGCCTGCGTGCAGCAACGAAGACCCAGTGCAGCCAAAAATAAATAGACAAAATTTTTTTTTAAATTATGTAGTAGTAGAATATACTATAACCTAGAAAAAAAACATGATTTTGTAAGTCAGAAAACATGACAAAAGATTATTGAGCTCATATGACGTAAGAAGGGACTGACTGGAGTAATGAACCAAAATGTTAATGACAGTAGCTCTTAATGGTGCAATAAGGGGAAAATTTTAATTTCTTTATGCTTCCCTGTGTTATCCTAAGTTTTGTACAATAAATATATATTTTTGAATAAGCATTATATTCATAAGTTTCAAAATCTGGCAATTATGAAAGGGTATACAGTAACAAAGTCTTTTTTCCTAGTCCTGTCTCCCAGACAGCCCATTTCTTTCTCCAGGAGTATCCATTGTTATTGGTTTCTTGTGTATCTTTCCAAGGATCTGTTGATAAAATCTGTATATATACATATATTTTATCCTTTATCACACAAAGAACAGCATACAATACACTGTTTTGTAGTTTGCTACATTGAATAATCTTGAGCACCTATTATTTCACCCATGTGGGAGTGTATCTGTAGGATACATTCCTAAAAGTGGAATGGCTGTTCAAAGAAAATGTACATTTGTCATTTGGATAAATATTGCCGTATCATCCTCTGAAGTTATGAAAAAATCTTTTCATGATTTCTTCCAGTACCTTAATGGTTTGGGTTTTTTTTTTTAACATTTCAATTTAGATCCCTTTAAATTTTTATCCTGGCTTAATGGATACTTAATAAGAAAAACAAATTATTTAAAACATTAAACTCCTCACTCATAGTGGAAATTCAAGGGCTCGTTGTCCCCATCTGTTAGATCACAGGATCTAGATGCAAATAAGGACATCTTGCAAAGGTTCAGTTTACGCAGCAGGTAACATAGCCAGACCTCTGCTCGGCTGTGTGCAGGTTTATTTCCTTCCAGAGTCTCATGCTAGTGAAGAATCAAGCCCTGAGAGCTTGATTTCCACCTGCAAATGAATTTTTCACTTCAGTAGAACTCAGGTCGCTGTTTGGATTTTCCTCCTGAAATATTGTAAGTTGCTTTCATCATTTAAATAAAAAGAAGTGGCCTCCCCTGCAGTACTGGGGTATGTGTGTATGGGCTGCATGATTTAGTGTAGGACAGTGTGAGAGCACATAGGAAGACAACTAATTTTACTCCTACAGGGAGTCTGGAGACCTGTTACTCACTGGCAAACCTAAGCAGCTGTACTGAAATGTCAGATGGATTTGCACAGCTGACTCAAGTTGCCGAAAAGAGAGGCGAATAGTAATTCCATAAATTGACCCTCTCCAGCCAAGCCCTGCTTAATATAGTTACGGCTCGAGCTTAGCGGCGGTCACTCCTAGAGGCTCAGCAAACACCACTGCGGTTCTTGGGGGAAAAAAAAATCTCTCAAGGTGGTATTGACCTGGGACACTTGGTAACTGGGGGAACTGCTTGAGAGTTTTTTCTTTTTTTAAATCTTCTTTGATTATTTCTCCTTTTCTAATAAAGTATAGAAAAGTATAGAAAAGAATCATGTCGGAACACAGCAGGAATTCAGATCAAGAAGAACTCTTTGATGGGGAGATTGATGAAGATGAAATCTTGGCCAACTTGTCCCCAGAAGAGCTTAAGGAACTGCAGTTGGAAATGGAGGTGATGGCCCCTGACCCCAGGCTTCCCGTGGGAATGATTCAGAAGGATCAGACTGACAAGCCACCAACAGGGAACTTCGACCATAAATCTCTCGTTGACTATATGTATTGGCAAAAGGCATCCAGACGCATGCTGGAAGATGAACGTGTTCCTGTTACCTTTGTGTCATCCAAGGTAACCGGGGATTTGTATACAACAGAGAAATGGCTGCCTGGGCTGGGCTGGCCAGTGTCCCTGTTGTAACTGTCATTTCTCAAGACTCTATGTTTTGTCGATGTTTATAGATAAATCAGAATATTTCATCCTACGCCAGATGGGAACTTTCTTTAACACTTACATGGTATAATTGGGAGGAAAAAGTGGTAATTTCTTGTAAATATCTCTTTAAAAAAATTGCCACGGGGTTTCTTGCGCAGGAAAGCCTATATTCTGTAGGCATGATACTTAATGAATTAACTCATAACCCAGAAGCATTTGTCCTTTATGCTTTTTTTGGCTCACAGAACCCTTTAAGAAGCTGAAGAAGGCTCTCCGTTCTCTCCTTCCATCACATGCATACATATACAATGTTTCACATACAATCTCAAGGGTGCCACAGTCCCCCTGAAGTCCAGCCACAGGCTCTGCAATTAAACCAAGTCACATAACCACAAAATCCAGTATTACCACAGTGCATTGGATATCAGTGGTGAATATAGAAGTTGATGCTGTTAAGCTGTTTTAAAGATGGTTTTCTCTTTAAATATGTTCTTTATATGAAAAGTAGAATTGTGGTCCACTCTATGGACTTGTATATCAGCACATTGTTTTAAATATTTCACTTAAAAATGACTTGGCAAAAATAAGACAGAGATCCCCACAGGTAAAGTCTCTTGTAGTTATGCCTGCTAATATTGATATATCTTGTCACATTACCATCATGCTGGCTATAATTTTAGGAAAGTTATAAACTGATTTCATGGCCAGGGGAATTTAAACACGTACTGCACTCAAGAAAATGAGTTGCTGGCTTGATCAGGTTAGAGTGTAAGGTACAATTTGCAGACGTTTTACAACTAGAGTAAAAGCCAGTTCTATATGAACACCAATTTCAGAGGAACAAACAAATTGGGTACTTTTAACACTTTTTCTTCCTTTGGTATAATTTAAACAGCTTGATAGTTGGCGCCCCCTGCTGAGACAAATGGGAAATGCAAAGGTGAAGGCTTCAGAGTTAAGGTGTCAGTTGTCAATTCCAACCTATCATGTTATAAGCAGTAAAATCAAGTTCTTATTTTTTTTAAATTACAGGTTTATTTTGTTTTGTTTTGTTTTGTTTTGTTTTGTTTTTGCGGTACGCGGGCCTCTCACTGTTGTGGCCTCTCCCCTTGCGGAGCACAGGCTCCGGACGCGCAGGCTCAGAGGCCATGGCTCACGGGCCCAGCCACTCCGCGGCATGCGGGATCCTCCCGGACCGGGGCACGAACCCGTGTCCCCTGCATCGGCAGGCGGACTCTCAACCACTGCGCCACCACGGAAGCCCCACAGGTTTATTTTTTATTGAGATAACATTGGTTTGTAACACGATGTAAGTTTCTTGTGTACAACATTATATTTCTACTTCTATATACCCTACAGTATGCTCACCACCAAAAATTTAGTTTCCATCCGTCACCATACAGTTGATCCCCTTTACCCATTTCGGCCTCCCAAGATCAAGTTCTTACTCAGATGAGCCTGTGTGTCAAACTGCTACATCAGCTTTCAAAATGACACCTATGAGGTACACATACTTTTTGGGAAAATGTGCTAATTGATGTGCAAACATTTAATAAGCATTACTGATATGACTGTCATTTTCCTTCCCAGACTAAGCAGTTGTTTCTAAATCTCTACTAATCCTGTCCCCTTTTGTAGCTGGCTTTGCCTCCTAGACACTTGCCTTCCAAAGGAACTGGACTATAAAGCCTGTCCCTGGAGTATCCAGGGTAGTTTTTCCAGAGCTGAGCAAACAAAAATCAAAGTTTAAGGGTTTGGTTATGTTCCAAATATCAAACTGCTCTCATTTTCCCCACAGTATCTTATTTTCAGGGAAACTTGTTGTACACATTACATTAGATTGGCAAACATATTATGTAAATTTTGGTTAGGGCAATAAGGAAATTATTGTGTAACACAGAGCTATTGAATACAAAGATGCCTATTCAGCTATATACAAAACAAAGATTTCAATGAATGGATAAATCCATAAGGTTTTCAAAACAAATAATTTTTAACTGCTTCTGGAGCTGAACCCCATCTTTAAAAACAATAGAGGGTCTGAGAACAAAATTAACTAGGCTTACTTTTAATACAGGGGATGAGAAAAACACAGCCAAAAACTGTGTTCGTGCCTGTGTGTGCCTATAAAAATTTATCTTTATTTTTGTTGTATTTGCTTGAAAAACTAATATGTGTACTTGGTTTTAAAAAAACTTAGTCTAGAATTATATAATGTAAAAAGTGAAAATCCCCTCAATCCTTCCTTTTCTCAGTTATCTCAATGGTTAGCTCTCTTCCTCAGAGATAAGTACTTACTTGGTAAGCATTACATGTGATGTAACTTCTATGTGAAGAAACCCTCATAACATGTATTCTAACCCTCATAAACCCTGCTATGTATTCTAACCCTCATAAACTTCTCTTTTAGGGAAAAACTCAAGAACAGCATGAAGAAATAGACACAAGTAATAAAAATGTGTCCCAGTATTTAAAAGAAAAGCTTAATAATGAAATCACTGCACATAAAACAGAATCACAGGGCAGTGACAATGTCCAAGAAACAAATAATGAAGATAACGAAGATGATGTGGAAGATAAAGAAGATGAGGGAAAAGAGGACAGTGAAGAGAGTGATGAGAAAACAAAAACAGAAGAGGAAGGTGAGGTAAAGGAGCAAATCAGAAATGGAGCGAACAACAGCCAACAGGTAACTGATAAAGTATCCGAAGAACAGAAAGACAGACCAGAGGCCCAAGAAAAAAGTGAGAAAAAAATATCAAAATTAGATCCCAAGAAGCTAGCTCTAGATACCAGTTTTTTGAAGGTAAGCGCAAGGCCTTCCGGAAACCAAACGGACCTAGATGGGAGCTTAAGGCGCGTGAGACAAAATGACCCTAACATGAAGGAACTCAACCTGAACAACATTGAAAACATCCCCAAAGAAATGTTGCTGGACTTTGTCAACGCGATGAAGAAAAACAAACACATCAAAACCTTCAGTTTAGCCAACGTGGGTGCGGATGAGAACCTAGCATTCGCCCTGGCCAACATGTTGCGTGAAAACAGGAGCATTACCACTCTTAACGTCGAGTCCAACTTCATCACAGGCAAGGGAATCGTGGCCATCATGAGGTGTCTCCAGTTTAATGAGACACTAACCGAACTTCGGTTCCACAATCAGAGGCATATGTTGGGCCACCATGCTGAAATGGAAATAGCCAGGCTTCTGAAGGCAAACGACACTCTCCTGAAGATGGGCTACCATTTTGAGCTTCCAGGTCCCAGAATGGTGGTAACCAACCTGCTCACCAGGAATCAGGATAGACAAAGGCAGAAAAGACAAGAAGAACAGAAACAGCAGCAACTCAAAGAGCAGAGAAAGTTAATAGCCATGTTGGAGAATGGGTTGGGGCTGCCACCTGGGATGTGGGAGACGCTGGGGGGACCAGTGCCCGATTCTGGGACGCAGGAGTTCCTCCAGCCTCCTCTTCCTCTTCCTCCTCGACCTCCCAGCTCCCACGCAGTCCCCTTCAGTCGACAAAATGAAATGATGAAAAAGCCATCGCACGCTCCGAAGTACAGGCCGGACCCTGACACCTTCCGCATGGTGAAGCTAAAGAGGATCCAGCGCAAATCTCGGATGCCGGAAGCCAGAGAATCAGCCGAGAAAACCAACCTCAAAGACGTGATCAAAACACTCAAACCAGTGCCGAGAAATAGGCCACCCCCGCTGGTGGAAATCACCCCCAGGGATCAGCTCTTGAACGACATTCGTCACAGTAACATCGCCTATCTTAAACCTGTAAGTAGGAGGAGGGAGAAATGGTGAACACACACCACGATAAATGTCTCCCAGCTCTCTTCCCTGCTCATTTGGACACCAGGAGATTGTCACTAACGGAGGGAAATCTGTCAGCATTACCGGTAGATCTAAATGATTGGTTATCCTCAACGACACACATCTATATAACTTCTGTAACGATGATACTAATAGCTAACATCTATTGAGCACTTACTATGGGCCAGGTTCATTATATGAATTAACTTTTACAGTCACTTTAACAACCCTATAAGGCAGGAATTATTATTCTCCCTCTTTTATAAAAAGGAAACTGAGGACTAGGGATGTTAAAAAAAAACATGTCTAGGAGAAACAGCTCAGAAGTGGTAGAGTTGACTTTGAAATCCAGTTCTGAGTCCAGGGTCAAGCTTTTATTCACTCCAGCCACACAGAGCTGACACAAGCAGAGATCCCCAGGGACCTGCTGCAGGAATAAATAAGAGTGAGGCCTAATTAGGCCAATGTTTGTAGATGAGTGCTTCCATAGTGCTTGAAAAAAACAGTTCTTTTTTAGTAGATGAATGGAGACTACCTGCAATTGCAATTATACTCTTTATTTTTTAGGTGGGCGAAAAATAATAAAATTCAGATTAATATCTGTATGAATAAATGGAGCTTTAAAATATTTTACTATTATTTCAGTTTTCATATTTACTATGATTCACTATTACTGATGCTGATAGGCGAAAATGTTCTATTCCTTGCAGCTTAAGTTATAGAAATAAATTTTTTTATAGTCGTTACTATGGGGGCATTCATGGAGGCTGAAAGGTGCGTGTCCAAAGACCACAGGTGGTTGATAATTAACAATTGTTTTAAAATCTAGTATGTAATTTAGCCAAGATATTACATTGACAAAATAGTCAATATATTATTTCACCAGAGAGAGTCAGTTTTTGTCAAGATGTTTTAAACAGGTTTCCATGTAAGCTTGTTCTTTTTCTGCTTTTAAAGAG
Source organism: Lipotes vexillifer (assembly GCF_000442215.2). Taxonomy (NCBI): domain Eukaryota; kingdom Metazoa; phylum Chordata; class Mammalia; order Artiodactyla; family Lipotidae; genus Lipotes; species Lipotes vexillifer. The sequence continues at coordinate 443,065 of NW_006772616.1, read as the reverse complement.
CTTTATATTCTCAAACAATACAGGGAATTCCCTGGCGGTCCAGTGGTTAGGACTCAGCACTTTCACTGCCGAGGGCCCAGATTCAATCCCTGGTCGGGGAACTAGGATGCTGCAAGCCACGTGGCGTGGCCACAAAAACAAAAACAAACAAACAAAAAACAATATAATTGGTTCTTATTCATACATACACATGTCTGTTCCTTATTCCCATCTCCTAGTAATGCACAGTTGACAACATTTCAGCATTTTATTCTTCTGAATCAAAGATGACTTTCAACTGTGATTTAGAGGGACTCTGATTCTTCTTGGGGCAGGGGTCAGGGGGACAGCACTAGAGGTCACATGAGATCAGGCAAGAGACCTTTGCCTGCCCTTGGGCACAACATCAACACTTTTTGTACCTGCTCTTCTCTGGGCAGTCAGACCTCTGCAGGGGGTGGATCAGGGTGTTGTTTTGAGAGAGGCTAGTGCTGTCACTCTGTAACCAGTTGCCAAGGCAAATCCAAGATGCCTTGGTGGCTAGACAATCAGAAAATGACATTAAGAGAAATTTTGGTTTTTTTTTTTTGAGGTACGCGGGCCTCTCACTGCTGTGGCCTCTCCCGTTGCGGAGCACAGGCTCCAGACGTGCAGGCTCAGCGGCCATGGCTCATGGGCCCAGCCGCTCCACGGCATGTGGGATCTTCCCGGACCGGGGCACGAACCCGTGACCCCTGCATCGGCAGGCGGACTCTCAACCACTGCGCCACCAGGGAAGCCTAAGGGAAATCTTTTTAAAATCTGCATTAAAGGTGGCACGTGGATTCAGAGTAGACAAGAGAATGAAGTTTAAATGATCATCTGACCCCACTTCCTGCCTTCTGAGGGAATGTTCTGCTGAGCAAATTGGCTTTCCCTGGAGTTGGCTGCATTTCATCCATCTGCTTACCCATTACTGCAATAAATATTGGTGTAGTGCTGCCATGTATCAGGCACCATCAGCAGGGAATAGGACAGGTATAGTTAACTTCATGGAGCTTACACTGTTGGTTTCATCATTTTTACAGTCAAGACACTGACTTTTAGTCTAGTGAGAACACTTCAGCTTGGGGTCTAGATTCTAGAGCAAAAGGCATTAAGGTAAATTCATGATAATCATTACCAAAATGCCACACCCTACTAAGTAGTATGTTTTTTGTTTTCAATAAATTCTAAAGTGCTATCAGGTTTTTAAAGAAATTATTTATTTATCTCTGGCTGCATTGCGTCTTCGTTGCTGCCCGCTAGCTTTCTCTAGTTGCAGCGAGTGGGGGCTACTCTTTGTTGCGGTGCGCGGGCTTCTCACTACGGTGGCTTCTCTTGTTGCACAGCAAGGGCTCTAGGCACGCGGGCTTCAGTAGTTGTGGCTCGTGGGCTCTAGAGCTCAGGCTCAGTAGTTGTGGCTCACGGGCTTAGTTGCTCCCTGGCATGTGGGATCTTCTCGGACCAGAGGTCGAACCCGTGTCCCCTGTACTGGCAAGCAGATTCTTAACCACTGTGCCACCAGGGAAGTCCCAAGTGCTATCAGTTTTGAGTTTAGTTTTGTTTGTTTTTAATGTCCGCTAAGGAAGAAAACTATGCAGCAAAGTGAACTCTGACATGGTTTGTGAATGGTGGTCTTGCATATCATCCTTTGCTTTGCAATGTCTTTTATCTATGCAAGGGACTGACATCTTCTGCTTTCAGTTGCCTGGCTTGGCTTGCAATAGACATCTCTTGATATGTATCTCAGATACAAAATGTCATGCGACTTCATCAACGTGGTCCTTTAAAATGCTCTGCAAGAAAAATGTGAAAATGCATTGTCCAACTGACAAAAATTCACTTGACTGACATCGGTTCGCTCCCTACTGCTGTGTTTTTGCGCCTTGCTGCATACGTAATAAATGTCTGCTTTAATGCCGACTCATAGTGTAATCTCTCTTAAAAGACATTTTATCTTTTTATTTGAAATCATTTGAGACGTGTGGAAGTTCAAAACAGTAGAAAGAAGTCTTACAAGCCTAGCACGTTTTGTCATATTTGCTTTGTCATTCTTTAAAGGATAGTTTAAATGGCAGTACATTTGCACGTGTGCAATTCCAACAGGGCACAGAGCTCAGTGGAAGTGCTGATGGTATGAAAACCTATGCTGTGTTTGTGCTCCCACCTGCAGCCAACTATTGTAAAACACCGTTGACTGTAAGATGCTTTCTGATGTCACGAATATGGAAACATCGAAAAATGTGCATCTTAGACTCAGTAAAATGCTGTAAACGCCATCAGTGGTGATATCACAGGATCCCAGCAGAAAGGGCTATTTTTGGCTGGTCAAATGAGACACATCCACACTCACTTGAAGGAGGTGAAACTAAAGGTTATGGGGTTTTCCCCCCCACTTGTGTTGGAGGATAGAGATGCTCTCTAAATCCCTGGATTTTCACATATGAAGTTAAAACCCAATTTGGAAATCTTATAATTGTTTTTACTGATGCTCCTAACTAAAACATTGAATGTCCATAAACATACATAGAAATTATTTATTTTTAAATGAAAAATGATTATTTTTTTCTCTCATGGACTTGGAAATATTATTTTTCTATTTTCTAGAGCATAGCTCATGAGGTAGTTTATATTTTAAATTTGTATTTTTTCCTTTTAGTGTTTATTCTCTCCCCATCTCATGCTTCTGGCTTGGGATCCCTGAAATGAAGTTTCTAGCAGAGAATGACGGGAAGTCTGTATACTTGCTTGGCTCAAATGCTACCTCTTCCAAAAAGCCGCCCATTTAATTCAGTTTGAGAGAGATGTATTCTGAGGGCCAGGTATTGAAAACTAGTGGACTATAAGCCCAATTTGCAGGCCTGTTTTGTTTGGCTTGGGTATTGTTGTACTAGTTATAAAATATCACCTAATAATATGCAGATACCTGGGAGCATTTGAAACATCAGATCCAGCCACACGGGGCCTGCATGTGCATGGCACAAATAAGCTGGATCTGTGTTGACTTCTCTCTTGAGATAGGTAATGGACTCTCCAGTTTTTCCTCAGTCTCCACCATGCCCTACTGCCTAATCACTGGCCTTTTTCACTCATTTACATTACTTATTTGACTGCTGTGGAATTTTTTGGTTTGTCACGTTGTTCTTATTGTTTTTAGCTATGTTTTAAAAGTCTTTGTCTTGTCTAACTGAATTTATTAATTGCTCATTTATTTCCCTCTGAGTTGATAACTCTGAGTCAGTGTGATGCCAGCCCAAAACAAAGACGTTAGGCTTGTACAGGCTTATCCCTCCCTGGTAAATGTATGATTTCCTTTCCTCTTTAAAAATTTGGTGGTCTGCTCACTGCCTACCATCTTAGATGAGTATCTGTACTTTTCATTGAGATAAAAATCTCATCTGCAGCAACTATTTAATCTACTGAGGTCAACTGCGTTTATATCATATGCAACTTTTGGTGCCAGTCAAACAAGGTAACTATTTTAACATTCAGTTAATTTTACTTTGGGCTCACCTATGTGTGTCTGGACTGGTTTCACCTAGGTGCCTAAAGACATGATTAAATTTCTCCTTCAGAAAGATTTCAGTATAATAATTTCCCGAGCAGCCTTAATTGGCCAAAAGACTCCGTGACACATTAGCAGTTGTTAGGATTACAAAAATGGAAGAACAGAGACTCCTGAGTCTTCATCTCTGGCCATTTTTTCTTTGCCTCATTTATAAAATATCCTATTTCTTTTGAAGTAGGATCTCTAGATTCTGTCCTTTTGCAGTTTTCTCCTTTTTCCCATCTTAGCTTCTCCCTTTGTTTCAATTATCACATAATCTAGGACAATCCCCAAATTTCCCTTTCCCTTTAGATCACTCAGGGTTTTCTCAGTACCTTCATTCAATCTGTCCCCAAACCAAGCTTTTCCTTTCTAGATCTAGTTGTTGTTTCTGGTTCCCAATTTTCCATGCTGTCTCCATTCTCTCACACTTTCAAGTCTCACACTTTCAAGCCTCAGAGTTCCCTTCAGTTCCTTCCTTTTTTTCCTTAAAAAAAAAAAAAAAAACCAAAACCCAAGAACCCAAACCTACCAGAATCTCCAAGAGCCAAGGCCAAATCTAGATCAGAGCTTTAGAAATGTTATACTCTTGCTAGAGGGAGTCTCCACAGGAGAAAGCAACGTAACATTTCAAACTCATCTCAAAAGAGCATAAGTGGACTAGAATTATACAGACCAGGAACTGCCCTTCCCTAATACCTAGTGGAAAAAAGAGTTTTTGATGTACAACTTTTCTAAAGTCTGTGATAGTGATTCCTAAATTTTAGCATGCATCAAAAGCGCCTGGAAGGCTGAATACAGATTACTGAGCCCATCTTTAGAGTTTCTGATTCAGTAGGTCTTGGATGGGGCCTGAGAATTTGCATTTCTGACAAGTTCCTTGGCAATGCTGATGCTGGTCATTTGGAGACCACACTTGGACACCCATGGTTCAATGACATCTATGGCAAACCATACCTCCTGAATTTTTCCCCTGAAGGACATTCTTTTCCTCTCTCCCCACAACACTTTGCTCAAGTTACTTATTTTCTATCTCTGTCTTTCAAAATATATCCAACAGGCTCGACTCAAAACTTACAACAAAAGAAATGAAACCAAACATCAGTGGTGACTACCCTTCCTGTCTCTTTCTACTGCCCCTCACTTGTACCTCTCTTTCAGCATCTTCCACATGGTGCCTTAAGTTGACAGCTCTTACAGGCACACTGTAGGTCTCCTAGTGGATTCTGAGTTCCTCAAGGTAGGTCTTCCTCATCTATGTCCTGGACACCCATTGAGGTGTTGGTCCAGAGCAGGAACTGCAGTCGCGTGTGCTGAATTAAACAAAACAACCCCTGCTGAAATGGGTCTTCCCATCCTGCCCAATTGCTCCCAGTCTCTGTGGGTGTATGTACGTGTGTGTGTGCACTGTGTAACGCTATACACACGCACTTTTTAAAAAAAACGAATTTTAACCAACAGGTGAAGGGGGAACAGGGCCCCCTAACAATAATGCGAGTTGATTCTTGTTTGTTGGAAGTTTTATATTTTTGTAACATCAGATCTGGCTGTCTTTTTTTTTTTATGGTTTCTGTCTTTTGTGTTCTGCTTAGAAATGGCTTTTTTGAACCTTATTAAAATATTTGCCTATCTTTCTTGCTGCTTTTAGAATTTTTGGTTTTTTAAAAATATTCCATATTATAGATGAATTAAAGGGTTAGATGTTAGAAGTAATTAGGAAGCAAGAAGTCTGCTACTTTATTTCTTTGCCAAGTAGCTAACCACTGATCATTTAGTGACCCATTCTTTTCTCCAGTGATCTGAACTGCCAGTTTGGGCATATTTTAAATTAGTTAATATGTCTCTGGGTTTACTGTGTTGGGGCATTGCCACGTTTCACTTTTCAAGGTATTTTTTATTAATTTGGAATCCTTCTTTGCATATAAACATATATCAGGAATAACATACTATAAAAATATTTTTTGGGCCTCCCTGGTGGCGCAGTGGTTGAGAGTCCGCCTGCCGATGCAGGGGATACGGGTTCGTGCCCCGGTCCGGGAGGATCCCACATGCCGCGGAGCGGCTGGGCCCGTGAGCCATGGGCGCTGAGCTTGGGCATCCGGCAACGGGAGAGGCCACGACAGTGAGAGGCCCACATATCGCAAAAAAAAAAAAAAAAATATTTTTTCCATTCAATAATACAAAGAACACAGTTTTGACTATTACAGCTCTGCAGTTATTTTACCTTGTGTGTGTGTGTGTGTGTGTGTGTGGTACACGGGTCTCTCACTGTTGTGGCCTCTCCCGTTGCGGAGCACAGGCTCCGGACGCGCAGGCTCAGCGGCCATGGCTCACAGGCCCAGCCGGTCCGCGGCATGTGGGATCTTCCCGGACCGGGGTACGAACCCGTGTCCCCTGCATCGGCAGGCGGATCCTCAACCACTGCACCACGAGGGAAGCCCTGCAGTTATTTTAAATAACTGGCATTATATATTTTGTTTATTGGTGGTGTTCACTGTTGGTGTTCTCCTTGGATGACCCTTACCAATCTGTAGTCACACCCCACCCCTCCTGAAAGTCTGACACTAGGGAGGGAGAAAGTCAGAGCACATGGAGGACCCTTTGGTTTGAAGGCTGTGCAGGTAGCAGCAACACATCCCAAGTTCTCTCCAATGGGCAGGATGTTGGGAAACGTTTTTACGCAAAGGTTGTGGGCAGAGAACTGGTTAAGAGGGTCCATAGTAGATGGCCAAAATGGTTCCTCACGTTGGCAGGTAGACACGGGCCATGGAAGAAGAGGCATTTTAAAGTCATTATTATACGAACTCTGAGTGTCCTTTGGACTCTGTCAGTGTTCTCTGAAAGGCACATCCCTGATGGATGAGTCATTCTCCTAAAATATGACAGCACTTGAAACCCATTAAGAACTTACCTTATCTTTAAGTTGTTCCTGTGAAACAAAGCTCAAAGTTGATTTGCAGTCAGACTTATGCTACTCTTTTGCAATTTTTTTTGCCCTTGAGCGTTCTCCAAATACTGTTGTAATATTTGGTGAGTATCACATTAGGAATGTGCTTTAAAGAGGAAAGACCAGTTCTTAAAAGAACATACATTTTATATTCTTATGGTGGTATTTGTTTGGTGAGTATTTCAATACTCAGGAAGGCATTGAAATCAGGCCGATCTAGGTTCAAATCCAGCTCTGCCACTTCCTAGCCCTGTGACCTGAAGCAAATTGCTTAATCTCTCTGAGCCTGTTCCCTCTTTCCAAGGTGGTTGTAAGATGAAATGAGGCAATGCTTTAAAAAGAAGTGTTAATGTTGATTACTAACTTGTAATTACTTAATCCTTATGGTAGCCTTGTGAACAAGATACTGTTACTGTCATTTTATAGCTGAGAAAATTGATGCCCAGTACCATGCAACTAGTAAGTGCTAGTTCCAGGATTTGAAACAGGCAGAGTCCAGCATCCACCCTCTTGTGCATGTGATAAGCTTCACCATGTGCTCAGAACCCCTCGGTCTGTCCCGTCATCAGTAAATGCCCACTTCATGGTGGCTGGGGCTTTTATTGTTGTTTTATCATGATTTGAGGGGTCTCTCTGGCCAGAATTTCTAATCTGCTTTACACCCTTTGAGGCATGTACATTTTGTCATTTTTGCTGTAAAACACTTGAATATCTAGGATTAATTTTTCTTCTCTTTTCAAATGCTTAAATCACAGGTGCAACTGCCAAAAGAGCTGGCATAAGAGGCAACAGAATAATCCCAGAGAAGAAGGAATTGACATAATGACTCTTGGATTAGAGTTTGGAGACTGTTTCAGCAGCATACTTCTGGATCCAGGTGGTGGAACTGGGAACATTGCTAACTGATACGTGTATTTTGTAAAAGGCTTTGGCCCGTGACAAAATAGGGGCTGAAAAGGCAGGGGGAAGGAGATAAAATATGAATAGTCAGGGCAAGATTTTCTACTTCCAATCAGTTGGAGTGACTTAGGTGAAACTGAGTCTTCTAGCAGAAGTTGATTTTTTCGTAAACATTTGCTTTATTATTGCTTTCTTCTGGTAAATAACAATAAATACTATAGCGGTGTTAACTATTATATTCCCATTTTTTTTCTCCTTCCGTCTGCTCTGCTGTAATTCATCACACAGTATCTTAAACGGAACAGAACATGTTTCACTCTGTGGAAATGTGAAGGGTGAATTGAACTCCAGGCCCTCCAGATGCTTTGAAATGGAAGAAATGTTAATTGCCTCCTCTTCTCTGGAGGATCAGTTGCGATTTCCCGTTTCCAGCCCTGCCTAGCTTTCTCTCTTGGCCATTTTCCTGTGTTGGGATATACTTCTGATAGGGGTATCTGTGAAGAGCAGAACGCTTAAGCCATGGGACGTGGAGAAAACAGCGTTTCCAGAAAAACTAACAGGCTTGATCTTGTTCTTCTCAAAAATCTAAGGAAACTTGCTCTAGGATTAACCTTGAATTCCTTACCCTATCATTCAAGGCCCTCCATTGCCTGTTTTCAATTTAGTAATTCAGTCTTATCTGCCACAGATTCTTTATACCATTCTTTCACCTTTTTTGTTTTGTTTTTTAATTTTATTGAAGTATAGTTGATTTACAATGTTGTATAGATACTATTCTTGATAAAACATCCTCATGCTTTTGCTTCCATTGACCCTTCTATGGAGTATCCTGAGAGACTCCGCAAAAATCTCCCAGACAACTCCATCCCCAGTGTCCTTTCTTCTTCCAAGTTCCTAGAGCCCATAATTATCCATTCAAGTCTCTAGGTGCATAGAATCTGAAATTTTGTACTGAAGTGGCATGAACCTTAGAAATCAGGGAATGACACTTTGTTGCTTTTTCTGTCTTCGTCACCTGAGCAAATAATTGGCACCTGCCTTCTTTCTCTTTTTATATAATCATAGGTGGTACATCACAGGCAAAACAGGCTAGGAGAGAATGGACTTAATGGGGACAAACAGTACATTATTTCGAAGGACAAGTCGTGGGAAAGAAATATGGTGTTTCCATTTTTTAAAGATAATTTAGTGGGTACAAAAGTATCCATATTTAGGCCTTCCCTGGTGGCGCAGTGGTTGAGAGTTCACCTGCCGATGCAGGGGACATGGGTTCGTGCCCCGGTCCGGGAAGATCCCACATGCCGTGGAGCGGCTAGGCCCGTGAGCCATGGCCGCTGAGCTTGCGCGTCCGGAGCCTGTGCTCCGCAATGGGAGAGGCCACAACAGTGAGAGGCCCGCGCACCGCAAAAAAAAAAAAAAAAAAAAAAGGATCCATATTTAAATAGTTATAGTTTTCAATCAAGTAACTAATTTTAGAATCCCCCAAGGCTGAGAGTTTTGTTTTCTCTTACTTTACCATTTCTATAAAGCATCCTTGCATACAAAGCCAGATGGTTTAAAAAACGCTGCGATAAATAAAACTTTTAAAGTACCTAGCATATTCTGCACTTAAGAGGCTAAACTCTGGTGGGACAAAGCACTCTGAACATCTTTAAGCTTAATGTGTATCAGTGGTTGAAGTTCTGGAAGCTCTTATGTGTTTGCTTATACAGCAACAGTATTAATAAATAAGCCAGGAATTTCAAAAAGTGTGAATAGTCCTGAAAGAGGACGTTACTCTTAGATGTGCAAAAAGGAAAGATGATCCAAATTCAAATTTACTGCCTCATTGCACAGGTTTTGTCAAGAAACAGGTGAAGCCATTCATATTATGCTTTTTTTTCTATTCACCCACTCCCACCTTAAAAATCTTAACTGAAAATTTTAACTTGTTTTTAAAGTGAAATAATTTATAGCATTTCCATGCTAGAGTTTTCTATTATATTCTGATCACCAACCATTAGTAACTGTAATGAGTATATTTTTTTCATTCACATCGTCACTTTCTCCAAATTTACTGCATTTAGTCCACAGATTTCACCATGTAGAAAATGGGTCTAAAATATGTATAAGCCCATGCCAGGTTTAAAAAAGGATTCCATTAGTATTCGGTTTTATTCTGGCTGGAAATTAATAAAGTATTACAGTTTTATTAACAGTATTTGAAACACAAGCTGTTTTTTGCTGCAGAGAGAATATTTGCATGTTTATAGGGCTGTCAGTGAGTTTCTCAAACATTTAACACAGATGTACAGTAAATAAAGTCTCACCCCCCAAAAAAAAATCTTTGATAAATTTTATTCATATTTGGCTATGGGTACAAATTCTAGGCCATGTATGTGAAGTCATGGTGATACCGCTTTGCTAGAGAGAAAGGCTGCAGGTTGGCTAAGAAATTAAAATGCAAGAAGAAAGCAGGAGCGACATATGCATTGCTTCTTATTCTAGGACATACAGGGTCTCTTCAATAAGTACTGCTCCAAATGTCGTCCTAATTCCATGCTAGGGAAAGCTAAATATTTTCTATTCATCTATGAAATCACTCAATTGGCAAGGAAAACATGTTGTATCATCTATTTCTAAATACATGGGAAGTGAAAGGAAGAAAGTAATAGAAAATATAAACTCATGCTATCTTAATTCTAATGTCTAGCTATAAAAACATATAATTGTACCAAGTGCTATCTAATATTTTTATGAACTGCAGAAGCTGATGATCACTCCCACTTTTGAAGGTCTTTTTGCTTGGTCATCTAAAGATGCTTTTCAGATTTCAAAAGATCAGCTATTATTGTCCTCTTTCTGCCCCTAAGGAATTGGTAAAATGCACGTTCATTTCCTTCTTTCTAAATATTCCAGTTAACAACTAAACAGTGAAGAAAAAAGGGACACATTATCTTGGACACCTTTTTGTCATTATAACAACAAAAACTGTGCAATAGAAACTCAAGTTTTATTCTGATTTTTTTGTTTGTTTTTTAACAAGACCGTCAAGAATAATACAGGTTACAGAGCTGTAACCTCCTTAAAGAAGAGGATATTTAGTTTGCAACAAATGCCTTCTAGTGAGAACATATTACTAGCACTTCAAAAATTTACAAAAGGTTGACAAAATATTCTCCTAAACAGCTAGCTTTATATTTATAAACAAAATAGAAACAACTGGTTTATCCACTGCACATCAAACAGGAGGCAAAGTGATCGAGATCACCTTTGATTTTAAAGAATAATAAAAACTACTTTATACCCCACATATTATAATCCTAAGGAAGGAATATTTTTGAAGGATGCTGAGGGGGATTAAAACAGGCTAATGCATGACATCCTCTCCTTTAGTAGTCTTTTCATTTACTCATATTGCCTTGATCCTTGACAATTACTTTTTTCCTACAAGATAACCATACTGTTGCAGTACAATCCGTAATTCTTTTCTTTTATTCCCCTTAAGAAATAAGTGCGACCCATTTCCTATCAGCTTTCATAAACACACTTGAAACTTCAGACATAATAGGAGGGTGGTTTCTTTCAGTTTGAGGCCTTTTCTCTGTAACAGCAGAGATGAGAACAGGGTGGCCTCTCCGTGCGTGCTGCCATGGATAGCTGGATGGTTTGTGCACCTCGTATTTCAAAAACACAAACGGAAAGTAGGTCTGGACAAGGACAAACTGCAACTCGATTTCTGCTGCAACCCTATCAGCAGGTCAGCTCTATTTACTCCTTCACTTTACTGATATAGTCAGTGAACTTGCTGATGCTTTCTTCCTGCTGTTCTAGGGCATCCAGGACAATGCCCATGGGCGTCCTCTTCAGACCGATTCCCTCCATTTTATTCTCCAGTTTGTTCTTGAGGTTCCGGAGTCTCAGCGATGCGTGGATAAACATCACTACAGGGAAGTGAAACGTGGTTAGCATCAAAGCAACTGTTCTCTGTTTCCCTTCACGCTTGTAGCAGAAACTTTCTCTGTTAGCTACAGTCCAGTCTGGTTCTCCCATTGATCCAAGTCCCCACATGGATCCTTGGACTTCATAATCTGCCTGCCACTCTCTTCCCTTCACACATTGATATCATTACCTTTCAGATGCTACTTAAATGCCCTGAAATTCAAAGTGAATCCATGCGATTCCAACTTCACTAAAAAGCAACTGAACACTAAGCATTCCAGAAAAGAGCTCATGCTCAGTTCAGGGATTACCTGTATTTTGTCCCTGCAGGACGCATGCAGGTGAAGTCCTCTTAGAAAATGTCTGCTATGGGGCAGTTTTCCATAGTGTTGGGTATAGATGTCTAGATAAAAAGCTAAGGGTTTTATGGGCCTTATGTAACCTGGTGTTCCCCAGATTTGCCTGAATATTAAGAATTACCTGAGTTTGTTTATAAAGATTCTCTGGCCTCTCCCCTAGACCTCCTGAACCAGAATCTTAAAGGGATGGTCCTGGGAGTCTGTATTTTAAACAGACACACTGGGTGATCTGCACCAGCAGTTTTCAAACTTCTGTGTACATACAAATCACCTGGACAGACGGTTAAGTAGGCAAATTCCCAGTCTTCATCACCTAAAATTCAGACTGTTAAGACTGAGGTAGGATGCCAGAATGTAATCATTGTGGATGCTTCTGACGTAGGCGATTTTGGACCTTCATTTTGAGACGCACTGATGTGTGTTCTCTCTGGAGGCTCCTAATCTAGAGTGGCCATTAGAAACATTTGAGAAGCTTTCTAAAACTACAGGTTCTTTGGGCACCACTGTGGACCCAAAGAATCAAAATCTCCAAGGGAGGTAGCTGGCAAATTTATATTTTTAACAATCATCCTGGATGATTCTCCCAATCATCAAAGTTTGGGTATCACTGATATTGTCTAATTTCCTTCTGTTATAGATGAGTGAACTACAGCCCATAGAGGATAACTGGTCCAGATCACATGGCTGGTTTCCAGCAGGTCTAGGAATAGAAACCTGGACCCTTGACTCTCGACTTCTGCTACATTTCATTACCCTGGCTTGTGTTTTACAAGCTGTGCATTTAAGCAGAATCACTGAAATACTAAGCCTGTAGCACATAAAGAAAACCTTAAGAGTATTTCAAAAAGTCTGAATTTACTGATTCAATTATTTTATCCAATAAGGTATGAGATTCACATATAAATATTCTGGGCTTAATCTAACAAACCTTAAACAAGCAATTGATTTTATTTAATGGTACAGTGGCACAGGTGAAATGCTATTAAAAGTTAGAGGGATATTCCTGTCACTTAATACACTATAATTTTAATCAGATTTCTATTGATGAGACTTGAATTTTATCTGTTCTCTATTTCAGGCTTCAAGTGCTTGGAAATCTCGGTAAACAATGCATACAGACTTTAGAAAATGTCTATTTCTCTTCACCAGAATTGGAGTACTTGGTATCTATATTCTGGGCCAACTTACAAAACTTTCAACACTAATTCTGATCTTCTGAGTAAGTAGAGAGTAAACATCCATTTCTCTGTCACCACAGGATGCCTGGCACTGAACGCCTGAGAACAGACTCTGATATCAGACAGATCTGGGTTCCAGTGCAGGCTATACCACTTTTCTGCTGTATGACTTGCGATCCGTACTTGTTTTGTTTACTGTATTTGTGCAATTAATGGACTATCAGGCCTTGATCTGCCGTTTCAGAAAATTCTGATCATGTTGTAGCCCTGCCAGCACACCTCAGAAACAGGTTAGATTAATTCCCACTGAATGATCGCGCCTAGGATACAAGGAAAGGAAGGCCCAGGTTCACTTACACAGCAAAGGAAAAGTGATGCCAAACACGAACACCATGACTCCCCCAAACATGGATATGAGGAAGTAACTGGCCAGCATGACCACCATGACAAACGCTGTGGGGCGCTGCTTCTTCATCCGGCGGAGGATGTCCTTATTGTGGGCGGCCCACACGAAGCCCGTGAACACCAGCACCACCACGATGCCTCCAAGAATCATGTTGAAGGGGCTCAGGAACCTGGGATATGGAAAAAGAGGGAGCCCAGGTCAGGAGGAAGCAAAGGAGGAAGGGGAGGAAGAGTAACAACAAAGCACCTACTTAAGCCTTTTATATAAGTTGTCTCATTTAATCATATGTTGATGAGGTAGATGCTATCAATTTACTTCTCAAAGGAAGGAACTTAGGCACAGAGGTTAGAAAATGGTGGAGCAAAGATTCCCACGGAGGCAGTGTGGCTCCCATCGAATAGCCCGTCTCAATAGAGGCCCAGCATTTTAAAAGACTAGAGCCCCTCTTTTGGATGGGATGTCTTTAGCTTTTATACATCCTGGGCTCTAGTACACGTTGATTATATTTTCTGAGCTCCAAGGGCTTATTTAAATCCTCCTAGAAGCTGCCATGCTAGATGAATGTGGAGTACAGGTCACACAGTGGGCTCCATGAGCCCGATCAGGTCTGCAGTCACACTTGTGTTTGGACTGTGCAATAATTTTTTAAACTTTTACTTGAATCCCAATGTGTGTGTGTGTGTGTGTGTGTGTTTTAATCCATAAATCTTGGGATTTCTTGCTTCTCCTGGAAACAAGAAAATCTCACAAAACTGGGCCCAGTTTCCCATGTCAGCCACTGGCTGGAGTGCCTTCTCATTTAGATAGAATAAATGCTCTCCGTTTAGCCTCAGCCCTCACCCCCGAGCCCCAATATCTATGGCATCTCTGACACAGAGGCCCCCAGTGAGCTGCCGTTAATATTGTTTTTCTAACAGCTCCCCTGCACTGCTCTCTTACATAAGCTGCCTGGCCCATGGAGGCATTTGGGTTTATGACTCCTGGCATAGAGGGGCCATTATAATTCTTTAAAAGGCCCAGAGTATCATTAGGAGATGGGTCATCAACTGAGATTTCCAAGCATAGAACCTCCAGTTTCATTGTTACGTGAAGCAAAGGTTACTCTACTGTTGATAATGGGGGAAACACATTATAAAGAGGAAATTTAGATCAAGTATTTCATAAGTGAGAGTGACTGGGCATTGTAGCCCCACTCAGCCCAACCCTCCCACCCCACTGTGTGTACAAAATCCTTAACAAGACATTTGTGGTCAGCAAGTATGATGAATTACTAACTTTTTACCCTTCTAAGAGGCTAATGAGCATTTTGCTTGGGAAGGACAAGGAGGGTCAGTGTGTTATCATCATGCTCTGAATATTAACATCACTGATTTGGAAGACAGGATAATGAAAGGTGATGCCCAGAGCTTACCTTCTCTGAAATAGAACAGATGAAGGAGTCATATTCATATTGGGATGCATATTTAGGACAATTAAGATTCTTTTTTAAAAAATCCCTTTAAATTTTAGCTCTGATTCTGCCTCCTGAAAAAAAGCTATTTTAAATAGTTTCAAATAGGAGTGAAAGTATTGCATATCTTAATGGGTGAAATCAGGGACATAAGTTATGTCAAACTCCTTTGAAAAAGTAAAAAATTTCTACCAAAATGCACGGAGTTAAACAGTGGTAAAAGTAGTAGCATGTAATTTAAAATTAACCCCTACAATAATAAGTTGCTTGTTTCATTCAGAACTCTTGCAAATACTTATATCCTTCAAGGCAAAAATCTCCTCTTTAGAATAGTCTAAGGAAGTGAATAAAAATGCAAAGACTGAATTGTAACAGTATCCACACAAGTGGTATTTATGATTTATAACCTTTAGAAACAACCTATGTGGCCAACAATTTACTAAATGGTGGCATATACAACTGTTTTCAAAAAGTCAAAGTATACTTAATAATGTGGGAAGACAATAATATATTGATTGGGTAAAAGCAACAATTCTCTCTAGTAGGTGGATTTAGCACCTATGTTATATAACTCAGAAGTAGAAATTTTTGCAATTCGTAAATTATTTTGTAATCAGAAATAAAATGAACATATAAAAAATGAAATATAAAGATGTAAAAGGGGACCTCCCTGGTGGTCCAGTGGTTAAGAATCCGTCTTGCAATGCAGGGGACACGGGTTCAAGCCCTGGTCAGGGAACTAAGATCCCACATGCGGTGGGGCAACTAAGCCCGTGTACCGCAACTACTGAGCCCGCGCACCCCAACGAGAGAGCCTGCACGCTGCAAGCTACAGAGCCCACACGCGCTGGAGCCCGCCCGCAGCAACGAAAAGATCCTGTGTGCCACAGCTAAGACCCAGTACAGCTAATAAAAATAAATTTAAAAAAAAGATAAAATAAAAACTAAAACCTGATCTTTAAAAAACAAAAAAAGAAAAGAAAAAAGATTATGGGATGGTTAATTCAAAAAAAAAAAAAAAGGGGGGGCTTCCCTGGTGGCGCAGTGGTTGAGAATCTGCCTGCCAATGCAGGGGACACGGGTTCGAGCCCTGGTCTGGGAAGATCCCACATGCCGCGGAGCAACTGGGCCCGTGAGCCACAACTACTGAGCCTGCGCGTCTGGAGCCTGTGCTCTGCAACAAGAGAGGCCGCGACAGTGAGAGTCCTGCACACCGCGATGAAGAGTTGCCCCCACTTGCCACAACTAGAGAAAGCCCTCGCACAGAAACGAAGACCCAACACAGCCAAAAATAAATAAATAAATAAATTAAAAAAAAAAAAAAAAAGATATAAAAGTAACTGCTCCTCAGCCCCACAACACCGGCTTGGGACAGGCCAACTACAACAGTCCAATCTTACCTTGCCTCATCTCTCCAATAACATTAATGCAATTTCAATTCATACGCACAGCCAAGCTCTTCCTTCTCCCATCCAAACCTTGGTTTCCTGCCCATTCTCTAGATCCTCTTGTAACCAATCCACCACCTGCCCCACAAGCTTTCGCACCTTCCAGCACACGTGCTAGTCTATCTGTCCTCCTCCATCAGTTTTTTATTATTTAGGTCTCTTCGTCTCCTTGTTCATTTTTTTTAATTTTTCACAGTTTTATCTGGCTTATACCTGTCTCCAGCTTTGACCCTGGAATTGGTTTGGGAAAGACAAAAATTTCCTTATAGGTCTGGGGAAGGGAAGACTTGGACAGGGCCAAAACAAAATCCTCTTTAGCAAGTGGTAGGGAGACTGGGTAGAGAGGCTCAGAAACTCTCACAGATTAATAAATTTCATTTCTAGCACCAAAAAGATTCTGAGAGAAATGATACCAAAAGACTCCAGTAGTTATACTGGGTAATAGGATCATTGGTAATATATTCCCATTTGCTTATCTCTATTTTCATATTTTTTCAATAGCCATGTATTACTTGAAAATAAAAACAAAATTGATATTTAAAAATAAAAGAAATGGGGGAAAGGTGCCTGAAAGAGACAAACCCTTTTACATAGCCTTGATGTTGACAAAATCAACATTAACTCAAAGAAGCAGAGCAGAGGGTTCAAGTTTAGGAAACTCCTTTGCATAAGCTGCAAATAGGAGATGGCTGGTTGGTGGCAAAGTGTCAAAGGTCTCCGGCTCAGTTCTTCCTAGAATATCTGTTAAAATAATAATTCACGAGGTGTAGCATATAATAAAATGCATGCCAAGCTGTTTCTATTTTTCTCGGGACAAGTGAGGTAGATACCTAGGCTGAATGCCTAAATAAAGCCCAGGACAAAGAACAATGAAAAATCCAGGCCTGACTCAAGCAATTCCAAATTTGCTTTTCACCTGTTCCTGTTGCTCATGTTCAAGGAAAAGGAACAGAGCAGAGTCCTACAGAAGTGGTTTTAGCTTACCACGTGCCCAGCCATGATCTGTAATTAAACCAAAGTTCCAAGCTGGAAAAAATGAACAAAGTTACTTGGAGCAGAAATGATTTCCTTCCTTACTTCGCTTAAGGGCAATTCCATTCTAAGAAAGGGCAAAATGCACACTACTCCCACTGCCCTGGCACCTCCCTCTACTTGGAGCAAAATAAAATAGACCACCCTCCAGAGATTAATTTCATTTTCCAGTGAGTGCAGGAGTTTGGGAACCAGTTTTCGACTGAGATGAGTAAAGCTGTTTTACTCAACAGTTGGGTTCTTAGTGACGTCAGTCACAATGAAGCCCAGGGACCTTTAGGACAAAACTTCCATAAATGTGCCACCCCAGCTTTCATGTGGACAATTGCCGTTGGGCTCGATGGGTGCCATTTCATTTTTTGGTTGTCTGTGAATGAGAGAGAGGGGGGAAGGGAGGAAGGAAGATAGAGGGAAGCAAAGGAGAGAGGGAGAGAGGAGGGAGAGAAAAGAGAGCGAGATCGTGATTTTCTATCTTTGTTGAAAATAGGACCTAGTTTTACAAAACAAAAACAATATGTTTTTCTTTTGTGAGTTAAAAATATATACTTACATACATAGGTATCCTATCCAATTAAAAAGTTGATAGATAAATGTAATAGTTAAAAATTCTGGTGGAATCACTGACAGTTGTATAAAGGTTTAGAATCCCATCACAGAATCCTGTAGCAGACTGGTCAAAGAGGAATCACCCCAGTCCCATTAAACAGATGCATAAACTGAGGCCCAGGGCAGTGAAGAAACATAGTCAAAGGGATCCAGGGGGAGAAAAACAGTGCCAGTTGATGTAACTGTGACAGCAATTCATAATATAACCCATTCTGTGTTGTTAACCAGTTCAGAGATTTCCCCCCTCAACCGTTTTAGAACCCTATCCTTCCAGTTGGGGTAAGCAACTAAGGATCATTCTGGGAAATCCCTCAGCATTCTCATTTCTCTCTAAAGGAAGGCGGCTATGAGTGGCTGTGGACACAGGTCCTAAACTTGCCAACATGACTCAGCTAGCTATGGCTATAGTTTCAGCACAAGTTGCTAAAAAAAAAAAAAAAATTTTGGCCAACAGTAGAATTTTAGAGCTAGGATGGATCTTGAAAACACACCTCATTCTACATAGAAGCAAGGTAAGGAATAGATAAGTTAATAAATTTGTCCCCAGGCCACCAATTGCAGTGCTGGTGATAAAAGTTTACCCAAACAGAGATCTTCAGATTGACTCAAGTGCACGTTTGGTAACGCCTGCCATGCTGTGATGCCAACAAGAGCCAAAGAGGTGGTGAAATATTTTCTGAGCAGCAGAAGCAGCTTTGCACTGAGTTCCAATTTTCTAACCCAGAAAAGCTATTTTGGCAGTTTGGTTCCTGAGGAAGCCTGACTCACCAAGAAAGGGGGGAACAATTTACTCACAGTGCACTTCTCTAAATTGGTGATGTTTTTCTGAGGTTCTTAAACAACCAGAGGGGTCACTGCCAGTATGAATCCACCCATCCATTTTCTTGCTTCTCACCACTCTTAGGATAAAAACAGGATTCTTTCCACATTCTACAAGGCCCCTCAGGGTCTGGCCCCTGCTTGCCTCTGCAGCCAGGGTATGTAGTTTGTACCTGGGACAATGGGGCTGAGCTGACGGCGTAAATGGGGCCGGAAATTCAAGTCACACTTCACCCGCCAAGCGTGCAATTTGGCTTAAGCTGCATCTCCCAGGACGAAGGGACAATTTTAATCATCAGTATGAGGGATGGCTAAGGGGTACAGCATCCCTGCCTGTCAGCTTTCTCATACCACTGCCTCCTGATTCTGCACGCCATCTGCTGGCATTCCTATCTGTCTCTAGAACTTACCCTGCCCCTGGCCATCACAGGCCCGAGCACAAGCCGTTCTTTCTGCCTGATTCACTCCTATCTTCTTCGAATCTCAGCTTAATCAGCTTTTTCTCAGTCTCTCTGACCACATCCTGGCACCGTCTGCCTCTTCTTCATAGCTCTGAACCCAGTGGCAGTTTGATATTTATTTGAATGAATATTGGATGAATGTCTCTGTCTCCCACTAGAGACTAAGCGCTATGAGGGCAGGGACCGTGACATTTTCTCCCCAGCACTTGGCACAGTGGCTGGCACAGAGCAGGAGTTCAGTAAATATTTGTAGAAAGAAAGAAAAAGGGGAAGTAAGAATCTAGCACATTTTCATGTTATTTAAAGTAAGCTCAGCAACTTTCTATGGCCACGAATTAAGTGACAAGAGATTTATCTTGGACAAATCGCGATTATTCTCACTGTACACTATTGCTGTAGAAATGGTAACCATCTTTGTACCTTCACAGAGTTGTGATGAAAGGAACAAAACAAAAACCGAAAGTAGGAAAAAATCCTATGCAAACATAGGAGATAATCAGATGAAATCACAGGACCCTTGGGCTCGCTGGAAGGAGGAATCTTTGTAAGTTCTGTCACTAGTGCTGGCTGGGGGCCAGGAGGGAGAGTGGGTGGGACAGAGAGAGATTCATCCACCTGCAGACCTGTCTATATAGGCCCTCTTGCCCTTGGATTCCTCAGATAATCCCAACCTTTTTCTGTGGTTATTTTGGTTTCCCAACACGGCTTCCTTCCTGGCAAGAACTATCTCTGACTATAAAGGACAAACGTAAATGTACAAATCAGTTTTGAGTAAACGTGATCAGTGTCTCCTGGGTCTAATGATCACAGGCAGTTAAGGTGGGGCAGGGATCAGACTCTTTTGTCACAGAAAGGTTAAAGTAACCTAACCTTGAGATTTTCCTAACCAACTGAATCAGCTCAGCTCATACTATTTATTGCGTACTCGCTGTATACTGAGTACTTATCACACCGTGTGTATTGGTCCCATCAAACTAAACACATCCAGATGATCCACTGTCTTGGCAGCAGGTGGCATGTAAAAAGTATCCATTCTAAGACATATGAACCTCCGTGTTTTCTTTTGTATTTATCAAGCTCATTGCTGGTTTTATTTTTTATTAACAACAGCTTGGACCTGGGTTAGAAGCCATGAGTCTCACCCCTCCCCTAGCCATGGATCTTCAAATAGTCACTATACAAGGGACTAATTAGACTGCAAAAGATCCTTTTTAAACTTTTATTACGGCAAATTTCTAAAGGTAGAGAGAATGGTATAATGAACCCTCATGTACACTGATCACTGCCTTCAACAATTAGGAACCCACAGTTAATCTCACAATAATGCTTTAGAACTCAAGTGGAAAAATATTTGTTTACAAACTGTTCTTTCTGAATGCTTTTAGTGGAGTTGATTAAATGGTTGTCACATGGCAAGTTCTTACAGCACTGTGGAGAGAGGACAGGGGTTTGGACAAATGCTAATGAGCCTGGTGACACATAAACTCCCTTCCGACAAGCAGTTTCTGTCTATTTACCTCCCACTAACCCCAATTTCTGCATTCCTTTTTGTTTCCTGCAGACGAGGACTTCACTGATGGGATACAAAGCAGATTAGTAGAAGCAGGAACCAAAGCCCCGGTTTTCCACTTCAGATGGGCTTTCTGTCTTCCAGGTGTCTCCATTTCATGAATGCCCCCTGGGAGAAAAGGCCAGGAAATCCTATCTATTTATGGTAAATGCTTGCAGAACGGAGATGCAGCCTACAGGTTTTTTCTTAAGATCACCGGCACGGAAGTGTTCCCTGAAACAAGAAGCCAAGCTCATTACGAGAGCCAGGGGAGGATGTTATAAGTATTCTGAAGCTGAGTGATTCATTTGTCCAAAAGGAAAATAAAAAATCTCCAATGGTGCTGTTCAATTTGGTATAGGTCCAGTTCATCTTTTAGAATTGCATTTCCTGTACAGAGCTCTCTGCCCCTAGTAAGTTGATCGAGAGCTTTTGCCCTCTTAGAAAGGGGCAAAAAAGAAGCCCCCAATGAGCCTATTTACTTGAACATTTACCCAGAATCACTGTAAATTCTTATATAGGGAAAGGGGATAGAAACTATCAACCGCAGGAAATATTTTAAAAAATAAAGTGTGTATGGGGAGATGTTGAGAAGAACAAGGTTATATACATAGTGTCAGAAGATGATTTAACAAAAGAATTCTTACTTGAGGAAGAATTTTGAGATTAAAATTTCACTGAGTGTTGACAGACCTCTTAACGTTTTAGTACTCAGAAGAAACACATGACCCGCCCCAGAACGACATGTGCCAGCATGCCATGTGCACTGCCTCAAGTGCAAATAAAAGTGCGTGGAAGGGCAGGAAGAGATTAATTCTGGGAGGATTTGGGATGGCTGGGTGGACTTGTACCCCTGCTGGTATCCTCAGAGCACCAACAGTATCTGGCAAGTAGCAGGTGCTCAGCAAATATTTGTCCAACTGAGTAGAAGGCATCTGTGCTGCAGGTGAGGATGGTTCTGTTTAATAATCCTTTCCCCGTCCACATACTCAATGCCTCTCTCATTTCTGACACCGGAGAGTTTTGCGATTTGGCATCATAACGTATAGGGGAGATCAGGTAAGTCAGGTTGAAAATGATGTGTGTTTATATACGTGTATGTTTTTGTGCACTTGTATAAAAATTAATTCTTATGTGTTCAGCATCCTCTTGGTGCCTCTATAAACATGGTGAAGGCAGGAACCAAGCTGTCTCATTCTCCACTGTATCTCCCGGTACGGTGCCTGAGAAATTGGTAAATGCCTCATATTCTTTGTGGAGTGAACAAATGAAACAACACAAATAGAGTAGTATTGTAGAATTGGCTGATGAATCTCAGAAACATTTCCACTAGGTTTCAGCATGTTTATGCAATTGATTTCATCTGCAAAGGTTTTAATACATTCCCATCCATCCGAGGGCTCTTTCTTTTCTTCCTCTACCAGCTAGAAACTTGGTTTTTCTTCCTTATTGAAGTAAAAGGGGCAAACAATCTGCCCATTTCTTAAAACCAGATGCTGATGGCTACCAGCCTAGAACATATTACGGGACCACACTAATTTTTTTTTTTAATTATTTTTATTTTTTGGCTGCACCAGGTCTTAGTTGTTGCACACAGCATCTTTCCTGGTGGTATGTGGGGTCAGTAGTTGTGGCACATGGGCTTACTTGCCCTGTGGCATGTGGGATCTTAGTCTCCTGACCAGGGATCAAACTGGCATCCCCCGCATTGCAAGATGGATTCTTAACAACTGGACCACCAGGGAAGTACCGGGACCACACTCATTTTGAAAAGATTACAGTAATACTCTTTTCAGATAGAAGAAACTCCTTACCATCTCAAGCGACTAAAAGCAAAAAGTGGTAACTCTAGTTTCCACCCAGTGGTAACACCTCCATGGGCCACAAGGAGATGAAGTATCAGTACTTTAGCTAAGGAGAGACCTTCAAGACGGCGGAGGAGTAAGCCGTGGAGATCACCTTCCTCCCCACAAATACATCAGAAATACATCTACATGTGGAACAACTCCTACAGAACACCTACTGAACGCTGGCAGAAGGCCTCAGACTTCCCAAAAGGCAAGAAATTCCCCACATACCTGGGTAGGGTAAAAGAAAAAAGGAAAAACAGAGACAAAGAATAGGGATGGGACCTGCACCAGTGGGAGGGAGCTGTGAAGGAGGAAAGGTTTCCACACACTAGGAAGCCCCTTCGCGAGCGGAGACTGCGGGTGGCGGAGGGGGGAAGCTTCGGAGCCGCGGAGGTGCGCACAGCAACAGGGGCGCGGAGGGCAAAGCGGGGAGATTCCCGCACGGAGGATCGGGGCCGACCAGCACTTGCCAGCCCGAGAGGCTTGTCTGCACACCCGCCGGGGATGGGGGTGGTGGTGCTGGGAGCTGAGGCTCGGGCTTCGGAGGTCAGATCCCAGGGAGAGGACTGGGGTTGGCTGCGTGAACACAGCCACAGCCTGAAGGGGCTAGTGCACCACATCTAGCTGGGAGGGCGTCTGGGAAAAAGTCTGGACCTGCTTAAGAGGCAAGAGACCATTGTTTTGGGGTGCTCGAGGAGAGGGGATTCAGAGCGCTGCTAATAGGAGCTCCAGTGAGCCACGGCTATCGGCGCGGACCCCAGAGACGGGCATGAGGCCCTAAGGCTGCTACTGCGGCCACCAAGAAGCCTGTGTGCGAGCACAGGTCACTCTCCACACCTCCCTTCCGGGGAGCCTGTGCAGCCCGCCACTGCCAGGGTCCAGCGATCCAGGGACAACTTCCCCGGGAGAACACACGGCGCACCTCAGGCTGGTGCAACGTCACTCTGGCCTCTGCCGCCGCAGGCTCGCCCCGCATCCGTTCCCCTCCCTCCCCCTGGCCTGAGTGAGCAAGAGCCCCCTAATCAGCTGCTCCTTTAACCCCGTACTGTCTGGGCGGGAACAGACGCCCTCAGGTGACCTACACGCAGAGGAAGGGCCAAATTCAAAGCTGAACCCCAGGAGCTGTGCGAACAAAGAAGAGAAAGGGAAATCTCTCCCAGCAGCATCAGGAGTAGCAGATTAAATCTCCACAATCAACTTGATGTACCCCGCATCTGTGGAATACCTGAATAGACAATGTATCATCCCAAAAGTGAGGTGGTGGACTTTGGGAGCAACTGTAGACTTGGGGTTTGCTTTCTGCATCTAATTTATTTCTGGTTTTATGTTTATCTTAGTTTAGTAGTTAGAGTTTATTGTCACTGGTAGATTTGTTTATTGATTTGGTTGCTCTCTTCCTTTTTTTTTAATATTCATAGATATTTGGGTTTTTTTCCTTTTTTTCATTTTGTGAGTGTGTATATGTATGCTTCTTTGTGTGATTTTTGTCTGTATAGCTTTGTTTTTACTATTTGTCCTAGGGTTCTGTCTGTCCGTTTTTGTTTTTGTTTTTGTTTTTTTGTTTTTGTTTTTAGAATAGTTTTTAGCGCTTGTTATCATTGGTGGATTTGTTTTTTTGGTTTGGTTGCTCTCTTCTTTCTTTTTTTTTTTCTTTTTTTAATTACTTTTTAATTTTTTAAATAATTTTTTATTTTAATATCATTATTTTATTTTTTCTTTCTTTCTTTTCTTCTCCCCTTTCTTCTGAGCCATGTGGCTGACAGGCTCTTGGAGCTCCGGCTGGGTGTCAGGCCTGTGCCTCTGAGGTGGGATAGCTGAGTTCAGGACATTGGTCCACCAGAGACCTCCTGGCTCCACATAATATCAAACAGTGAAAGCTCTCCCAGAGATCTCCATCTTAACGCTAAGACCAAGCTCCACTCAACGACCAGCAAGCTACAGTGCTGGACACCCTATGCCAAACAACTAGCAAGACAGAAACACAACCCCACCCATTAGCAGAGTGGCTGCCTGAAATCATAATAAGGTCACACACACCCAAAAACACACCACTGGATGCAGTCCTGCCCACCAGAAAGACAAGATCCAGCCTCATCCACCAGAACACAGGCACCAGTGCCTTCCACCAGGAAGCCTACACAACTCCCTGAACCAACATTACCCACTGGGGGCACACAGCAAAAACAATGGGAACTACGAACATGCAGCCTGTGAAAAGGAGACACCAAACACAGTAAGTTAAGCAAAATGAGAAGACAGACAGAAAAACACACAGCAGATGAAGGAGCAAGGTAAAAATCCACCAGACCAAATAAATGAAGAGGAAATAGGCAGCCTACCTGAAAAAGAATTCAGAGTAATGATAGTAAAGATGATCCAAAATCTTGGAAATAGAATGGAGAAAATACAAGAAACGTTTAACAAGGACCTAGAAGAACTAAACATCAAACAAACAATGATGAACAACGCAATAAATGAAATTAAAAATTCTCTAGAAGGAATGAATAGCAGAATAACTGAGGCAGAAGAATGGATAAATGACCTGGAAGATAAAATAGTGGAAATAACTACTGCAGAGCAGAATAAAGAAAAATGAATGAAAAGAATTGAGGCCAGTCTCAAAGACCTCTGCGACAACATTAAACACACCAACATTCAAATTATAGGGGTCCCAGAAGGAGAGAAAAAGAAAGGGACTGAGAAAATATTTGAAGAGATTATAGTTGAAAACTTCCCTAATATGGGAAAGGAAATAGTTAATCAAGTCCAGGAAGCACAGAGAGTCCCATACAGGATAAATCCAAGGAGAAACATGCCAAGACACACATTAATAAATCTATCAAAAATTAAATACAAAGAAAAAATATTAAAAGCAGCAAGGGAAAAACAACAAATATACAAGGGAATCCCCATGAGGTTAACAGCTGATCTTTCAGCAGAAACCCTGCAAGCCAGAAGGGAGTGGAAGGACATATTTAAAGTGATGAAAGGGAAAAACCCACCACCAAGATTATTCTACCCAGCAAGGATCTCATTTAGATTTGACAGAGAAATTAAAACCTTTATAGACAAGCAAAAGCTAAGAGAATTCAGCACCACCAAAGCAGCTTTACAACAAATGCTAAAGGAACTCCTCTAGGCAGGAAACACAAGAGAAGGAAAAGACCTACAATAACAAACCCAAATCAAATAGGAAAATGGTAATAGGAACATACATATCGATAACTACCTTAAATGTAAATGGATTAAATGCTCCAACCAAAAGACATAGACTGGCTGAATGGATACAAAAACAAGACCCGTATATATGCTGTCTACAATAGACCCACTTCAGACTTAGGGACACATACACACTGAAAGTGAGGGGATGGAAAAAGATATTCCATGCAAATGGAAATCAAAAGAAAGCTGGAGTAGCAATTCTCACATCAGACAAAAGAGACTTTAAAATAAAGACTATTACAAGAGACAAAGAAGGACACTACATAATGATCAAGGGATCGATCCAAGAAGAAGATATAACAGTTGTAAATATTTATGCACCCAGCATAGGAGCACCTCATTACATAAGGCAAATGCTTACAGCCATAAAATGGGAAATCGACAGTAACACAATCATAGTAGGGGACTTTAACACCCCACTTTCATCAGTGGACAGATCATCCAAAATGAAAATAAATAAGGAAACACAAGCTTTAAATGATACATTAAACAAGATGGACTTAATTGATATTTAGGACATTCCATCCAAAAACAACAGAATACACTTTCTTCTCAGGTGTTCATGGAACATACTCCAGGATAGATCATATGTTGGGTCACAAATCAAGGCCTGGTAAATTTAAGAAAATTGAAATCATATCAAGTATCCTTTCCGACCACAGTGCTATGAGACTAGATATCAGGAAAAAATCTGTAAAAAATACAAACACATGGAGGCTAAACAGTACAGTACTAAATAACCAGAGATCACTGAAGAAATCAAAGAGGAAATCCAAAAATATCTGGAAACAAATGACAATGAAAACACAACAACCCAAAACGTACGGGAGCTCCAGAGACGAGCTCCAAGGTTGTCCACTCTCACCAGTATTATTCAACAGAGTTTTGGGAGTTGTAGCCACAACAATCACAGAAGAAAAATAAATGAAAGGAATCCAAATCAGAAAAGAAGAAGTAAAGCTGTCACTGTTTGCAGATGACATGATACTATACATAGAGAATCCTAAAGATGCTACCAGAAAACTACTAGAGCTAGTCAATGGATTTGGTAAAGTAGCAGGATACAAAATGAATGCACAGAAATCTCTTGCATTCCTGTACACTAGAGATGAAAAACCTGAAAGAGAAATTAAGGAAACACTCCCATTTACCACTGCAACAAAAAGAATAAAATACCTAGGAATAAACCTACCTAAGGAGACAGAAGACCTGTATGCAGAAAACTATAAGACACTGATGAATTAAAGATGGTACAAACAGATGGAGAGATCTACCACGTTCTTGGATTGGAAGAATCAGTATCGTGAAAATGACTATACTACCCAAAGCAATCTACAGATTCAAGGCCATCCCTATCAAACTACCAATGGCATTTTTCACAGAACTAGAACAAAAAAATTCACAATTTGTATGGAAACACAAAAGACCCCGAATAGCCAAAGCAATCTTGAGAACGAAAAACGGAGCTGGAGGAATCAGGCTCCCTGACTTCAGACTATACTACAAAGCTACAGTAATCAAGATAGAATGGTGCTGGCACAAAAACAGAAATATAGATCAATGGAATAGGATAGAAAGCCCAGAGATAAACCCACGCACATATGGTCACCTTATCTTTGATAAAGGAGGCAAGAATATACAATGGAGAAAAGACAGCCTCTTCAATAAGTGGTGCTGGGAATACTGGACAGTTACATGTAAAAGACTGAAATTAGAACACTCCCTAACACCACACACAAAAATAAACTCAAAATGGATTAAAGACCTAAATGTAAGGCCAGAAACTGTGAAACTCGTAGAGGAAAACATAGGCAGAACACTCTATAACATAAATCACAGCAACATCCTTTTTGACCCACCTCCTAGAGAAATGGAAATAAAAACAAAAATAAACACATGGGACCTAATGAAACTTAAAAGCTTTTGCACGGCAAAGGAAACCGTAAACAAGACGAAAAGACAGCCCTCAGGATGGGAGAAAATATTTGCAAATGAAGCAACTGACAAAGGATTAATCTCCAAAATTTACAAGCAGCTCATGCAGCTCAATATCAAAAAACAAACAACCCAATCCAAAAATGGGCAGAAGACCTAAACAGATATTTCTCCAAAGAAGATATACAGATTGCCAACAAACACATGAAAGGATGCTCAAAATCACTAATCATTAGAGAAATGCAAATCAAAACTACAATGATGTATCACCTCACACCGGTCAGAATGGCCATCATCAAAAAATCTACAAACAATAAGTGACATTTTCGATTGTCACAACTGAAGGGGAGGGCACTTTTTTTTTTCCAAGTTATGTTTTACTAATAAAACAAGTAAAAACTGATTTATCAGGGCTTCCCTGGTGGCGCAGTGGTTGAGAGTCCGCCTGCTGATGCAGGGGACACGGGTTCGAGCCCTGGTCTGGGAAGATCCCACATACCGCGGAGCAGCTAGGCCCGTGAGCCACAGCTACTGAGCCTGCGCATATGGAGCTCGTGCTCCGCAACAAGAGAGGCCGCGACAGTGAGAGGCCCGCGCAACGCGATGAAGAGTGGCCCCCACTTGCTGCAACTGGAGAAAGCCCTCGCACATAAACGAAGACCCAACACAGCCAAAAATAAATTAATTAATTAATTAAAAAAAAAACTGACTTATCAATCTTCACATAGTAGAGAGCAGAGATGGTGCTAAACATCCTACAATACACAGGACAGCCCCCTACAACAAAGAATTCTACGATCCCCAATGTCAGCAGAACCCAGGTGGAGAAACACTACAGAAGGGTATTTCACCAAATTTGCAAGGCAGTATGAATTAGCAAAGAGTCTGAATTCTAAACTTTTTAAAATTGAATTTTTACACCATAGTAATCCTAACCAATACGTAGTAAGCACTGTCAGCAACGATCCAGTTAGAATCACTCCAGGAGCATGTTGCTGTTATGTGCTGGCATGCTGCTATGTGCTTCAAGATAATTTATTCCGTTAAAAGTTGCCCCCGTGATCACGTTGAAACCTTACGTTCATTTATTTATTCTTTGCATTCACCAGCTAAACATCTGCTGTATTGTAGGCCTTGGGGATCCAGGAAATATAAATAATGCTAACCACAACAACAAGAAAAAGAAAAAAATAATCACAAACAAAACCCACAGGGACCTCCCTGGTGGTCCAGTGGTAAGACTCTGTGCTCCCAATGCAGCGGGCCCGGATTCCATCCCTGGTCAGGGAACTAGATCCCGCATGCATGCCGCAACTAAGAAGTCCGCATACCGCAACGAAGATCCCGCGTGCTGCAACTAAGAGCTGGTATAGTCAAATTGATTGATTAACTAATTAATTAATTAATTAAAAAACCCACAGTCTCTGGCCTCAAGGACTCAATAGTGCAGAGTGAAGACAAGTGAAGAGACAAATTAAAAGCCTGTGGGGTAAATACCAGACAAGATGTGTGCACACGTGTGGGGAGTGAGGGGCAAAATTCTGTAGGAGAAGCAGGAGGAGATGAGTAAGTTGGGGACTGGTGTTTGGGTGGATGGAGCTGCTGGGATACAGATGCTATCTGTGTTTCTCCTTAAGTTAATGATAACACCAACAATGATACAAATAATAATGAAAACTCCAAAATAAATTTTGTGAGGCAAAAAGTAGGAGCCGGACACTGTTCTAAGAAACTTGCCTATATTAGCTCAGATAATCCTCAGAAAAGCCCTACAATGCAGGTACTATCATTAGTCTCATTTTACAGATGAGGAACCTGAGGCAAAGGGTGGTTCAAGTGACCTACCCAAGGTCACATGGCTAGTGACTGGTAGTTCGGATTCAAAATTTACTTAACCAGGCTCTGGTGCTGAAATTCTTAACCACTATTTTCTACTCTGTGAAGAGCCGGAAGATATGGCAACTGTCCCCCACAAGGACTATTAGCTAAGAGACTTAGACTTAATCTAAGAGGCAGAATAGATCTCCTGAGTGGAAGTCATATGCCTGGGAAACCATGCTTTTAGGATGAAGACCAAACTTCTAACCATGGATTACCAGGCCCTGACTGATCAGGCCCTCAGGCACAAATCTGTCTCTATCCTAATCCCTCTTAATCTCCATCGTGTTCTGGGCAGCCCTTCCGGGTGTTTTGGAGCTAGATAATATCCACTTCTCAGAAGTCTTTAGACTTGAGGCGAGAGCCCTCCAACAATGACCTGGCGGTCCCTTCTGTCCAGCAGGGGATGGCACCATTGAAGAAGACACTTCCAACACAGTCCTTTCCCCGGGAAACACCCAGGCCACATTTTCACACACACTCTACCAACATATCATGAGAAACCATCAGATGCCAGTAGAGAATCCAGTCAAACAGCCTCCAGCACTGTTCTGACCCTCCCGTCTACTGACATCACCAAAAGAGGAGAGCTCTGTTTAGAATGAGAAACGTTTGGGCATCAAATGAGCCTCCCTGACCCTGAAGACATTTAGTTTCTTCCAGCTTTAAGATACCACAATTCCAAACCTCATGACTCCTAGGAAGATGGCATAATAGTTAAGAGTCTGGGGTTGTGACTTTGAGCAGGTCATTTAAACTTTCAGAGCCTCAGGTCTAATAATAACAATAATAATAATGCAATAATAATGTCTCATCTCATTGGGTTGTATGAGGGAATTTGCTAAATTACTTACCAAAGTACCTGGCACACAGAGCACTCAATAAATATTAGCTTTTATTATTATTAAATTATAAAGGAAGAAAAGTGCAATCTGGAAAGAACTACAGGCTGTGCATTTGTAGCTGCATAGGAAACAGTTGAAGATGTCACACCAGGTTTTACTGGGGTACAAAGGGAATCCCACACTTGGCACACAGTTTTCAAAACAACTTACTAGCCTGTATCTTTTGTAAGTTTTTAAAGATAAGATTAATTAAAAAATGAAATGGCGGGTGGGATAGGGAGGGTGAGAGGGAGACGCAAGAGGGAGGGGATATGGGGATATATGTATACGTATAGCTGATACACTTCGTTATACAGCAGAAAGTAACACACCATTGTAAAGACATTTAAAAAAAATGAAATGGCTACTTTTCACTTTCACTGTCAAAAGTGTGACTGCTAATCCCCATCTCCTATTTGGAAAGGGAAATGGGAAGAGCCAACACCCCAAACTGCCTGAGTTAGTAGGCTAAGACACCACAATGAAGGAGCTATATTTAGTCAGGGCATTCATAGTGAAAAATGAATTCCATCAAGGTAGCAAGGCTGCTGGAGCTTGTGTCTGATCTGGGCAGTACATCTTTTTGAAAAGCAAGGTTTTTTTGTTTGTTTTTGTTTTTTTTCCTGTACATTTGATTCGTCTGTGTCAAATCTTGCCCTATATCTAGCTTTGGGGGAGTGTACCTCAAAAAAAAAAAAAAAAAGACCCCAGGTAAGATGCCTTTACAAAGAAAGAGAAAAGAAAAAGAAAGCAAAACAACAGAGGCAATCCTATTTACCAGAGATTTTGTTTTAAAGAAATTTTTTTATTGTTCGGAGAAATAAGCCTTAAGCATAAAGCTAGGGGAAGGTTCAGAAAGCAGCTGCTCCAGGCCTGTCTGACTCCAACTAATTTTAACTTGGCTGCTGTATAATTCAGAGTCGGTTCAGAGCCCATGCTGTCCACACACCAAGCCATTCTGAGTTGGAAATTCCTTAAGCAACACATCATGAGGATCTGTGTAATTGTCTATTCAGTCACACAGATGAGAGTCCACTTCTGCATGGGGTCAAATATTCTGAACCACACCCAGAAACTGTGAACTCTCCCTCTCCCCCCTGTGCTGGGTATTTGGTCCTACATCTTCTCAACAACTGTCACGTGCCCTATGGTCAGGATTCATGTGTGATTGATCTTGGTGTGCCCAAGCTTGGCACAGAGAAGTGACTCAATAAATATGCCAAAGTTGGTATACGCAGCAAACCAACTACAGAAACCATCCTATTTGCCCTTTCCCACACTTTACAAGTTTAGATTTTTCCTTTCTCCCAGGCCAGCTTGCTTTTTCCCTCTGTGTTTGCTTTCAAATAGAAATGCCAGACACTTCTTTAATGGCAAGTGGGTTTCTTTATAAAGTCTGAGAGTGCTTTTTTCTTTAAAGATGCATGGGATCAGCAAGATCTAGAATATCACCACCCCATCTTGCAAAAGTGAGTGAAGCATTTCTTAAAGGGTGAAC
Organism: Lipotes vexillifer; assembly: GCF_000442215.2. Lineage (NCBI taxonomy): Eukaryota > Metazoa > Chordata > Mammalia > Artiodactyla > Lipotidae > Lipotes > Lipotes vexillifer. Next base: position 411,175 of record NW_006772616.1, on the reverse strand, counting down.
TACAAGAAAAAGTGGTTTCTAGAAGAACAGGTGTTGTGTGAAATCGCATATAACAGAGGACACAATTTTAAGATCGGGTGTGAAGATAAAGTGACCATGCCTGGCAACTCCTGGAAGAAAAAAAGAGCAAAAGGACACCGTTTCTAAAGTCATGGTAGACTTCACCCCACACTGGGAGATGCGCCACCAGGCTACACCCACCCTTTTTTTTTTTTTTTTTTTTTTTGCGGTAGGCAGCCCTCTCACTGTTGTGGCCTCTCCCCTTGCGGAGCACTGGCTCCGGATGCGCAGGCTCAGCAGCCATGGCTCACGGGCCCAGCCGCTCCGCGGCATGTGGGATCTTCCCGGACCGGGGCACGAACCCGTGTGCCCTGCATCGGCAGGCAGACTCTCAACCACTGAGCCACCAGGGAAGCCCTACACCCACCCTTTTGCTCCCAAGCTCAGCTTTCCCGTACAATGTGGCAGGCATTAGGCAGAGAAACCTATAAAGAGAGTCGCCTCTCTGATGCCCCTTCTACACTAACACCCCAGAAGGCAGAGTCCGCATCCACACCCTGGCGCCCCAAGCCTTCCAGGGCGGCGTCCGCCCCAGCCAGCCCCAGCATAAGGTTACGCCACTTTCCTCTTTCTTCTTAATTTTAAGAGACTGGGGCGCTACAAATATCACCCCCAGCAAAAGCGTAATTGGGGCACAGCGGGAAAGAAGTCATTTTTTTCTTGCCTGAGGTTGGCAACATTTCCTCACCCCAGGATCCCCCATCACTCTTCAGCCCGAAGCGCAGGAAAAAAAAAAGGGGGGGGCCCAGATTGCTGCGGCCTCGCCCTGCGAACAGGTTTCCTCTGGTTTGGCCGCTTGCAGTTGTCAGGACAGGAGCTGGTCTTGGAGAGCGTTTACGCATCCCGGGATCTTGCACCGACAGCCCACTCGGTGCTGACCCCGATCAGTGCCCGGGAGGGGGACCCCACTTACCCCACGACGGAAATCATCATGGCAGCCACCACCAGGTAGTTGGTCTGATAATAGAGCAGGTTGCTCACCACGCGGTTGTTCCATTTGGAAATGTCCCTGAAGTCCGGCCGGGCGAAGCGGTCAGAGCCTGGGAAGAAATCGTCCCAGGCGCGGAGCGGAGCGATATTCACGTCCATGTCTCCCTTCCCAGCTTCTTGTTCTTTGCTTCTGGAATCTGGCGGCGGCGGTGGCGGCAACCGATCTGCTGAGCTGGGTTAAAGATGACAGCGGCTCTGGCTCGGTCGGCTCTGCGGTTGGTGGGCAGAGAAACAAAGGAAATTGGGAGCGGGCGGGCGTTTCTTCTCTTCTTTACTTCTTGTTTGGTTCTAAGTGGTTGGTTACAGGAAAACTGGGGGCCCGCCAACAGAGCAAGGAGCAGAGTGCAAAACAGAGGTGAAATAACAGAAAGAAATCGGCGGAAATCCCCTGTCTGAAGAGAAGTGGCAATGCCTTCCCGGGCAGTCCGAATACAGCCTGCTTTAAAATACCCCTTTTGAGGGTCTAATCTACGAATGTCGTCTGGACTTTAAGGACAATTTTTGCAGCTGTTCAGAAGCCAATCTAAGTGAAATGGAGTGGAAGGCAACTATAGTGTTTCTGGAGGATGAGCTGGTTTTGAAAATTAAGTAGTTACTAACCTTTGCACATCCGAATGCAATTCACATGTTTCTGTTTCACCATGAGTCACTATGAGTGAAATGAGACTGGCAAAATGGAAAAGAAGGACGTGTAGAACGGAAGGGCTGGTTTGTTCTTTCACTTTTCTTGTTTGTTCTCTATCTCTGTTCTGTGAGGGCAAAATTATACAACTACTGTGCTGGTTTGATGAAGTGGGCACTCTGGTCACTTCAGCCCTGAGCTGAGCATGTTGTTTACGTTTGAAACTAAACAATGATCTGCAGTGAACTAATTGTTCTGCACCCAGTATTTTCTGGGCAGAAACGTGGATTCGACTCCAGATAAAGCTTTCTTAGTTTTTTTCTTTCTTTCTTTCTTTCTTTTTTTTTTTTTTTGGCTGCATTCCATCCTCGTTGCTGCGCACGGGCTTTCTCCAGTTGCAGCAAGCTGGGGCTACTATTCCATGCGGTGCGCGGGCTTCTCATTGCGGTGGCTTATCTCATTGCAGAGCACGGGTTCTAGTCGCACGGGCTTCAGTAGTTGTGGCCCGCGGGCTCAGTAGTTGTGGCGCACGGGCTTAGTTGCTCTGCGGCATGTGGGATCCTCCCAGACCAGGGATTGAACCCGTGTCCCTTGCAATGGCAGGCGGATTCTTAACCATTGCACCACCAGGGAAGTCCTGCTTTCTTAGTTTTATCCTAATTATCTGTGAACATCTCTAAGGGAGCACAGTATTTTAATATCTACGTGATAGCTTTGTATCCCAGCCTAAAGAACTGCCAAGAGATGTATTAGTTGTAAATTTCCTTCTAGGGGTTCTGAAGAGTCATCTTTTTTTCAGTTAACGGGCTGGTTGATAAAGTAAACCTCCTTCTATCAAGATGCATAAGAATAAAGTATTTTGGTTAATTGTGTGGTAGGCAGATTTCTAAGATGCTAGCATGTAAGATAACGAAGTCTTTAAACCTTCAAGTGGTGCTGTTTTTAAAAACTGAATTCACTTTCCTCAGACTACCAATTTTCAAAAAATTGGAAAGCCATAAAATATACGTAATGCAAAGTCTAGAGACAATTTGATTTCCCTTGATGATTCAGAAGCCAGTTAAGAAAATTTCAGTGACTCTAAGAAATTACTCCTGCCACTGGTGCTTAGGAAAGTTTGGTGATTGAATCCAATCGCTAAGATATCTCCTAGATCAGCGGTCCCCAGCCCTTTTGGCGCCAAGGACTGGTTTTGTGGAAGACAATTTTTCCACGATGGAGTGGGGGGATGGTTTGGGGATGATTCAAGTGCATTACATTTATTGTGCACTTTATTTCTATTATTATTACATTGTAATATGTAATGAAATAATTATACAACTCACCATAATGCTGACAGGAGGCGGAGCTCAGACAATAGTGTGAGCGATGGGGAGCGGCTATAAATACAGATGAAGCTTTGCTCGCTCAGGTCACCCACCACTCACGCCCTGTAGTGGTCCATGGCCACTAGATGACGCTTTTTAAATAAAGTTTAAAATGTGAAAATGTTCCTGAGCTCTCACATTTTCTCGATTCTGGAAAAACAGGAAGGTTTAAAGTCAGAGAGAGCAAAATTAGAGTCCTAGCTCCCTCGTTGCTGCTGAATGACTTTGGAGAAATTACTTAATCTCCTCCAGCCTCAGTTTCTTCATGTGTAAAGTGGGTGTAATAGGAACATCTGCCATACAGGTGAAGATAAATAAAATACTGGATGGGAAATGTTTAGAGTATAGTAATTGCACATTGTTAGATACTACTGTTACTGTTATTAATCATAATACAGGACTTGATTCATCTGTATGGTATTAACACTGCTTTAACCTGAGTTGTTTTCTAAGCTGCTATAGTGAACATTCACTGACCTTTCTCTATCTAGTTGCAATTTTATTGCTCTGGTTGTATCTGGATAGACTTGATAGCAAAACAAAATGTTGAAAAATATCACTAGGACGCCAACACATATTTTGAGTCCTTTCCAGGTGAAAAAGGTGAAAAGAATGCAGTCTTCTTGTGCCTTCAAGGATCTTGCAATGCAGTAGAAACCTAAACTTAAATACAAGACAGTGAGAGGAGTACTAAATAAAGGTGTGCCAGGGCTTGGTTCTTAGTTACAGGAAGTCAGAGGGTGGTGAAGAATTCCTTGGGGCTTAAGAATTTCAAGAAGCTGTGCTGTGGGCAAGCTGAGTAAACGATCTTGGTCCAGACCAGTGTGGGAGCCCCAGTAGGACCCCAGTAGGAGCTGTGACCAAGAACTTTTACCTTCCAATTGCTCAGGACCGCATGACCATAAGTTGTCAAGTGTTTGTTAGTAATAATAGCATTACTCACTGATCATAGGCAAATGATATCCAGTAAACATTTGTTCAATGTTTTTTAATTTATTTGTTTAAACCTCCAAAGAGGTTTAAAAACAAAGAAATGAAAAAAATCTGGATAGAGCTGTATATAGCATGATACCTTTCTTCCTCTCTCCTAAAATATTAACCATCCTTCTCTCTCTGGTTTAACTATGAGAGACTTTTTTTTTCCACTACACATTTCGACCTTTATCATAAAATTATTTAAAATAAAAATGAACACATGTGGAATCCTTACTTTATTTCAGGCTCTCTTTGAAATGCTTTTAGTCACAGCTCTTTGTCATTGTCCATTGTTCATTCAGGGAGATTGGCTTCAACATAGAGCCTTTCTGGGGCTCTTCTGTCCAAATCTGTGCTTCTAGATACGACCACCCAGGATATTTATCTGTCTGTATAAAAACCATAGTGGATAATCTAACAGTTTGTGCTATAGTCCATTTAAAATGAAGTCTGTTGCAAGGTTCTGCTTGCATGTCTCTGTTACTTTCATTAGTGGCAAGGACAGGTGGCTATTTCTTATCTGTCACTCTGAGCCAGTGGGAGTGCCTGGTGTCATCTATCAAAATACCACCACAGTGAGTCAGGGTGTTAGTCCCAAGGCACAAGCAGGGCCAGATGCCTTTGCAGACCTCTTCCTGGGCCAGCCCCTTTCTGTTCATGGAGGGCCTCAGCTTCCTCCTCACAAAGTATGTGGGTTTGGACTACGTGATCTCCAAGGCACCCTTTGGTTTTTACCATTTGAGGGGGCTGTGATGCTCACTGCCACTAATGGAAAGGTCTCCTAAAAGTAGCATTGCTGGGGACCCAGCACACATGAGCCTGTTTTGAAAAAGAACTTTAGTAGTTTCCATCTGCGGAGGAGTCTAGGCAAAAAAAGAGGTTTCTTAGTTGATGTTGAGACGTGTGACCTGGAGAGAGGCTGGTGTTTCCTGTTAAGTACTGTGGACTGTGAACTCTATCCCTCCGTTTACTGCCTGGCACTGACTTTCAGCTCAATGAACGCTATTGACTTAAACCTGACTGGGGGACAAAGAGGAGATTAAATATCATAATTTATTATTAGCAGCTACATTTACTGAGTGCCTATCAGGCTTTATGCATTCATTCCACTTCAGTGGTTCTGAAGCTTTATTTTGCACAGAATCATCCAAAGCTTAGTAGAAGGTTGGGGGTGGGGCCTGAAAATTTGCATTTGTAACAAGTTCTCTAATGATGCTGATGTGACTGATTAGGGTTTATATTTTGAAAACACTATGGGTTTCATTTAATTCCAGTCTTACAAGGTAAACATTATCATCCCCAGTTTACAAATGAAGATAGAAGTGCCCAAGGTCTCATAGTTAATTAGTGGAGAGTTAAGGATTTAAACTGTTTCTTTTGACTCTAAATCTCATTCTTGTCCCACTCCAAGAAAGGATATAGATATATATGTATGCACACAAGTATTTTTGAACATGGCTGTTTTTCTGTATCCAGCCATCCAAACAAGCACATGCATGCGCGCACGGGGACACCCACAGACACACAGACAGACACACACACACACACAGACACACCTATCTGTCTACCTACATATCTACCTATCTATCTCTGACTCTGGAAGAAAGTATTCCAAAATTTTATCACCATTTATCTTTAGGTGATGAGATGCTTTGCATATACATAAATTGTATAAACAAATAATGTATTACGTCTGTATTCTCACACAGCATAACATTATACACTAGTATTCTCCAATTAAGTGTATTTAATCAAGATTTTAATTACAAAGAAGTCTTTGAAGCCACGGGAGCCTGGCACAGGCAGCCCCACTAGCCCCGCCTCCTCCCCTCCTTCCCCGCCCCTTTGTCGGCCCCGCCCCCCTTCGCCGCCCCCCGCCTCCTTTGCCGGCCCCGCCTTCTCCCTCCCGGTCTCGCCCCGCCCCTTCGCTCCTCCCGCCGTGGGGGTTCCTGGGAAGAGGCGGAGAACAATATGGCGGATGGCGAGGAGCCGTAAGTACCCGGGCTCTAGCAGGCGCCCCGGGCCGGGCTGGGTTGTGAGAGAGCGCGGCGGTGGGCGGTCGTCGCCTCCACCCGGCGTCCCCCCCACCCTCCGCCCCGTCCCCTCGCCCCTCATCCCCTCGCGGCGCCCAGTGTGTAGCGTGATGCTGACCCTTCTTTTATTCTCTCTTTCTTTTAGGGAGAAGAAAAGAAGGAGAATAGAGGAGCTGCTGGCTGAGAAGTTAGTGCTGCCGGGAGGCCGGGGCCCTCTCCGGAGACCCCCGCCTCCCCCCACCCCAGGCCTAGGGGACCAGCCGCAGCGGGCCCGGGGGGCTGGGAGGGGGGCACCCGGAGCGCAGGCTGCGCCGCCTCATCCCCCGACCCCCGCCCGCAGCCCCAGGGGCCCGGCGGGCCCTCCTGATCTCTGTCTCGGGCGGGCGCCGGGCCCGAGTAGCGCGCACACATCCCGCGCCGGCCCGCCGGGGTGCTTGACTTAGAGGTCTTGCGGAAGGACCCTTGCGCCCCCCCTCTTCCTCCATCCCAAATTGTCAAAGCCGTGACTTTGCGAGAAGGGAATCTCACTAAAACACGTGAAACGGACACTAGGCCGTTTTGGGCCTTTCGTAAACACTGAGACAATAGTATTAATTGCAAACTTTTTATGAGAACTTTATGTCAGGTATTGTACTAAGCACTTCAGTCATTTGTGCAAAATCATTGGCTCTTAAAGGAGAGTGTTGACTCCAAAGAGCTTATTTTCTCCGTTAATTACACACCTTATTTCATATCAGATGCTTAGTTTTGTGCAGGTGAGACAGGTTTAAACGAAGTGTTTTCCACCCTGGGCAATACCACATAGTTTTTCTTCCTCCTTACGTGGGAGGGGAAGAAAGTACTCTTGCAGTGGGCGTGGTGAGTTAGTATTAATTTCTGGGCCAGTTCCCAGTAGCAGGGCCTTAGAGTCTTTAGGTATCTTCCTCAAAGTTGAATTTCAATTGCAAGAGGACTTGGGACAAGTTTAATTTCACATTTCTTTCCACCTTTCGTTTCCTCTCCACTTTAAAATGACAGCCACAATTTGAATATTTACTGTATACCAAGTATTGTACTAAGGCGTCTATGTGGATTATCTCTTTATCCTCATTCTGACCTTAAGAAGTAGGTACAACAAGATACAGATGAGGTTTATGACTGTTAAGTAATCTGCTCAAGGCCACAATGCTATTAATTGTGGAACCAAACCCAGCTGTGACATCAAAACCTATGGTCTTTATTGCTAGGCAATACTTGGTCCCTTTTGTAAAAATTGGATATACTAATATGTTTGAAGGTAGAAATTGTGGGATTATAGGAAATTTGAAAATTAAAAATAATCACAACGAAACATGATCTTGCAATGAGTAGAAAATGCATGTATTTTGTTAGAGGAGTCCCTCATTACTCAATTGTATGTTCTAAAAGATTTCTAGATGGTAATGCCTATCTGTGGCATAATTATAACTTAAAACATTCTTTGTGTTTAGTGGTAACATAAACCACTTCATAGTCCTAAGAGATTCTTTTTTGAAAATTAAGACCTCTCAGAGAAAAATGTGTTAAAGTTCCTCTCATGAAAAATAATCTTCAAGTCTCACCTTTCAAACTTGGAAAGGACACATGAATTGTGTTAGATGTCAAGCATTAGGATTCTGGAAGTGGAGGGTTTTTTTTGGATTTTGTTTTTCCTTGTAGCTTATATTTCCTGTTCCAAGTGTGTTCATAGATCAGATTGGGCAGTTTGCAGTGATCTTTAGTAAATTCCAAATGTTTAGAAAGCCCATTTCTCACCGATTGACCAGTATCCCAAGTTTGATCTTAGGTTGTTTTAGGAACCCAGAAACATGTCGACTGGCTTATTTCCTCAAACATGTGCAGTTCTTACCTTTAAATAAACTATAATAGCAAGAAAAGACATTAAAAGCATAAGCATAACCACATGGAATATTACCCTTTTTATTTGAGCAGGTCTGGTGTGGTTACCTTTTCATTTGGGGAAACCATAATAGTTGTAGGTGTGGCTTTTTCATACTGATCTTTGCAGCTGAATTTACTGTGTTCTGTGCAGAATGGCTGTTGATGGTGGGTGTGGGGACACTGGAGACTGGGAAGGTCGCTGGAACCATGTAAAGAAGTTCCTCGAGCGATCTGGACCCTTCACACACCCTGATTTCGAACCGAGCACTGAAGTGAGAAACATTTATTTTTAAATAACTCTAATAGTTTTATGTTTCAAAAACAATAAAATGCTTCCTTTTTAATTTACTCTTACAATAAAAGTACTAATAAGATGGTGTAAGTTATCTTGAAATACTAAATGGAATATTTGCAACTGATTTTATTTGAATGACTAATATTTGAGTTGTTTTCACATTTCTCATGTAATATGTTGAACATTATCAAGAGTTAAATGACTTCATAACCTCATTTAAAATTCTGTTATACTTCACTTAAAATTCCAGTTTAAAATTAATTTTGAGACACACCTTTTTAGCCCTGCTATGAGAAATTTAATTTTCACAGGAATATAGATGTGCTTGTTTAAATTTTGAAGTTTATTTGAAATGAGCATCTTTGCTTAGAATTGAATATAATTAATTGCATGTTAAAAAGTATAAAAAATATGTGACTTCTGTATAATAGAGGAATAGAACTTGGAACTGGTAGTGTCTGACCTAAAGCAAATGTTAGTTAGAAACAACTTGTTTTTTATTACAAGGTAGGAAATATTCCTTTACAGTAAATTTTACAGTAAAATTTTATGTCCTTTTGTATTGATGAAGACATGTTTTGAAATAGAAGTATTGTGCTGCTCCTAAAATTAAGGTTCAGACTCTTGGGTTTGACTTGCTGTCTTATCTGAATAACTCTTCTTTCCTTGAATCTTGGACAGAATTGACAGTATTTTCCATTTCTTTGGATAATCCAACATATTTTCTTGTGCTTCTGAATATTTTTTTTGGCCTAATAATTTAAGATACTTCTGTTAAGTGGTTGTTTCTGCTGATGGGCAATATTCTAAGAGCTTTGTCTGTTTTTTTCTTCCTGTCATCTCATGTTTTTTAAGTTTAACCCACTGTATTCAAAAGCAGCTATTATTGTTCTTGCCTTTTTTTTTTTTTTTGGCCTCTCCCGTTGCGGGGCACAGGCTCCAGACGCGCAGGCTCAGCGGCCATGGCTCACGGGCCCAGCCGCTCCGCAGCCTGTGGGATCTTCCCGGACCGGGGCACGAACCCGTGTCCCCTGCATCGGCAGGCGGACTCTCAACCACTGTGCCACCAGGGAAGCCCTTGCCTTTTGTTTTTTTTTAAAGACCTCTAAACACCTTGTGCAGTGCTTGATCTTCAGTTCTTACAACTTTAACACTTTTCTATTTGTAAGAAGTCAGTTAAATGAGTTTGATGCTTTCCATCCCTTTCAAAGTTAAAAAAAAAAGACTACTCTTAACTAGACATAGTTTTTCTTGTTAGAAATACCGTTTTAATTTCATACAATAAAAGTCAGTTTAAAAACATTAAAGTTGGAACTCTGAAATCGTTAGGGTTATAGAATTTCTGGCTCTACCTTGTTCATAAGTTTAATATAATTTACTAGCTACAGAGGCTGTTCTTTATCGTCAGTTGCATTTTTCATGGAAACCTCAGAAGCTGTTTTATGGTTTGTTGCTTTATTGATGCTACTTAAGGTTTTTATTAACTAGATTTTAATATGCCTTTTCGTTCTTTACAGTCTCTCCAGTTTTTGTTAGATACGTGTAAAGTTCTAGTCATTGGAGCTGGCGGCTTAGGATGTGAGCTCCTGAAAAATCTGGTAATATAACTATATAATATGAAGTTTTTTCTTTATGATAATTAAACCTTTTTCCTTTTCTGTCATTTCTTTGTTATGATTGTTAACCATTTCTCCTGAGCCTTTGTTAGATAAGTTTAGCAGGTCAAATTCCAGATAGTAATTAAAATGATGATGTAACTTAACTTTTTAAGCCCTAAAGTCCACGGCTATAAAGTTGTTAATAGAAATTCTTACTTCTCTTTTCTTCTCTGCTTTTTATCCAACAAATCTTTGTGCTTCCTCTTGCAGAGAGCTCATTAATTTGGTGAAGTAAATAACAAAACTGGTAACTCATATTTAACATGTAATTTCAAAGAATTTGTTATTTCTTTTGTCCCTCAAAATAACCCACTTAGGTGGATAGGACACTGTTTCATTTTATATAGAGAGGAGACACAGGTTCAGGGATGTTAAATGACAGTTTTTTTCTGGATTATGGTGATGTACCTGGAATCCAATCCAGGCCATCAGTTCTTAGGTGTTTCACTGAACCATTAGGTCATTACATGATCTAATCATATAGTAGCTTTTTTAAGACCATATGGTAGTATACCCATAAAATTTGGGGGAGCTAAACCTTTTTTTTGGTCAGTCTGTTTTAAATGACTATTGTCTTAAGAGAGGGTACTATTTAGTGAAGCTGTTTCTGTATACTGGTTGGAAATACATACTTTGTGACTTAATTAGTTTCACTGACTTTTAAAAATTAATTAATTTATTATTTATTTTTGGCAGCATTGTGTCTCCGTTACTGTGCACGGGCTTTCTCTAATTGCGGCGAGTGGGGGCTACTCTTCGTTGCGATGTGCGGGCTTCTCATAGCAGTGGCTTCTCGTTGCGGAGCACAGGCTCTAGGCATGCGGGATTCAGTAGTTGTGGTGCGTGGGCTCAGTAGTTGTGGCTTGTGCACTCTAGAATGCAGGCGCAGTAGTTGTGGCACACTGGCTTAGTTGCTCTGCGACATGTGGGATCTTCCCGGACCAGAGCTTAAACCCCTGTCCCCTGCGTTGGCAGGCGGGTTCTTAACCACTGCACCACCGGGGAAGTTCCATTTCATTGACTTCAGATAAGTACAGTAGTAGCTCTTTACAAGACTTTATCAGTTTATTTAGCAAAAGTGGATAAGGGAAGAATTGATGTGCAGCTGTTGTATGCCAGCCTTATGATTAGTATGTGGGAAAATGGAAATGCTAGAGTAGGCTTCTTGGAAAATGAAGCAGGTAACAGCCAGATGAAGGACCTAAAAGTCAACCTTGGGAACAAAGTTTGAATATAAACAGCCACATTAATTTTGCTAGGAAACACTAACATTGCTCCTACTGAGACTGCAAAAACTTAATACGCTTCATGGTAGTCAGCTATGCTGGGTTCTGTGGGCATTGTAAGCCATCATGATCTGTGTCCTTAATTTGAAATATCATTGGGAAGACAAGTCTCTCACAAAATAAACAGCAGCATGTATGATATACTCTGTGATAGGGTGCCAAAATGACAGTACCTTATCAGACGTAAATACCCTTGCAGCATGAGAACCAAAGGATTTATGGAGGATGGGCAGTGGTTTTGTATGCACAAATTGTATGCACAAATTCCCTAAATAGTTAACTTTTTCCAAAGCTGTTATTTGCGAATGTGATAGATACCAATTTTAAATGTAAAGTAATTGGAGATTAGATCTGAGGAGTAGTCATCCAGCAACTTTAGGAGTGGCCTTGTTATTTATTGCATTGTAATAACCTCTTACTCAAAAAAAGAAGACGACTAAGCATTTTCAGTTTTACCACTTGTTACTTTGCTTGTTTCACACATAAGTACAAAAGAGATATACATACATGTTTTTTCAATTGATTGTAAGCCCCCAAAGGCTCATTCTAAAAAAAAGGGTATGACATTAATATTATCGATTGAGCAAATATTTATTCAGCCTCTTTCTCTGTATACCAGGTACTGTTTTAGATGCTAAAGTTACAGCATCGAACAAGACAGGTGTTTGTATTTGTGGGGCTTATGTTTTAATGGAAGGGAAAAGACAAGTAAACTATGTAGTATGTCGGATGGTAATAAATGCTATGGAGAAAGGAAGGATGGAAGATATCAATATATAGCCTGGCGGGAAGGGAAAGGGTTCACAAAAAGGTGCTACTTGAGCAAAAAGGTGAGCAAGAAATTCTAGGCAGAGGGAATATCAGGTGTAAAAGCTGTGAAGTGGGAGCATAACTGTTTATGTTCCAGGAGGGCAAGGAGGTCATTATAGCTAAAGCAGAAGTGAGGAAGGAGGGGCATTTTCTAGGAGGATAGCAGAGATAATGGGAGGGGCTTGGAGTATCCCAAAAGGCTTGAGGTGCTACTGTAAGAAGTTTGCCTTTTACTCTGAGTCAGGAAGTCATTGGAGAGATTCAAGCAGATGAGTTGACTCGGTTTGGCTTTAACTTGGATCGCTCTGGCTGATGTGTTGAGAACAGAGAAGAAAGCTGAGAGGCTGGTTAGAAGGTGCAGTCATCTAGGCAAGAGGTGAGAGTGACTTGGAACAGGATGGTAGTACTGCAGGTAGTGACAGGTGGTCGGGTTATGGATATGTTTTTTTTTTTTTTTTTTTCTTGCGTTATGCGGGCCTCTCACTGTTGTGGCCTCTCCCATTTGCGGAGCACAGGCTCCGGACGCGCAGGCCCAGCGGCCACGGCTCACGGGCCCAGCCGCTCCGCGGCATGTGGGATCCTCCCGAAACGGGGCACGAACCCGCGTCTCCTGCATCGGCAGGCGGACTCTCAAGCACTGCGCCACCAGGGAAGCCCCTGGATATGTTTTGAAGATGGAGTCAGCAGGATTTGCTGATGGATTGGTGTGGGACATAAGAGAAGGAGAGGAGTCAAGGATGACATGATAAGGTTTTTGCCCTGAGCAACTGGAAAGATGGAGTTGGCATTCACTGAAGTGAGGGGGGGCTGGGCAAAAACCAGATTTGCTGGTTCTGGTGAGCAAGAATGATTGGCTTTGGTTCTGGAAACTGTAAAGTTTGAGATACCTGTTAGATGATGCTTTATGTTATGAGATTGTCTGAAATCACCAGAACTAATAAGCACAAGGGCGCTCCAAATTGTGGCCAGTAAATGAGTAAAATTCATGAGTGTGGTGAATGGGAAACCAATTTTTAAAAAGTGTTCATATTCTCATGAGTGGGGTGACCAGGTGAAGAACGTGGTTTCAGGAGGGGAATTGATCCACACCCTGGCAAACACTTGAGATGGGTCATGTCAGAGAGACTGAGAGCTGGTCGTTGGAGGTGGCAACGTGGAGGTCACTGATGACCTGACAAGTGTGGTTTTCGGCAGAGTGATGGGAGTGAAAGCTTGTTTACAGCAAGTGCAAGAGTAGGCTTTGAGAAAGAAAGTGTGGACAACTCTTGTGAGAGTTTCTTGCTATAAGGAGGGGCAGAAAAATGGGGAAATTATTGCCAAGTGATTCAATTTGATTACATAAGTAAACTGACCAAGACCAGAAAAGCATAATTGATTACTGAGATCTATTTTTTTTTAATCTTTTGCTTCTGCTGGTAAATTTGAACAGCGGTTGTACTGTTAAAATTTGTGGCATTATCACTGAAACACAAGAGTTCGTTGCTTTTCTCTACCTGTTTGATTGCTTGCTCTTGACTCTACTTTTAAGATATTTCTTTTACATGTGCAGTGTATATACATATGTGTGTGTGTTTATAATATAATCTTATAGTTATTTCTGAATGGCGGCATGCTTATGTAAACTAAGATAAAGCTTGTAGGAATTACTTTTAACAATATTCTGAAAAAGAATAGCAAATACAGTTAAGTAGTAAGACTAGTAAAATTAAAATATCTAGCAGCAGCAGCAGCAGGAAAGCAACAAACTTTACAGACGTGTTTATGGGATTATGAAACAGCTACAGAAATTTTGAGTTATTCTCTTGGATATGGACTATTTAAAACTGAGTAGTTACACTTTTTTGACCTTTTACAAGAACCCTGAATTTTATATATGTTGTAAGACTCTTTAACCATTGAAAACGATTGTGCAGAATTTATTATTGAGAATTTGTAGATTTAAGACCATTGAAAAGAAATTTTAAAATTTCAGATGTGAGGAAACTTGTGCTTAATTGGATTTTTTTTATTCCCACAGGCCTTGTCTGGTTTTAGACAGATTCATGTTATAGACATGGACACTATAGATGTTTCCAATCTAAATAGGCAATTTTTATTTAGGTAAGTTTTAATATCTTATTTTAAAATTGTGATAATCATTTGAACTTGAGTACACTGCAGTTTAATAATTTTAAAAACCACTGAGAGGATAACACTAATTTTATTAAGAAAATAACTACACTCCCATCTTAGGTAAAATTTTGCAGCAAAATTTTGGGCATTCTGGTGAAAGCAGTTTTGTAAGCAAATATATGTTTTTGTTGTTTTTAAGGAAATCTACAAAAGGTGTATGTGATTTGGGGGTGATTGTGCCCTGAAGACAATGCGTGCAGCTCTTTTCCTTCTGTTGATGTCATAAGAGAACCATAACTATGTATTAGGCCCTCGTGAGATAGTGGTGGGGACTTATGAGTGGTGACTCTGGGGCAATGAAGTTGTGAGAGTTTGAACTTTTTATAGAAGGTGAAAGAACATGGTCAGTTATGAAGAGAAAACCCAGGAGCAAGTGAAATGGAACAAAGAGGGATAATTACCTTAGGCATACATGACATACAGAAGGCAGTCTAAGAGCAGCTTGTTTGAAGTGACTTTAAAAACTGGAAGTAGGCCTTATATGCAGATATGAGGAAAAGTTCATTAATAAATTTTAGTATGTAGCATTTAGGGGCTTGAATGGCTTAGATAAATGTATCTATTTGTTAATCAAAGAATTATAGATATGGAGAGATAAGGACTTTTTTCTCTCTCTCTGATGATTATAGAGTACTGACAGAAAGCACTCAAATAGTCCTAGGTATGCAGGATGAGGTTAGGTTAGCAGAAAAGAAAAAATTAAGTTAGTGGAAAATCTTAAAGAGATTGAAGGATTGGTTAAACTAAGTCAAGTTAATAAAGTATTGTAATTGTGTGAACCCTACATTTAACTTTTAAGGTTTTCGTTTGTTTATTTTTTTAAACCTCGAAATTTCTCTTCTCTTGATAGAAAAAGTTTGTGGGCCCTTTCCAGTCTGACAAATTTTTAGTGTATGACTGCTCTAAAAAAGACACCACTGATTGGGAGATTGGGATTGACATATATACACTAATATGTATAAAATGGATAACTAATAAGAACCTGCTGTATAAAAAAATAAATAAAATTCAAAAGAAAAAGGGAAAAAAAAGACACCACCAAATTGGTTGGTTATTGATAATAGACCGTGCCCTTTAATTTCGGGCTGAAATAATGACTGAAGATCATAATGACAGTTAACATTTGTGGAGTGCTTAGGATATATTAAGTACTTTCTAAGCTCTTTATCTATGTTACCTCTTTTAGTCTCAGAGCAAACCCCAGGGCAGGTACTTGTTTTCCAGGTTAGGTAATTAGGCCACAGTGTCCTGCAAGGATGATGTATATAAAAGGCCATTTTGCTCAAAGTGCAGTTTTTAGGTGGAGCAATCTAATCCCCTAATTCTGGAATGATAAAGTTGCAGCTCCCACAGAAACCATCTAGGAGTTCTTTTATTTGGGATCTATTATGAAAGCACATACGATACACAACCTAAAAGATTCTTGAAACTCTATTTTATCATCTTTACCTACCTAAACGGCTCTGTCCATAGTAGTTGAATGCAGTACTGAAATCAAGTTGCTTGACTTATGCTAGAGCCTCTTCTGTTGCAAGTTAGGACAAAGTCAGAATAAAACTCTTATTAGAAGTTTTGAGTCAAAAAAGCGTACTGCTGTATTAGGAGAAAATTGACCTCGTAAAGCACTTTTTAAAAAAATTCCAATTAAAAAAATATGATTTCTATTAGGCACATTGATTTTTTAATATTCGTTTATTTTTAAAGTGTTTATTCTGTGCTTAGTAGGAAGGAGTACAAAGAGGTAAGAATATGGTAACTTTCTTCCAGTTGTTCATAGTCTAGTATGATAGACGTATGTATATAACCAAAAATATGTTGTGAAAAAGTAGTAATGAAGAACTTGTTATGTATGCATGAGGGAGTGATTTGTTTCTGTGAGGAGAATGAGGAAATATTAGGAAAGAAAATACCATTTGTACTGAGGTTAGAAGAGAGAATTCCTGTCCTTTCCTGTCTGTAGCTATCGTTATTATCTAGGAGTGACCTTTTGAGGTCTTTTAAGTTTTACCTTCTTGAAAATATTGGTAACATTTGCAATTTTAGATAATGCCTTTGGAATTATTCCTTCAAAAACATGGTTATGGCTTCTTATGGGACACAAAAGTTACTACTTAATCAGCACACGTGGGAAGAAGGGGATAAGTGAACGTTCTTGCATCCCTAGGACCTCTTGAATTTATTTCAGCCAAGACCTGCATAGTAACACCTTGAAGTTCTGGGGTTTAGGGCAAATACGTGGAAATCTCTGGATCTGGGATAATTTTTTGCATTGGGAAAGACAACAGTGAGAAGTGGCTAAGAAACATGCTGTTATTATGCTTTACCTTAAAAAAAAAAAGCACTGTTTATATTTTTACTTAAATACTTAATTAGACTTGTCAATACTTTTAAATACTTAATTTGGAATATCAACAAGGGTTGACATTTAGTGTTGAATGACTAATTTTTCATCAGAAATACTTAGGTAAAAATATTCCTCTAAATAGCCTCCAAATAAACTCACCGTGGATATTTTTATGTGTGAAAGTAGATTATATAGATAATCTAGATTTATATCGTGAATGATAATTTAAATATAATTTTTCCTGTAGGCCTAAAGATGTTGGAAGACCTAAGGCTGAAGTTGCTGCAGAATTTCTAAATGACAGAGTTCCTAATTGCAATGTAGTTCCGTATCCTTTTGACAAATAAATTACTTAATACGTAACTTTTTGAAGCTTTTTATTATTATTATTATCATTATACAGGAGATGTTTAACATAGAGAATACAGATAAGCAAAAGGAAAATAAGCAGCAGCAGTAAGCTTATTACTGTGATACCTGCTGGTAACAGTTTAATGTCCTACCAATCTTTTCTTTTTAAGGTTATATAAATTTTATAAATGTAGCCAGTACCATCATTTATTTTGCCTTATTGCCCTTAATTTCAGTTGCATATCTCCTCTACTAGCCTCTGAGTTCGTAGGTTGGATCCCATTAATCTTTTTTTTAAATAACTTTATTTATTTGATTTTATTATTTATTTTTGGCCTCATTGGGTCTTCGTTGCTGCGCGCGGGCTTTCTCTAGTTGTGAGCGGGGGCCACTCCTCACCGTGGTGCGCTGGCTTCTCATTGCAGTGGCCTCTCCCATTGCCGAGCACGGGCTCAAGGCTCGTGGGCTTCAGTAGTTGTGGCTCACGCGCTTTAGAGCACAGGGTTGGCAGTTGTGGCGCATGGGCCCAGCTGCTCTGCAGCATGTGGGATCTTCCCGGACCAGGGCTCGAACATGTGTCCCCTGCATCGGCAGGCGGATTCTTAACCACTGCACCACCAGGGAAGCCCCCCTTTAATCTTCGTGCCGCCTTACCATAGCAGGCAAAGTAAAGAGTCAGTATATTATTAGTTAAATGGAAGGTGTGTCAGAGTAAATATATTTTTATAAGAAATACGTTTTGAAAAAGGACTGTTCACACTTTGTTGATTCCCATACCTTTAGATCCCGGGAACTTTTAGTATTTTTTTAATTATTATTTTTTTTATTATTTTTTTTTGCGGTAGGCGGGCCTCTCACAGATGTGGCCTCTCCTGTTGTGGAGCAGAGGCTCCGGACGCGCAGGCTCAGCGGCCATGGCTTATGGGCCTAGCCGCTCTGCGGCATGTGGGATCCTCCTGGACCGGGGCACGAACCCGTGTCCCCTGCATCGGCAGGCGGACTCTCAACCACTGCACCACCAGGGAAGCCCGGAACTTTTAGTATTTTACAGAAATTTAGGAAATGGGATTTGTTATGTTGGAAATACCACAGGATACAAAAATCAACATACCAAAATCAATTGTATTTCTCTGTACTAGCAGTGAACACATGGAAAGTGAAATTTAAAATACAGTGCCATTTACAACCACTCAAAAGAAGGAGAAATACTTAGGTGTAAACTTAACAAAATAAGTATGGGTCTTGTATGCTGAATACTGCAAAATGCTAATGAAAGAAATCAAAGGGAATCTAAATAATGGAAAGATAACTCTGTGTTCAGGAATTGGATGCTTCAGCATACTAAAGATGTCACTTCTCCCCAGATTTGTATACAAGTTTAACATAATTTCTATCAAAATTCCTGCAATTTCTTTTGTTTCTCCAGATGGGATTATTCTAAAATTCATAGAGAAGGGCCAAGGAACACCTAAGATAATACTGAGAAAGAATAAAGTCGGAGGAATCACTAGCCAATTTCAAGAGTTATTATATAACTACAATAATCAAGAGTGTGTAGTGTTGCCAGAGAGATTGGCACAGATCAGCGGAACAGAAAAGAGAAACCAGAAATAGCCATGTGCTAATATGGCTGATTTATACTCGACAAAGGTGCAAAAACAATTCACTGGAGGAAGGATAATCTCTTCACTAAATTCTGGTGGCAAAAAAATGAATCTCAAACATCAAAATTACAAAAATAAACTCAAAATGGATCATAGATTTAAGTATAAAATGTAAAACTGCAGAACTTTGGAAGATAATGTAGGAGAAAAATCTTTGGGACATAGGGCTTGATGAGTCCTTAGACCACATTAAAACACGATCCATAAAGGAAAAAAAATGGTAAATTGAACATCATCAAAATTAAGAACTTTTACTCTGTGAAGGATCTTGTTAAGAGGATGAACAGATAAGCTACACACTGGGAAATACTTAGGACTCGTCAAGAATATATAAAGAACTTTCATAACTCAAAAGTAAAAAATAAACAGTGCAAATAGAAAATGGACAAAAAATATGAGATATTTTGCTAAAAAAGATACAAAAAGCACATGAAAGATGTTCAGTATCACTAGCTATAAGAAATCCAAATTATGATCACAATGAGATATTACTACACACCTATTAGGGTAGCTGAAATGAAAAATAATAATAAATGCTGGCAAAGATACAGAAAAAGTGGATTACTTGTCCATTGCTGGTGGGAAATATAAAGTGGTATAGCCGTCTGGAAAATAGTTTGGCTATTTCTTAAAAATTTGAATATGTACTTTACATAAGACTCAACACTTTCATTCCTGGGCATTTACCCTAGAGAAATGAGTACTATGTCTGCATAAAAACTTGTTCTCAGGTGTTCATAGCAGCTATATTTGCAGTAGCCAAAAACTGGTAACAACCCAAACATCTGTCAGTAGGTGAACTGTAAAACTGTGGTACAGTTAATACCGTGTATACAATACACAATTATTGTACTCAGTACAATAATACTGAGCAGTAAAAAAAGAACTAACTAATGAAATACAACTTGGTTGGATATCAAGAGCATTATGCTGAATGAAAAATGCCAATCTTAAAACGTCATATTGTATGTTTGCATTTTTATAGCCTTCTTCAAATGACAAAATTATGGAGATGGAGAACAAATTAGTGATTGCCAGGGATTAGGCATGGAAGGGATAGGTGTGACTATATAGGGGTAGCAGGAGGGAGATATTTTTGGTGATGGTATAGTTGTTTATCTTAATTGTGGTGGCTACACATATCTACATGTGTTTAAATGACAGAACTTTACACACACATTGTACCTGTGTTACATTTGTGGTTTTGATATTGTACTATAGTTATATACGATGTAACTGTTGGGGGAAACCAGGTGAAAGAAATATGGGACACCTGTGTACTATCTTTGCAAAAATAAAAAGTTTAAAACTGCAAATTCAGGTCCATATAGGGAGAAAGAGGGGCGGAAAAAAGTGTGCACACTCTTTGTCTACCCCCATTATTAAGATCTGGGAAACTGGGTATTTTGTAGAAATCCAGGAGGTGGGATTTCTTGGTCTGGCTCCTGCGTCTCCTATTTTTGTTCTTCCAGTGTTTGCTCTGGTTCTCTTCTGACCTTTTCTAGCTGTTCTAGCTGCAGCTTATGTCTCTTGTTTGCCTGGCATTCAAAAGGAATAGAGGTCTGAGTGGGTGAGGGCTAGAATTGAATGTATTTTTTATAACTTTATTTGTAGGCCAGAATAAAAAAATCTAGGGCAAACATATGTATTGTCCCTCTTTTCTCCATTTTGCTTTCTAAAATATGTAATGCACGATTTGTTTTAGGGGAGTGTAATTTATATGTTACTAAACAAATTTGCTTCGTTTGAAAAATTAAAAAAATTTTTTTTACATATATATGCTGTTCAAATGTTAACTACTGTGATTCACACCCACAGCCAATTTTTTTTTTTTTTAACATCTTTATTGGGGTATAATTGCTTTACAGTGGTGTGTTAGTTTCTGCTTTATAACAGAGTGAATCAGTTATACATATACATATGTTCCCATATCTCTTCCCTCTTTGTCTCCCTCCCTCCCACCCTCCCTATCCCACCCCTCCAGACAGCCACAAAGAACCGAGCCGGTTTCCCTGTGCCATGCGGCTGCTTCCCACTGGCTATCTACCTTACGTTTGTTAGTATATATATGTCCATGTCTCTCTCTCGCCCTATCCCACAGCCAATTTTGAATGGGGCTCCCTTGGCACCCTCCAGGCTGGGGAAGCCTGCAGATATGGTGTGGGTTGGGTAAAAAGAGTCTTGGAAAACTGAGTTAAATGAGGAAGAAAATTCATCTCTCCCCCTCTCCAAGGGAAACAAACCAATAACAAATCATTAGCACCTGAAAAAGCTATTGGAAACATGTTTTCTAAAAATTAGCTTTGCAGTAACTTTTTTTTAATTGACTATATCTGACATACAACACTGTATAAACTTAAGGTGTACAATGTGTTAATTTGTGCAGTAAATTAACTTCTAAAATCCCCTTTCTAAATGGGAACTATAATGTGCCTTTTCCCTTCACTAAACAAATGTTTATTGCCTCTCTGCTTGGTGCTGGTGGTTGAAGGTACACATTCTGTTTTACCAGGGCTTATGGTTTTATATAAGAACTGAAGCAGAGTAGAAAGTATAACAGAGACACAGTTATAATGATATGGAGGTTTGGAGATGAGAGAAACTACTCTATGTGGTTACGGGAGAGTAGTGTTTAGAAAAAAGCTTTTTCATGGGGTGGGATTGTGTTCATTTTGTCAGATTCCTTGAATTCCCCTCCTTTGAACATTGATGACTTATGTCTTGTTTTAAATATACATTTATAATTTGATCCTTATGGAATTGTTGAATTCATTTTGCAAGTTAAAAATTTAGCAGCTTAAGTTCCTTTACTTATGTTCAGACATTTCAACAAGATTCAGGATTTTAACGACACTTTCTATCGACGTAAGTTTTCCACT
The DNA here is from genome assembly GCF_000442215.2 of Lipotes vexillifer. Taxonomy (NCBI): domain Eukaryota; kingdom Metazoa; phylum Chordata; class Mammalia; order Artiodactyla; family Lipotidae; genus Lipotes; species Lipotes vexillifer. The sequence goes on along the minus strand of NW_006772616.1, from coordinate 389,770 downwards.
TGAAATTAAATTCTCACTAAATTCTTCTTATTTTTTAGTTGCTCTCTGTTTGAAGATTGCTAGCTATTTGAAGGCTGTTTCTTTATTTGCTTTCATTTCTTGGTGTTGGCTTTTCAGGAATGTTGTTGACTGAAAAGAGAATGGCACCGTTTTAATTCTTAGTTGGCACCATTAGGTGCATTTTTATATGCTCTCTTGAGTAAGGATTACTCGAGTAGAAGCTGTGTGTGTTTGTTTTATAACGAAAAATGGTTTTTTGTTTGTTTCTTAGAAATTGTGACTTATTTCGTGCAGCAGCATTTTAAAAAACTTAACTTGCATTTTTTTTCTTGTAGAATTTCATATAATTGTATGTGGACTGGATTCTGTCATAGCCAGAAGATGGATAAATGGCATGCTGGTAAAGACTTAGTGTTTTTACAGTTCTCTGAAGTTCTTCCTGCTGCTCTTACCGTACTAAAAATGAGACTTTTGTATCATATTTTTGAAAAATCAGAGTTTATTCAATTTTCAGTAATAGGTGTAGTTCACTGTTTATTGCCAGTCATTAATTTTCAGGTGAGGATGTAAATTGCTACTAATGTAATCCCTTGGTTTGTTATATTATTACTCAATAATGTGATTGCTTTACAGAACTACTAGATAGCATTGCCCTCTTTTTTGAATTCTTATCCCCCTCTCCTTATAAGCCCTTCAAATAATTTTCCTAGATATCTCTTCTAAATTATGAAGATGGTGTATTAGATCCAAGCTCCATTGTCCCTTTGATAGATGGGGGGACAGAAGGTTTTAAAGGAAATGCCCGGGTGATTCTGCCTGGAATGACTGCTTGTGTTGAATGCACACTGGAACTGTACCCACCACAGGTAATAACAAAAGCACCCACATCTGTTTTATAGTATCTTGGGGTAGAATAAGGATTGAATTATTAAGACTAGTCAATATTTAGGAGTGTTTAAAAAATTTATTTATTTTTAGGTGCATTGGGTCTTTGTTGCTGCGTGCGGGCTTTCTCTAGTTGTCCTGCGTGGGGGCTACTCTTCGTTGCGGTGCGCGGGCTTCTCAGTGTGGTGGCTTCTCTTGTTGAGCAGCACGGGCTCTAGGTGCGCAGGCTTCAGTAGTTGTGGCATGTGGGCTCAGTTGTGGCTCGTGGGCTCTAGAGCGCAGACTCAGTAGTTGTGGCGCACGGGCTTAGTTGCTCTGCGGCATGTGGGATCTTCCCGGACCAGGGCTCGAACCCATGTCCTCTGCATTGGAAGGTGGATTCTTAACCACTGTGCCACCAGGGAAGCCCTAAGATTTTTAATTAGGGGTCCACAGTGCCACCAGGGAAGCCCTAGGATTTTTAATTAGGGGTAACCATATTTTAAAAATCATGCTAAGAAGAAAGATGATAAAATATGAAATTTTGCTCTGTTTGAGGAAAGATATAGTATAGACTGAATATCATCATTTTGATACTGTTCTCATAATTCATTTGTATTATTTTTTTATTTGGAGAGTAGAGATCAAGAGATCAATTACAAAGTTATATGTTGGGATAGAGCTGTAATCTATTTTCTTTGGTCTTTGCCTGTATTGTTTCAGGGAGATAAAGATACCAGGGATAAGAATGATATTTCTAAAGATGGGGCTCTTTAATTTACATACCCACTTTAAAGGGCGTTTAGAATTTTGATTTATAAATATAAATAACTTTATTAGTATCTACTTGGAATTGATTTAACTGTGAATTTATTTTTATTTTGGCTAATTTTATATCTTCAGATATGAATATTAGGTAAACATAATAGAGTACTCATATTTGAGAATTTATTCAGCCCTTCCTTCCCATGTTCTAACAAAGCTTAAATTTATATACTTTGTAAATATAGGGCAAACCTATTTTTTTAGGCAGATCAACTTAAGTGAAGTGACTCAGCTCCTCTGTGTTAGTTTCAGAAGCATTCTTAATGATATAAAATGTTTTATTTCTGTAAGTGGAAGGCTAAGATGAATTATAAGAAAGTGTTACAAACTAGATCATAACTACAAGTTATATTTTAAAGTAATTTCTTGTTTAAAATCCACTAAAAAAGGCAAACTGTGGTTTTAGGTTAATTTTCCTATGTGCACCATTGCATCGATGCCCAGGCTACCAGAACACTGTATTGAATATGTAAGGATATTGCAGTGGCCTAAGGAGCAGCCTTTTGGAGGTAATAAACCTAATTTCATAATCCAGAATTACATAAAATGTTTGTCTATATTATTTATTTGGATAATTACATTAAAAATAGGTTGATTTATGTTTACATGTTTCTGTCTTCCCTTCCTTTTTTTCTCCTCTGACAGAAGGGGTTCCATTAGATGGCGATGATCCTGATCATATTCAGTGGATTTTCCAAAAATCCCTGGAGAGAGCATCACAATATAACATTAGGGGTATTACGTATAGACTCACTCAAGGTAAGTTAGTGAATTGTCGTAAATTATGATCTTAGGATGATCCCTTTTTCAGGAGGTGGGATGCCTTGGGGGAAATAATTGATGTGGTTTCAGATGGTACTATCCATTTGGGATTCAGTAAAGGTGCCCCAAATTTGGTCGGAGGGAACTGAGTTTACTAGAATCCATACTACTTAACTAGGCGGAATTTAATACAATCATTGAATCTTATTTACTTAGGGTTGGAAGAGGCCCTAAATCATCCAGGTCGAGCCATTTATTCACTTCATCTTTTGCTGAAGAGCAATTTATCCCTTCCTGGGGCAGTCTATTTCACATTTGGACAGTACTGTTAAGACAATTCTTCTGTACACTGAGCAGAAATCTCCATCTTTAGTGTGGTCTGAGTATTGTCCCAGAGTATGCCGCATATACATTTAATTCTCTTTTAAGTAATAGCCCTTAACGTATTGAACCCTCCCATCAACCTTTCTAGTTCCTTTAACCCTTTGACAAGTTTCATGACTCAAGTTCCCATCATGTTTTTTTCTAACCATATTTTAGTTATCCATACTTCTCTTAACTATCCAGGTGAGAATGCAGTGCTCTAGGATGGGTCGTATGATAAACTTCTGATCATTGATGCAGTCTTAGAGGAGAGCAGACTTTTTTAGTTTTTGTTGTTGTTTACATTGATGCCCTACTTGTGATTCTTTCAGGTTACTGCCTGCTAAAAGCTGGAAGTTTTCTCCACATATACAGTTGCTAAGCCACATTTCCCTATTACAGATTTGGCAGTTATGGGGGGTGGTAGTTTTTTCTTTTATACTCAAGTATAGGTCCTTATAAGTTTATTCTTAAATTCAACTGGCGTTTCTCTCTTTATATATGTATATTCTTTTATGCCTGCCGACTTGTGTATTTTTAGCTTCATATCACTTGTTGTTTTGATGATCGTATCCTTTATCTCTTTTCCAAATAATTAATTAAAAATTTTTAACAAGACTAAACTGGCTGAGAACAGACATCTGAATCATACTTCTGGTCAGGCCCTTTTAGATTTATCTCCTTCCGTTGATCATAGCTTTTTGAGTACCTCATGTTTCTTTGTCTTGTTCACAAGGATGTTATGAAAGACCTTTCCAGATGCTCTCCAGAAGCCTATCCTCCACATTTCCTTGGGTTGCAAAGCTAGTCACAGTAACTAACTCTTGTGACTTGTCTCAGTGAATAATTATAATGCTCAGTTTTAGTGATCACTGTTTCCTAATGTAGATACTCTCACTCAGTTCACCCTTCTAGAATTTTGTCCAAGATCATCAAGTTCACCAGAAAGAGCTTTGTCTTTGTGAAAATCTGCCATTTCTCTCCTGTGATTATTTCCTTATGTTTACTAATGTTCTGGTTTGTCATTTGAAAATTCCAGTCTTATACACTGCTTGTTGCTCTTATACACTCCTTGTTCCCCTCTTCTGACCTGCTTTGATCCCAAGCCTGATCCCACCTTAGAGCTTTAATAGTCCTGATCCTAACACCTGGAATGCTCTTCCTTGGATTCCCCTCAGGGTTGGCTGCTTATCCCTCAGGTATGAACTGCACCATTTCCTGATCTTTCAACTGAAAATGACTTCTAAGCCATTCGCTATTTTACCTTTTCATAATGGCTCAGAACTAATGGTAGCCTTGTTTTTCTATGCGAAGAATATTTCATACTTACACTCTAATTCATCCCTGTTCTGGGGGCCTTTGCCCTTGGTGTTTACTCTGCAGAATTGCTCTTTCCCCAGGTCATTACATGGCTGGGTCTTTCTCATGGTTTAGATTTCAGCTCACATTATCACCTCCCCAAGGAGGTCTTCCCTGACCATCCAGTCTAATGGACTCCTCCATCATTGTAAGAGCAGATAATTTTTTTTTTACTGCTCCTCTGTTCAACACCTAGAACAGTGTCTGGCATATAGTGCACATTTATTTGCTAATTGTTTGAATTAAAAAATGAATTCTCTTTGTCCTGATCGGGAACTATATAAACTCATTCCAATATGTAGTCTCAGTTATCCTTCCATACCTTTTAGCAAGGCTTGGTGTGTACTTCTCAGCCTGAGGATGGAGGAGGGCCTTGACAAGGAGTACAGAAGCAAATTGGAAGTGAAGTCCAGATTTTTTGAAAAGGGGGGGGACAGGGGCGTATCTTTATCATTTTCACATTGCTTTTATTGGACAGCGTCTCTTCAACTCCTCCCTGTTTGTGACCACCTGTTCCTCCTTCCAGTACGTCCTGCTCTATGTGGTTCCCTGGAGAGCTTCCAGTAATCATGAGGTTAGCTCCTCCCTATTTCTTCTTTCAGGATTAACTTTTTAAAACAGCTTTCCAAACTTAACTGCCTTCCTTTCGCGCCTTCTTAGATATTTCCCTTTTTTTGAAGTTTTTAAAACCTGCCTACCTCAAGTCTTGGGAACACATCTTTCAGGGCTGACTCACACTCTAAGATAATATGGCTACTTTTCTCTGAATTTTTGCTTTTCTAAAATGAACAGTACAAATATAGTTACAGAATGTTTATTTTGTACTTAAAAAAATGGTTTAAGGTGGGGCTTTGTTCATTCCTAATTTGTGGATACTGATATGAAAAAAGTGAGGTAGAAATAGAGAACTACGGTGTAGTCCATTTTGTAGAGTGAAACAAAATGATTAGACACAGTTTTTGTTTATTTTAAATTTTTGTGAATAGAACAGCTAAAACTATTAGATGAGGAAAAATTAGGTAACTGTTATTCTCCTACTTTATTTTACTCAAAGCTTACTGAGTATAGTATAGTATACTGTATCGGTTAAAGTTATGCACTTTAGGGCAGAGCTGGGTTCATATACTACCCCTATCACTTATGAGGTGTATAGCTGTGGATGTTGTTAATTTCTCTCAACCTCATTTTCCTTATCTTTAAAATCAGAGTGATAAGACTAACATGATGTTATGAAAATTCCGTAATATTTTATTTAATCTTCATACTGTTCCTGGAACAAAATAAACACTCTAATTTTTAGCAGTTATTAATATATTATTGTCTCATCTTTATATGAAACAGTGTGAAGAATTTACTATTCTTTCCTACTGTAACTTGCTTAAGATTCTGAACATGACAGAAAATAATGTGAATGTGAAAGAAGGTTGTTTCATTGTTAAGCTTAAGTCTATTTTCTGACCTGAAAACCTGAAAAATCAAGTTATGGAAAATGATATTAAATCATCATATTGTCTAATTTAAGATACCTACTTTTTAAAAGAAATGACCTTATTTTAATCAGTATATTTTTTCAGGGGTAGTAAAACGAATCATTCCTGCAGTAGCTTCCACAAATGCAGTCATTGCAGGTGAGGAAAAATGGCCACTACTTAATTTTGTTTTCTTTCCTTCAGGTTTTGATTCAATACCTAAATTGATATTTCTGCAGCTACTTGATCTCAGAAAACTGGTGTTCTGGGAATTTGATTATCTTCTTGGGTGGATGGTGGTATAATCAGGCTGCCCCCAAAACCACAAAACAAGCTATTGGACCCTGTATATATTTTTTCTTCCATTATATCATAGATAAAGTGCTCTGTAATAAGGGGACATTTTAGTGCCATTTCTTTGTAATCAGGGTAACAGGCTGCACGGTAATCTGAAGAAGAGGGAGAAAAACATGAGGTGGTACTCTATCATTTGGAGTATACAAAACGAATATAAAATGTTACTTTCTCAGTTTTTACAAATAAGAGTGTTTATGTATGTATTTTGCTATCTACTTATTTTGTAATCAATAACCTTGTAAATTTATCTGTACTGATTTCTAACTGACTTTTTAAAAACTTCTAATTTTAAATGTCTAATTTTCATTGAGTTAAAGCACCTTTATTTTCTCTCCGCTTTAGCTGTGTGTGCCACTGAGGTTTTTAAAATAGCCACAAGGTAATGGGTTTCATTTTTAATACATTTGTAAATCTGTGTTTTGATCTGGCTCAATTACATAAGAATGAACATTTTTTCATTACAGTGCATATATTCCCCTTAATAATTACTTGGTATTCAATGATGTAGATGGACTGTACACGTACACATTTGAAGCAGAGAGAAAGGTTAGTAATAGTATACTAATGAAAACTTTTTTTTTTTTTTTTGAAAGCTTTCTATTAGAGTTACCCCACCTGGCTGCACATCAGAATAATCTATGAGCTTTTTTTTAAACCTATGAGCTTTTAAGAAGTACAAATGAATGCAAGGATCCAGAGATCTACTGAATTGGAATTTCTGCATATAGGGTCCAGTCATGGATGTCTATAATAAGTTAAACAGCCAATTCTCACATATAGCTTGGGCTGAGAACCTTTGCTTCAAAGGTAAGGAATCAGTTCCAGTACGCTTTTTTTGCGGTACGCGGGCCTCTCACTGTTGTGGCCTCTCCCGTCGTGGAGCACAGGCTCCGGACGTGCAGGCTCAGTGGCCATGGCTCACGAGCCTAGCCGCCCTGCGGCATGTGGGATCCTCCCGGACTGGGGCACAAACCCATGTCCCCTGCATCGGCAGGCGGACTCTCAACCGCTGCGCCACCAGGGAAGCCCGTGAAAACTTGTTTGATCATGCATATTTTTATTTTTATTTATTATTTAGAAAATTTTATTTATCTTTGGCTGTGTTGGGTCTTCACTGCTGTGCGCGGGCCTTCTCTAGTTGCCACAGGTGGGGGCTACTCTCTGTTGCGGTGTGTGGGCCTCTCATTGCGCTGGCTTCTCTTGTTGCAGAGCATAGGTTCTAGGCACGTGGGCTTCAGTAGTTGTGGCGTGTGGGCTCAGTAGTTGTGGCTCGCGGGCTCTAGAGCACACGCTCAATAGTTGTGGCACATGGGCTTAGTTGCTCCACTCTGCAGCATGTGGGACGTCCCGGACAAGGGCTCAAAACCGTGTCACCTGCATTGGCTGTGCCACTGTGCCACCAGGGAAGTCCCTGATTTTTAAATATTAATTACTGGCTGGAGATGTGAATGAAATTGCCCACACCCTTTCTAAGTATTTTCTAACTTCCAGAACCCTACTTACTGATATATCTTTTGTAATACTGTATCCTGAAATAAATACTGTATAGCAAAATAATTTAGGAAAATGGCCCTTTAGGAAAAGCAGGTTTTAAAACATAAAAATTTGTTCATAGGGAATATGCATGATTATTAAAACAACTTGATTTTCATTTCCTCATTATAAAGAGACTGTTACTGGTACATGTGCCACTGTGATTTGTGTTTTATTTTATATCTAGGAAAACTGCCCAGCTTGTAGCCAGCTTCCTCAAAACATTCAGTTTTCTCCATCAGCTAAACTGCAGGAGGTTTTGGATTATCTAACCAATAGTGCTTCTCTGTAAGTGTTCAAGACTTTTGTTATGTTGTAGAAGAACTTTCCTGACTTTAAAAACTAGGATTGTTTTTTAAAAAGTGATCTTTGACTTCGTTTTTCTTATAATTTAGGCAGATGAAATCTCCAGCTATCACAGCCACATTAGAGGGAAAAAATAGAACACTTTACTTACAGGTGATCAGTGTTCAGTTTTTTTTTTCCACAAAATTATATTAAAAGTTTAATTTCACTTAATGTGCTTTACATTATTGTTTTCTAGTCAGTAACCTCTATTGAAGAACGAACAAGGCCAAATCTCTCCAAGACATTGAAAGGTATTTTAAATGAGTATATTTACTAATACTAATCAATTTCTTTTTTTTTCCAGTAAAAGTAATAAATGCCTCTTCTAGATTTGCTTTTAATGCTTTTAAATGGTGCTGCCATCCTACTTATATCTTTAGCAACATTAATAGAGTTTATTGCTCTTTTAGTAGAATATTAAAAAATCTCTAGGAAATCAAATATAATACTACCTTGATTAAATAAAGAGAACTGGATTTTGATCTTTATCTAGCCCGTGATTCTTTATAGTTTGTATATGTGTGTATTTTGTTGAGTTTTTTTGCTTGGGTTAATTGTATATTTTTTCTTTTAGAATTGGGACTCGTTGATGGGCAAGAATTGGCAGTTGCTGATGTCACTACACCACAGACTGTACTGTTCAAACTTCATTTTACTTCTTAAGGAAGGAAAGGAAATCTGCACATAATAGAAAACTTATGAAAATATTATACTTCTTGGATGCTAAGAAATTTAATAGATGTCATTTTTAGCATTAGTGTTGCTGGAATTTGATTTTTTTTTATAATGAGCCACTGTTTTTTAACTTTGTAACTTTCCCTTGAAGACAGAATTTCGGAGTTGCTGCTTGTCAGCATTTTCATTAGTAATATGGAAAATGGTGCCTGGAGAGAGATATTATGAGCAAATTTATTGCTTCTTTTAGAGGAGGAGGCAAACGCCCTCTTGTATATGAATTTTGTTATGGTCAAAGAATGCATTCTTCAGTTTTCATTTGAGCACCCACATATACAAAATATGTCCCTTTTAAAAAATAAGAAAATTAAGTTTTAAATAACATTAAATACTACAGCCTGATGTCTAGAGCATATTGAACATAGCCTGCTTCTTGCTTGATCTAATATTCACTTAATTGTGGCTGTCCAAATGAATACTATTGCAAAAGTAATCTTGTCCGTAATAATTTGTAAATGGTGTTATAGCTGAATACCTGTGCATGGAAATGGGAAGTATTTTCGTGTGTTTACTTGCAGTGCCATAGAGGCCAGTATGCCCAACATTAAAGCCAAGACATGGATGTTTAAAAGAGTTTAATGTTTAAACAGTTATCACTGATGCTTTCACACTATTTATTAATAAAATCATATATTGTCTATTTTTCTCACTGAAATTTTTTAAAGTATATTAAGGATAGTAAGTACTTCTGTAGTAAGGTAGAAATAATTTTTAAATAATGTAGCAGATTTACTAATAGGAAAATTTTATGGTACTTGAATTAATATTTTAGCCACAATAAGTATGTACTGATTTAATTTTCTCTAACATAATAAGGTAATGAAATGGAATGACTATATTTTTATATTAACGCCTCTTAAAATGCTTTTTTCCCCCCCCTAAAGGACTAAGGCTTAAAACAAAATTAAGCATAAATACTGAAAATGAGTTTTAGTATCTTAGTGTGGGAACATGTCGTACATGTTCTCCGTTTTTGACTTGGATGTCAGTTTTCTATTTGAAAACTTTATGATTACATGTCAGTGGGTTAAATTTTCATTTATTTTTATTTCTAGCTCTATATTGACAATTTGTTTCGTTATAAAATCATATGGCATAAATGTATATGCTTTCCTTAAAAGTTACAGATTCAGTTTACAGGTGCTATATACAGGTGCTACAATAATTCTCAAAGTAGCCTTGTGAGAAGGTGATAATATCTTCATTTGAGAGCTGAATAGTTTTAGAAAGTTTAGGTCATTTACCTCAAGCTGTACAATTAGAAGTCTTGGAACAGGGAGGGATTCCAAGCCTAACCTGACCTCGTCTTCAGGCTACTTAGCTAAGCTGTTTGAAATTACCTGAGTTACTTAATACTATTGTGTACATTACTAAATTGTAAAAGTTGCAATATGCAAATTTTTGCAGAAGTTAGATAAAATCATCAGAAGATCATAACTTCTCAAGGGCAGAGTTTAAATCTGGCTAAAAATAATAAAAATAATTCCTTTATGGCATGGTTCCTTGCAGTGCTGTAAAATACTTAAGTGTAGGGGAAACAGGTGAGGTAAATAAACACATTAGGAAGAGTGTTTAGAATAGTGGGGTCTGTGACATATTGAAGTGAAAATTATTCGTCAAAAGTGGCAACTGCTGCAGCTGACTGTTGCATGTTGGTGTACATATTTTTCAAAATCAGCTGGATGTCTGGATTTTTCTGTGGAATCTGGCTTTTAAATGTTGGTAGAATTTTAATATTATGGGGGCCAAACCAAACAGCTGCTGACTAGATTAGGAAGGCCACCAATTTGATTTGTTTGAAGAGCACATGCAAAAAAGTTGTATTTTAAATACTATGCACAGTACATATTAAGAGTAATAGTTTTAATGCTTCCCAGGTTTGTTTTGACTGAGGCCGACAGTGGACCTGTATCTTAAGGGGGAGATTGTGCCCTTGTCCTGATTTCTCGTTACTTATTGTGGAAGACGGCTTTTTACTTGCTTGCATCAGATGGGCTGGATCAGGTCCTTTCATAAGATGCCCGGTAGTTTTAGACATACCCAAACCCAGAGTTCCTTCCTAAGGCCAGGTTGACACAGAACTGATTAACAGAGGAGACGCTAAGTAAGAGAAACGCAAGACCCAAACTTCCCTGTTCAATTATTGCTGGCAAGGCTCTAGCTCTTAATACAAGAGCTATTTTCCAGGAAGGAACTCATTTCAGAACTCGCATATTCCTCCCGGAGGAATGAGCCCCTGCTGATATAGCCACAGGATTCCTCCCAGGGCTGACAATCGCCGCACTACGTCTGGAATCAGTTTCGATAGGAACCGTTCCACCTTCCTCCATAACTACGGGCAATCCTGGAACCCAGGAAGTGACGTCAACGTTCTTCGGTTCTTCCGTCTACCGGCGGAACTTTAGGCTCCGGGACTTGCCGGTTGTGTACGTGGAAGCAGCCAGCGCCTGCGCAGTCTGAGCCTCTCGTCTCATCTGTAAGGAAAGCGCTGAGGGTAACGTCTCCGGCTCGGGGGAGACCTGCGGGGTCATGGCTCCCCGCTGACAGGGCCCGCCGAGTGGAGAAGGGGGCGAGGCTCTCCGGGGACCCTCCGCCGGGTCCGCGGCAGTCGACTTGTCCCTCGGCCTTCCAGTTCGGTGCTGCCGCCGCCGCCGCCGCCCCCGGCGGCGGCTGAGGAGGAGATATGAGCTGGTTCAACGCCTCCCAGCTCTCCAGCTTCGCCAAGCAGGCCCTGTCTCAGGCCCAGAAGTCCATCGACAGGGTCTTGGACATCCAGGAAGAGGAGCCGAGCGCCTGGGCCGAGACCATTCCGTACGGAGAGCCGGGTAAGGGCTCGAGCGGCGGCGTCACTGCGCTCCCGCGGGCGTCTCTTCCGAGACCGACAGGTGAAGCGGCGGGGGTGGGGGAGTGGGGGCTCTCGCCTCGCTGAGCGACGGACTTAATGGTCAAGTCCTGGTCCCCAGCCCGGCCCCAAACCCTGCTCTGGCCTTCCAGTTGGTCTTTGCTCTAGTCCCGAGGGAGAACCCAGCCCTGGGTCTTTCCTGGCCCCGGGTGGGGGCTGACGGGGACCTGATTAGGTGGTCGTGGCCCCGCGCCCTCCCTCCACGTCGGCCGCATCACAGGCCCTCAAACCCGGGCCGGCTGCGCGCTCGGGACGCTGTCCGAGCCCAATATCGGAATCAGTCCGCGGGGACTGGAAGAACAGGCGCGAACACTTAGCGGTTGCTGCGCGCCTCCTGGGCTCTGTATGGCCGTCTCTCCTGAAACAGCTTCTCGAGTTCTGGCGCTGCCCTCCGTGGTGCAGAGACGGCGCGGTCCCTTCCTCTGGGCCACTCCACCCGCGGGAGGGTCTGGGGGGCGCGGCCCGCGACTTCGAGTCGCGTCGCGGTCTAGCCTCCAATAGTCTCGTCTCTCTTTCTCAAGAGTCCCTGGGCTTCACTTTTCAGGGATCTTCAGCTGCTTTTAGCTCTAAGTGTAAGCAACAGTTTCTCCTTTTTGGTGTGTGGGGTGCAGATTGGCCCGACTTTGGGGTTGTGAACCTCTGGGAGAAGGAATAAGTTATTCCTGACTACTCCTTTCTGCTTTCTTTTCCTCATTTTACGTCTTTGAGAAGTCAGGATCTAAATTTGAGGTGCATCGTTTTAAGATATTTTGGCTCATGTGTTTATGTCACCATCCTGTTACTTTTTCAAGATGTTATAGGATCTTGGTGGGAGGAGCTCCACTTCCTTTTTTCAGGCTACCCCACGTTTTGAATGCCTTAACTGTAAAAGAGACAGAATATAAGTTGTAAATGTAAGGATACTCCTTTTATGAAATCCGGGGCTCGAATCCTGCTCTATAATTCTTTTTTTTTTTTTAATAAGTTATCCAGAATAGACTCAGGTTTTAGTGAAATGCCATAAATGTTGACTGATCACCTATGTTTTACATCGCCGTCACTCAAAGATGACCAGTCGTCATAATGGAGTGATTTAAGTGGATATCACGTAACCCTGCGATTTATATAAAACTTTCTCCAACAGGCAAATTTGACTTCTGTCATTCGTTGACATGACAATAAATTAAACTAATCAGATTTTATTTTGCTTGTTCCTTTGTGTCTTATTTTGTTTTCCCCCCTTTTTCCACCGTTCTGTTATACTGAACAAATGGATGTAAAACTGTATCCCCAAGCTAAAATTGCCTAGTTATCTCCGAAGTCATATTAAAGGATAGAATTTAGTATTGGGCTTGTTAGCTTTTAGGAGCTTTTAGGTACTTGTGCTCTGCTCACCAGCTTTTAAGTGTTTGGGGTTTGTGATGATTCTGCTCAGCCACTTTTGAATTTAGAAATGGAAGAAATTTTTTTAAAGAAATGCTTTAAATATTTTAGCAAATATGCCATTTTTTGTTTATCATCGGGTTTTTTTAGTAACATATTATTTGTATGACTGATAGAATTATCTTTTTTGCTCAGAAGATGGTTATTTTCTCCCTAGTGTTTAAAAAAAAAAAAAAATCCTAGTGTAAACTGCTGTCTTTGTCAAAAAGCAATGTTTTTAAAAATGTGCATTTTTGAAATTCATATGACCTTCTATAATTGCTAACATAATGTGGAATTTAGCAAGAGAACAAAACTTTCTCAGAGTAGGTTTGGAGAGTGGGACGTGGAGAATGAGCTTGTCATTAAGTGGATGAAAATGAATTTGCCCTTTAGAAGTTACTGTTCCCATCAGTTTACTTTGATCTTTGAAAAAGGACATTTGTCACCAGTATTTTGGGTTCAGTTTTTGAGTGTTGCCATCTGTCTAGCTGATAACTATGTTTTATCATTGATATTACAAGAATAAAATTAATATGGAACTAATTGTATAGAAGGTAGATTCTATTTGCCATGACTACACATGACCTGTAAGTGAAGATACTGCCCGTTATTATGAGATGCATCATATGTATCTTGGACTAAGCATTGGTTATTAACACATACCATTACTTTATTAATTTGTTGTAGGAGGGAATAACATACTTGCTTCTGGTAGGCCAGCTTCAATCTAGTCTTTCAGCTTTGCTCCTAGGTCCTCTTGGCAGATGCACACCAGTTTTCCTTTTCAAGGCCCAAAGTTAAACGGTGGACTAATTAATTACACAGTAAGCAAGGACTTCAGCATGTCCAAATTACGAGTTGTATTCTGTAGGGTTTTAAAAGAACATATTTATATTGACTTATGGTAATGATTGTAATTTAAATGCTTTATACATAGGTATATTTTTTTCTTTTTTAATATATATATATATTTTTTGTTAAAGGAATAAGTCCCCCTGTCAGTGGAGGATGGGATACTTCAACCTGGGGGTTAAAATCCAACACTGAACCTCAGAATCAACCCGTAGCCTCTCCTAAAGCAATTACAAAGCCAGTTCGGAGAACTGTGGTAGATGAATCTGAAAATTTCTTCAGTGCCTTTCTGTCTCCCACCGATGTCCAGACCATTCAGAAGAGTCCAGTGGTATCAAAACCACCAGCTAAATCACAGCGACCAGAAGAAGAAGTGAAAAGCACCTTACAGGAGTCCTTGCACGCTGGACAGTCAAGAACAACTGAAGCCGCGGAGTCGAAAGTAGAAGATTCTCCTCCATTTGTATCGGGGGAACCTCTGGCAGCCAGTATTCTGTCTCCTCAAACTGAGGGCAAGCGTGAAGAAACTCTTAATAAAGAATCTGATACAAAGGTGTCAGCAGTACATTTGAAAGTATCTGAAAGTATAATTAATGTGAAAACAACTAGGGAAAATGTATCTAATATGCCTACACAGCCTCTCACAGCGGAAGCAAAGGACATGGCTTTGGAACCTAAGGAGCAAAAACATGAAGACAGACAGAGCAATACACCTTCTCCTCCCGTTAGTACCTTCTCATCAGGTACTTCTACCACTAGTGATATTGAAGTTTTAGATCATGAAAGTGTAATAAGTGAGAGCTCAGCAAGTTCGAGACAAGAGACTACAGATTCAAAATCAAGTCTGCACTTGATGCAGACATCCTTTCAGCTTCTCTCAGCATCTGCTTGTCCTGAATATAATCGTTTAGATGATTTCCAAAAACTCACTGAGAGTTGCTGCTCATCTGATGCTTTTGAAAGAATAGACTCGTTTAGTGTACAGTCATTAGATAGCCGTAGTGTAAGTGAAATCAATTCAGATGATGAATTGTCAGGCAAGGGATATGCTTTAGTACCTGTTATGGTTAATTCTTCAACTCCAAAGGCTAAAACAGTTGAATCTGTTGAAGGAAAACCTGAAGAAGCAAATGAAACATTAATTATGCCCACTGAAGAAACAGAAATGGAAGAAAGTGGACGAAGTGCAACTCCTGTTAACTGTGAACAGCCTGATATCTTGGTTTCTTCTACACCAGTAAATGAAGGGCATACTGTCCTAGACAAGGTGGCTGAGCAGCCCGAAGTTCCTGAAGGTGAGCCAGAAGCACCTTCTGAGAAGGAAGATGTATTCAAGGTAACTATAGGAAGTGGAAGGGAATTTTTTGATATGCTTTTCAGAGATTAAATCATTGGTTTATTTTTAATATTCCGTGATGCCTAATGGTTTGTACTGATTAAAAAAGACAAGCATTTTGCATTTAAGTGTGGTGTTAAGGATCTTAAACTTGAAGAATTATTGATGCTAAATTATTTGAAATTTCTCGAAGACAAGTATGGTAGCATAAGTTGATAGTTCAGTATAACTAAGCATGAAAAAGTTTCCATCTTAGGCCTGTACTGTTGAGTCCTTATCACCTTAATATTCTCTTTTGCTGGACTCATCAATTTATTAGTTTGCAAGGGACTGTCTTCTTATGTAAACAGATACCTTCAACCCCTTTGCAGATAAGGTGCTCAAACAAATTAAATAATATATGATTTTTCTTATATCAAAAATATTTTGCATGTTCACATTATTTGTAGCAAATCTTGAATGAAAAATTTGGTCTCAGATCATTGGTGTTTTTCTGTTGTTATTAATTGCTTGTTTGTTTTTTATGTTGTTTTTGATATTTCCTACTGATAGCTATCTTAAATGGATAAGAACGGGAAATGTCCAAGGATCAAAAGTGTTGTTTAGGAATGACAAATTGCTTTTACCTAATATGTCAAAAAGGAAAGTGGTGTAAATTCTTTAACATTAAGTCACAGTTTTCGTTTTCCCTGTGAATTTTAGGTGTAGAAATTGAGTTGGATCTGGCATCTTTAATAGACTCTTCTGAGATACAGGATATCTTGAAGAAATGTCCTCTAAGTGTCATGTATTGAATTATTTAAAGTAAAAAAAGTGCCAGATTCTGTTACCTAGGTTTAATATTATTCACAAACAAAATGCCATGCTCTAGCTATAATAGCAGTTTGAATTCCTAGAAACCAACACTATTTATTATTAATAATATATTTTTGAACCATTGTTAGAAGGTAAGTGATTTCTAAGTTAATCTAGACCTAAATCAGGTAAGACTTTATTTATTTTTTAGTACAAAAGGCACCATTCCTCCCCTCATGCACAAGTGTATCACTGCTTCAGCA
>NW_006772616.1:362842-373445 GCF_000442215.2 Lipotes vexillifer | reverse complement strand
TCAGCAGGACCTAAGGAATAAGATAGTCTAACCATTCCTTTTTGCTTAGCTTTATACTGATATATTCTGGAGATTTAAAAATTACATGCCTATCGATTTTCTAAAGTTAATTTCATTTTTTAAATGCAATGTATCATGCTAAAAATGTTGCGTGTTACATGTTTGGGTTGAAGAATAATATGGAGAAACAAACACTTGTATATCCAGTACCCAGATAAGATAGAGAACATTAGTAGAAGCTTTGAAGCCCCTCTTTGATCTTTTTGATCGCATCTCATCTCCCTTCCTTTTTTAGTGGTCATGTACACTCTTCCCACATTTTTGCTATTGCAAACGAATTGCTGTAAATGTTTTCTCCTCTGAGGTACACCTAAAAGTAGAATTTTCTACATGAAGGGGTACGTAGATCTTTAACTAGATATTGCTTAACTGTTTTCCAAAGTGTTTTACCAAACTACCAACTAGGTGGTTGTAGTACTAATTTCTACCCTCCTACCCATTCTGTGTGAGTTCTTGCTGTTCTGTGTCTGCTGTGTTCCCAGTTTTGTTTTTAATTCTTTTTATGAGATAATGCTGTTTTATTAATTACAGTGATTCGGTGGCCTTTACTTTTTCACCTGCATGTAAAAATGGTCTTTTAAAGTTAAATGTTGGACTTCTGTGTATTCTTCTTATCCAGACAGTTGAATTTCTGAATGAGAAACTGGATAAAAGGGAAGCTCAGTTATTATCTCTTAGTAAAGAAAAAGCACTTCTAGAAGAAGCTTATGATAATCTGAAAGAGTAAGTACTTTACAAATCTGAGTAATTTTACACATTTTTTAGTGGTACATACACTTGGTTATTACTTAAGAATGTTTTTTAAATGGAAATGTTTTATATTTTAACTTGTTTATAATTATTGAGAATTGAATGGTATTTCCATTCTACCCTTAGAGATTACTTTTCTCCTCAAATTATCTTACTCTTTTACCACTGGCACTGAAGAGAGGTGTTTTTCAAAACAAAAACAAAAAAAACCTCTTCCCTTTTGTTATTAATAACCTATTAGTATTAGAGATTTGAAAGGTATATTTAGAGAAAACTGAGGTTATAGTTTAAAAAAATACTGAGTACTAGTTTGCTTTAAGGAGCTGATTAGTAAAATGTGACACAATTAAGATTTAACAGTGAAAAGTTTTAGTTGCCTTTTTGTAATTTTTACACATTATGTATTGGTGACATTTTCAATTTCTAGTGGGTTTTCTTTGAAGTGATTTAAAATAACTTAAGCAGGTAATTTTTCTCTTAAAAGTTAACAGGCCTAAAATTAATCTATTTTTAGTAAAGTGTATGTTGAAGAGAATGTTAGTTTTTTTTTTTTTGCAGACTGAACTCATCTGTTAATTTTAGAATATATAAACAAGTATTTTCAGTCTCAGTATTATTTTAAATTTAGTGAAATGATCAGAGTGAAAGAAGAGAGCAGCAGCATTTCTTCCTTGAAAGATGAGTTTACTCAAAGAATTGCAGAAGCAGAAAAGAAAGTTCAGCTAGCCTGCAAAGAGAGAGATGCTGCTAAAAAGGTAATGAAAGTTTAAAATAATATTAAATAAACTCTACAGAGACATTTTTTTGAGGAATACATTATTATTTTGGTACGGGAAAAAAGAAGTAAGATTAAAAGGGTACCATGTAGTATGTTAACACTTAAATTTTAGATTTTTCGCACCTCTAGGATTACAGACTTTTGATACTTTGAAAAAAATCTAAGCCAGTATTTGTATAATTTATGTGTAAGTCCTTGCAAGATATATAGCAAGGATATTTAGAATAATTTTTGTAAATGATAAGTCCATCAAAATAAAAATAAATAACACTTAAATCTAAATGGCACTCTATAAATGTTAAAAATTACCATTACTCTCATTTGGTATTTTTCCCTTCTGCTTCAAACATATATATATACACACACACACACACACACACACACACATATATATATACTCCTTCAAGTCAAAGTAATTTTAAAATAAAAATTCTTAATGATTAGTGACATTGAATATTAGAATAAAATGTTGATTTATTCTAATGTAGGATTTCTCAACCTCAGCACTACTGACATTTTGGGCTGGATAATTTTATATTGTATGGGACTGTCCTGTGCATTGTAGGGTATTTACCAGCATCCCAGGCCCCTACCTACAAGATGCCAGTATCACCCTTCCCTCCTCAGCCCCAACCTAATCCTCCCTCAGTTGTGATAATTGAAAATGTTGCCACACATTGCCAGATGTCCCCTTGGGAGCAAAATTGCTCCTGATGGGGAACTATTTGTTCTAATTCTTATAATTTGGAACAGTTGGCTGTTTCAGATATTGGTAACCAATTAAGGTTAGTAATTATTGCTTGTATCCCAAGTATTATAGCATTTCTCAGTATTTGCCCTTCTGAGGTTGTTTTCCCCCTTCTTGATGAATGTCAATGTTAATATTTATAATTTTTCTCTGTATATTCTTACAGAAAAGAAATATGATATACTCTGCTTGGTTGCTTTAATTAGCAACTTTAATTAGTATCATTTTAGACGCTAATAATAACCTGAGACTATCTAACCAACTTAACTCTTCGTGTTCTTGCTCTATTCCATCTGAATACAGTACAAAAAGTAGATTTTAAGTAATGTTTGTCTTCTGTAGTGCACTTTGAATTATAGATCTAAAATAGATCTAAACCATTAATTATAGGTGGAAAAAACTTGCGTCCTACGTTTTAACACATTTTATATGTACTGCCATGTATGAACCCCCTGCTTAGGATCCATAGGAAATTCAAAGGTGAATTTAATTACCTTAAGTGAAGAGTTTGCTTTTCTACTGTTGGGAGACAAATAACGTCAACAAATGTATAGTAGTAGGCAGTTGAATAAGCACTTTGAAATGGTATCATGGAGGATGAATTCTGATCAGAGGAACTGAGGAAGATTTCATGGAAGACATGACATTCTTAACTGGACCTAGATGGATGAAATTTTGACAGTTGGAAATGGACATCAGTGTTGTAGATAGTTCAGAGCATGGGCTTTAAAGATTCACAGACCTGGGTTTAAGTTATAACTCTTACCACTTTATAGCTCTCTGACCTTCAAAGTTTACTCAAGCTTTCTTAGTCTTAATTTTCTTACTTGTGTAGTTGAATAGTACAAGTGCCTCCCTCCCAGGATTGTTGTAAGGATTAAATGATAACGGATACAAAGCATGGTTTAAATACCTAATAAATGTTAGTTTATTTTAGCTATTTTTAGTTTCAGAGCATCATAAAAACCAAGTTTAAAATCATAGGACACTTTTCATATCACCATACTTCTCCATTGTAGTTTTAAAAGATAAAGTATCTTAACATGTTTCTGCTGAATCTCTGCTTTATTAAAGTAGATCGAACCTTATGAAATTATGTTTTTTCTCTCAGTTCACAACCTGTTTGTAAGTGCAGTGAGTTTCAGATGAGGAAAAGGAATACAGTGAAAAATGGAGATATACTAGTTGAATGTTTCAAAAATAATGCTTAACCTGTAGAAAATATGTGTAGAGATACTCAAAAAGAGTATTGTAAGTTAACTTCTTCTCATTTCCATTTCCATATTAAAACCTGTTTATGTCTGAATTCAGGTCTTCTATGTCATTTTCAAAGTTGCCCACTTTGAACTTAATTAACTAAGGTAATATAAACTCAGGTTAACAGTACAAAACTTATGGATTCTTATTGAGAATGTGAGTATTTGGATATGGAAAAAAATTGAAAACTATGCCCAGAATGAGAGTTATGCTTTATGTTTCTCATATTCTTTCTTTTTTAATTAGGAAATCAAAAGTATAAAAGAAGAACTTGCTACTAGATTAAATAGTAGTGAAACGGCAGACCTTTTGAAAGAGAAAGATGAGCAGATCCGAGGGTTAATGGAAGAAGGTACGTAAAATATTTAGTTGGTTATGAAAAATATTGTGAGAACAGGAAGATACCACGTGACTAGCTGCTGCTTCCTAATGAAAAAATATTGGAAGCAAGAACGGTTTGGACTTAAACCTCAGAAATGGTAGGCAACAATTCATGGAAGAATGGGGAGCAAGATGTAGAGAGGTAGAGGTATAATGTATGTAGCTTTTTGTTCCTAGAGAGGTAAAAAAATAACTCCTTGAGAAATAGAATTTTGTGCTTCCCTAAGAAAGCTTCTAACAGGTTTTAGAGCCCTCATTTAAACCAAGGTATTTGAAAGTTATAATTCTGGAGTTTATATAGTATCTGAATCTCTAGCTTGGGTACTATGTGCTATCATTTTATTGTTCTGGCATTTGATAGTGAATTTTTTCTTACATTCATGTTTTAATTTTTTAGTTATTAAGTACTTTCTCTATGAAAAGATTCATAATTAACAGGGTTATGAAAATTAAAGATTCTTCATGAGGTAAAACAACACAGTTGGACATTGAATTAATTTCTTTCTGTAATGTCATAGGAAAGAAGGTAGTTTTGGAAAGGATGGTTAAATAAATTTTTCTTAAAGTTTTTTAGTTATAAGAGTAATGCTTGCTACTTGCAGAAAATTTTGAAGTTATAGGAAGTATATGAAGAAAGAGAAAAAAATAGATCATAATTCAATTTTATAAGGAAATATTAATTTCTTCTAGTTCCTTTTTAATGCATTTTATTACATTTTTAAACATAATTAAGATCATACATCTAATTTTCTTTCTTTTACATTTCCCTATGCCGTTAAATGTTTTGTTACCATTATTAATGGCTGTGTTAAAGTCCATTATATGGATATATTATAATTTGTTTTACTCTTCCTAAGGTTATACATTTATTTCTAAAATGTTAATATTACAAACAGTAGTGGGATGAACATTTCTGTACTTAAATTACTGCACTTAAGTGAATTTCCAGAGTAAGTGTTTGAGGACAATTGGAAATAATCACTTCATTTGAAAAAGTTAGTTTTACCCAATTTTTCTTTTTCATTTATTCAGCTAATATTTAACAGTTAATATGTCAGATATTGTGTTTGATATAGTAATAAATATGACACATTCCCTGTCCTTTAGGAACTTATAGTTTAATGAGAGGGAAATATAGGTGCACAGATAATTATAAAGCAATCTTAGCACTAAAATACATGAAACACATAATTGTATCTCAAGACATCTTGCAGTCAGATACTGTCTTGTGTTACAACATTAGAGACTGAGGGGACGGCTAAGTACATGGTTTCATAATTTAATAAAATTATTAAGAATATTAATATCAAATTTCACTTTGTTGGAATTTACTAATGTAATCAGGGAGTGAGCTGATGTTTTCTTTTGCTTAATGAACTTCTTTATAGAGAAAATAGAATGATTTCATCTATGGGTATATTCACATACTTCTGTATACCCTAAAAGTATTTTTTAACTCAGAGCTGAAGAGCTGAAAGTCTCAAAGCTGAGAGTGCGTTACAGTGAGTAACTGATTACTTCATTACCTAGAGTCATCAACTGTTAACATCTAGCCACACCTCCTCCATATCTCTCTGCACACGCATATACTACCCTTTTGCCAAACCACTTGAAAGTAGGTGACAGATATCATATCATTCCACTCCTAAATTCTTTTTTTATCCAGCTTTATTGAGGTATAATTGAGAAATAAAAGTTATATGTATTTAAGGTGTACAATGTGATTTTTTATATATGTATATATTATGAAATGATTACCACAATCAAGCTAATTAATGTATCAGTCACTTCACACACTTTGTGTCTGTGATGAGAACACTTTTAAGATCTACTCTTCTTAGCAAGTTATAGGTGTACCTACCATACAGTATTATTAACTTTAGCCATCATGCTATAAATTAGATCTGTAGAACATATTCATCTTACGTAATTGAAACTTTGTACTCCTTGACCAACATCTCCCCATTTCCGCCACCCACTAGCCCTTGGTAACCACCATTCTGTTCTCTGCTTCTACAAATTCAACTTTTTTATATTCCACATATAAATGAGATCATGCCATGTTTGTGTCTGGTTTATTTCATCCTCTAGGTTCATCCATGTTTTCACAAATGGCAAGATTTTTTTTTAAGCTAAATAATATTTATATCTATATCTATATTTATATCTTACCTATATATCTGTCTATCTATCTATCTGTCTATCTATCTATCTATCTGTATGTAGATCTATCTATCTGTGTCGCATTTTCTTTATCCATTTATCCATCGACAGAAACTTAGATTGTTTCCATACCTGAGCTATTGTAAATAAGGCTGCAGTGAACAGGGGTGCAGATATCTCTTCGAGATACTGATTTCATTACTTTTGGATATATATATTCAGAAGTGGGATCAGTGGATCATATGATAGTTCTATTTTTAATTTTTTGAGGAGTCTTCATACTGTTATCCATAGTGGCTGTACCAATTTACATTGCCACCACTAGTACACAAGGGTTCTCTTCACATCCTCTCCAGTATTTATCTTTTGTCTTCTTGATAATGGCTGTCCCAACAGGTGTGAGGTGACATCTCATTTAAGTGTTAATTTGCATTTCCCTGATGGTTAGTGATGTTGAGCACCTTTTTGGATACCTGTTGCCCATTTGTATGCCTTTTTTGAGAAATGCCTATTCATGTCTTTAGCCCATTTTCAGAATTGGCTTAATTGTTTTTTTGTTATCAAGTTCTGTGATTTCTTACACATTTTGGTTATGAATCCCTTATTAGTGTGTAGTTTGCACATATTTTCTTCCATTCTTCATACTGTCTCTTCACTTTGTTGTTTCCTTTGCTGTGCAGTAGTTTTTTAGTTTGATGCAATCTCATATGTCTGTTTTTGCTTTTGTAGCCTATGCTTTTGGAATCATATCCAAAAAATAATTCCCAAGCCTTATGTCAGAAAGCTTTTCCCTTATGTTTTCTTCTAATAGTTTTACCGTTTCAGATCTTACATTGAAGTCTTTAATCTATTTTGAGTTGATTTTTGTATATGATGCGTGATGGGGTACCATTTCATTTTTCTGAATATGCATATCCCAATACCGTTTATTGATGAGACAGTCCTTTCCTCATTGTGTGTTCTTGACATCCTTTTTGAAGATCACTTGTCTGTAAATATGTGGATTATTTCTGGGCTCTCCATTTTGTTCCATTGGCCTATATGTTTGTTTTTATGCCAGTACCATACTGTTGATTACTACAGCTTAGTAATAGGTTTTGAAATAAGGAAATGTGATACCTCCAGCTTTGTTCTTGCTCAGGTTTACTTCAGCTATTTGAGGTCTTTTGCAGATCCATTTGACTATTAGGGTTGTTGTTTCTATTTTTGTGAAAAATGCTGTTGGAATTTTGATAGGAATTGCATTGAATCTGTAGTCTACTCCTCAGTTCTTCAGTCTGCATCTCTCAAGGACAAGTACATTTTTTTCTTGACGAGCACATCATCATAATCACACCTAAGAAAATCAGCATTAATTCAGAAGTGTATTCCAGCATGTATTGCATCATTTATCTCAATTGTCTCTAAAAATAACTCTCATACCTGGTTATTTGTTCTGCCCCAAAATCCAATCAAAGTTTGTTCATTGCATTTGGCCATTATGTTCTTTTAGTCTTCCAGCAATCTAGGATATCTTTTTCATGATACCAAAGATTTTGTAGAGTCCAGTTGTCCCATTGAATGCCCCATGTTCAGGAATTTGTCACTTTCTTCATGATTAGATTCAGATCAGATTTCTAGTAAGAAATATAATAGGTGATATTGTGCACCTACCACTCCATCACATCAGTGGACTCATAATGTCAGGCTGTAGCACAATTAGTGATATCAAAATTGAATGTTTGGTTAAGATGGTGACCAGGTTTCTCTATTGTAAGAGCACATTTTTTTCCCTTTGTAATTTATAATATGTGGGAGTGATTCTTTAACACTGTAAATATCCTGTTCCCACACCATCCTTCTACCTAGTAATTTTAGCATTCATGGCTTATGCTGTCCAAATCAGTTTAACATTGACTGTTACAGCATTGTGATTTTTCAAATATTCTGTCATTTTATGTCACTGGTTAGTTAAAACATTCTATTCACATTCTTAGAGAATCATCATTATTTGAATTTATACTTTTTTGCCATTGCCAGGAGAAAAACTTTCAAAACAGCAGCTGCATAATTCTAACATCATTAAGAAATTAAGAGCTAAAGACAGAGAAAATGAAAATATTATTGCAAAGCTGAACAAAAAAGTTAAAGACCTAGAAGAAGAGTTACAACATTTAAAACAGGTGAATATTAACCATTCTCTGCATATATATATATTGTTATTACTTCCAATATGAACATATGGCCAGGGTTTATAAAACATTTGGGATGATTTATTGAGGTATATCGTTTGGGAAGAATTTTCCAAGCAATTTAATAGTGAATGTTGGGACTTCCCTGGCAATCCAGTGGTTAAGCTGCCACGCTTGCACTGCAGGGGGCGCCGGTTTGGTCCCCAGTCAGGGAACTAAGATATCACATACCCTGCGGCGTGGCCAAAAAAAAAAAAAGAAGTGAATGTTAAGATTCTTCTTCGTTATTATAATACTTGAGAATCGTGGAATACAATTATTTCCTGTGGTGTTTTTTATTGAAAAATACCTTTGTTTTTATAATATAGGTCCTTGATGGCAAAGAAGAGGTTGAGAAACAACATAGAGAAAATATTAAGAAACTAAATTCTGTGGTAGAACGCCAAGAGAAGGATCTTGGCCGACTTCAAGTAGACATGAATGAACTTGAAGAAAAGAACCGAAGTTTTCAAGCTGCTCTTGATAGTGCATACAAGTAAGAAAATGAACAAATGTGCAACTCGTTTAAAATCAGTTATCAGAGCAGGATGTTGAAGAAACACTTTTTCCATTATCTGATCACTAGTAACATTTATAAACTTACCTCTGTATGAACTTGTGACTGGTTAAAGCAGATTCGACAGAGAGTCCTCACTGTAGTCACTGCTTATTGTGTGGTGAACTCTTCCTCATTCTGTAGATCTCATGGAAATCTACCTGCAAACTTCATTAATATGGCCATGTAATTAACTATATTATTTTAACCTAAAAATCATCTATTTAATTTTTTAAGAGAACTTACTGATCTCCACAAAGCCAATGCTGCAAAGGATAGTGAGGCCCAGGAAGCTGCTCTAAGTCGTGAAATGAGAGCTAAAGAAGAACTTTCTGCAGCACTGGAGAAGGCCCAAGAAGAAGCCCGTCAGCAGCAAGAAACATTAGTGATTCAAGTAAGCATTAGATGAAAAATTAGTCTTTAAAATCTTTGTTTGTGCTTCTGCAAAATAAAGAATCTGTTAATTGGAATCAAACCTTATGTAGTGGCACATGTGTTACGTTTTCTTTATAATCCTGTTGGGCTTACAAATCCTGTTGGGCTCATTTTCTAAGAGTACTGGATTGTGCCAAGCTTAATCAATTGTGTGTTTTTTAAACTGTTGTTAAAGTGATGCTTACATTATACCAGTATTGCTTATGTTTTTGGGGGGAATTTCAGACTTATTTGAGAACACTATGAAATCTAGGGATGCTCTTACC
This sequence comes from Lipotes vexillifer, assembly GCF_000442215.2. Taxonomy (NCBI): domain Eukaryota; kingdom Metazoa; phylum Chordata; class Mammalia; order Artiodactyla; family Lipotidae; genus Lipotes; species Lipotes vexillifer. The sequence goes on along the minus strand of NW_006772616.1, from coordinate 363,841 downwards.
AGGGAAATGCACGAATGCAGATAAATACTAAACATTGCATATAATTTCAGGAGAATCTGTTTAACTCCTGAGCTCATTCATAGCATCTGTGGGAGTCCATGGACCTCAAATGAAGGAAGAAAACCAACATTTGTCAGGCTTTGTCTTATAAAATCATCATTTGATAGATATTTGGGTTATTTACACTTTTAAATTTTATTTATTTATTTTTATTGAGGTGTGGTTGATTGATGTACAATATTATGTAAATTTCAGGTGTACAACATAGTAATTCACAATTTTTAAAGGTTATACTCCATTTTTAGTTATTATCAAATATTGGCTATATTCCGTGTTGTACAATATATCCTTGTAGCTTATTTATTGTATACATAGTAGTTTGTACCTCTTAGTCCCCTATTTCTAATTTTCTCCTCCCCACTTCTCTCTTCCCTCTGATAACCACTAGTTCTCTAAATCTGAGTCTGTTTCTTTTTTGTTATATTTACTAGTTTGTTTTATTTTTTAGATTCCACATATAAATGATATTATACAGTATTTGTTGTTCTCTGACTTATGTTACTAACCATCCATGTGGTTGCACATGGCAAAATTTGAGTCTTTTTTATGGCTGAGTAATATTCCACTATATATATACACCGTATACTATGTATGTATACACACACCATATATATATATATATATATATATATATATATGTATGTATGTATGTATATGTATGTATATGTCTTCATTCATCTGTTGATGGACACTTAGGTTGCTTCCATATCTTGGCTATTATAAATAATGCTGCTATGCACATTGGGGTGCCTGTATCTTTTCAGATTAGTGTTTTCATTTCCTTTGGATATATACCCAGAAGTCTTTACACTTTTTGGTTATTATGAATAATGCTGTTATAAACATTAATTTACAAATTTTTGTGTGAACACATATTTTAAATTCTCTTAGATATATACGCTTGGGTCGTATGGTAATCTTTTGTTTAACTTTTTCAGG
>NW_006772616.1:329874-362789 GCF_000442215.2 Lipotes vexillifer | reverse complement strand
TTTTGCGGTACACGAGCCTCTCACTGTTGTGGCCTCTCCCGTTGCGGAGCACAGGCTCCGGACGCGCAGGCTCAGCGGCCATGGCTCATGGGCCCAGCCGCTCCGTGGCATGTGGGATCTTCCCAGACCGGGGCATGAACCCGTGTCCCCTGCATTGGCAGGCGGACTCTCGACCACTGCGCCACCAGGGAAGCCCAGTTTCTCTACATTCTTGCCAGTATTTGTCATTGTCTTTTTTTTTCATTATAGCCCTTTTAGGGGTGTAAAATGGTATCTGAGTGTGGTATTGATTTACATTCCCTTAATGATTAATGATGTTGAGCATCTTTTTATGTGCTTATTGACCATTTATGTATCTCCTTTGGAGATATTTATTTAAATGTTTAAATCCTTTGCCCGTTTTTTATATTACCTTTTTATTGTTCATTTGTAAGAGTTCTTTATATATTCTGCATATTAGACCCTTATCAAATGTAGGATTTGCAGATATTTTCTCCCATTCTCTAGGTTGTCTTTCACTTTCTTCATAGTGTCCTTTGATACACAAAAGTTCAATAAATTTTGATGAAGTCCAGCTTACCTATCTTTTCTTTTGTTGCTTGTGCTTTGGGCATCACATTTAAGAAACTGTTGCCTAATTCAACATCATGCAGGTTTTCACGTGTTTCTTTCTACAGTTTTTATAGTCTTAGTCGTCACATTTTAGATCTTTTACATGTGAATATCAAATTGTTCCAGCACTACTTGTTGAAAAGACTGTTCTTCCCTCATTGACCTCAATGCACTTTTGATTTAATTTCACAGGGATATGTAAAATATTTACATGATTCCAAAGTGTGAAAGCTGTATAACAAAATACATTAAGATAACATTTACTTCCAACTTAGCCCCTCCCTATTCCCTTTCTTTGCCTGTAAATAACCATTTTATTAGTGTTTCTATTTGTAAATGCAAGAAAACATACATATCTACATTTACTTATATACCCCGTATATATATACACACCTACACTTATACACACATTTGTTTGTATCTCTCTCATCCTTCCTACATAAAATATAGTTTACTATTGATACTGTTTTATAGCTTGCTTTACTTACCTAATAAAACATCCTGGTGATCATTCCATGGTAGAGCATAGAGCTTTTTAAAAAATTCCTTTTTATAGTTTTATAGTATATCATTGTGTGAATATACCATTCAGTCAGTTCCTACTAATGGATATTTGGGTTGTTTCTGATGTTTTGCTGTTGTAAGTTACACCATGGTCCTTGTGCTTCTGCCACTCCCTCACTGGGATAGATAAAAATATTAATATTTTAAATTAAAAGTACTCAAACGTAATGACAAAAAATTGAGGGAATGGGAGATAGAGAGTATATGGGGTTACCATTCAAAAAATCATCACCTTTTACAAGTCCTGCCAGTTTTGTGTATTAACTTCTTGTCCTTATCTCCATGTACATATTTTTTATAACTGATATATATATATATATATAATTTTATAGTTTTTTCATTTAAGATTAAGTTGTACATTTCTACATGTTTTTTTTTTTTTTTTTTTTCTCGCGTTATGCGGGCCTCTCACTGTTGTGGCCTCTCCCATTTGCGGAGCACAGGCTCCGGACGCGCAGGCCCAGCGGCCATGGCTCACGGGCCCAGCCGCTCCGCGGCATGTGGGATCCTCCCGAAACGGGGCACGAACCCGCGTCTCCTGCATTGGCAGGCGGACTCTCAAGCACTGCGCCACCAGGGAAGCCCCCTACATGTTTTTTATGTTCATTTTAATTTTTATTGGGTATATTAATGTATCCACATTTACAAAAATAAACGACTGCTAATAGATATTAACAATATTTCTTGTTTCGTTTGTTTTTGTTAGTCTAACAGTGTAGAGGACATCTTTGTGTGTTTACAGATCTGCTTCCATAGAGTAAATTCTCAGGACTAGGACGATCAGATGAAAGAATGTAAGAAGTTTGATGATTATGTTGCCATAACGCTTTCCAAAAAGGCTGTAGCAGTTTACAACCTGTGCAGCCGTGTATGAATATAGCAGCTAGTTTTTATAGCTCATATAGCTCCTATCACATTCTGCATTACACTGCGAACGTTTATGGATGCATTGTCTTTGCTCCTATACTGTATGGCAGTGGCTGGGCCTTGTACATACTTATATGCTTTGTGTGTGTGTGTGTGTGTGTGTGTGTGTGTGTGTGTGTCTGTGTGCCTTATCGAGCTTTCCTAAGTACATATTGAATACATATGGCTCGGGGATTGCCTGAAGAATGGGATGTGGTAATCATACGTAAAAGCTCATTGGATAGTGAAGAGTATTATATGTGAACACTAAGTCAACACAATACAAAATATGTAGTTAGCAGGAAGTTATAGATAATATTGTGATATTGGTTGTGATAGTGTTGTTGGTTCTCCTAATACAGGTGGGGGACCTTAGGCTGGCACTGCAACGTGCGGAACAAGCAGCTGCCAGAAAAGAGGATTATTTACGTCATGAGATCAGTGAACTCCAGCAGGTACTGTCAGAGTTTCCCTAAACACAAATCTGAGATGCGTTTTTCAAGAAATACAAAATGACTCAGTGGGGTAATGTTCTTAGAGTTGAGAAGATTTCTCCCATACTTATCATTTGCTGTATTTTTGTGGCTTATGTGAATAAAACCAGAGTGGGCACCTTAAAAATGTATAAGAAAAGCCCTAATTTTGTTTTCTAGAAAATAATTTTATCATGATAGATATGTAGTATATTCAGTGTTGTTTTTTCATTTGTAATGGCCGATTTATTATTATCAGTCTCTGATTACTGTGGGTCAGATGAACAATGCCTAGTTTTTATGCTACTGCTCTGTTAATTTCAGTCAATGAACATGTACAGGATAAGGGGGAGAAAATGCCCCTCAGATTGATCTTTCTGTTTTTATAAATACTTAGAAATATTTGGATGAGGAGGCAACTACTGGGAAGTTTGGATGATACTCTTTATTATCTTAAGGTATTCAAAGGCTGTCTTTATCTTAGAAATGCTCTGTAAAGAAGCACTTATTTAGTTACTCTGTTGTGCAACTTAACTGTAACTTAAGGATTGAATAGTTAGAAAATAGTTTAACAAAAAATCATTTTATCTTGGAGAAATAGTTTTTCCCAGAAATCTCTCATAAAGTTTCTTTGCTAGCATTTTTAGTGTTTTTATTGCTGTCAGTAGTAATGACTTAAGAATGTCATGATTCAGAGACTCCAGGAAGCAGAGAATCGAAACCAAGAACTGAGTCAAAGTGTTTCATCAACAACAAGACCGTTGCTTCGACAGATAGAAAATTTGCAAGCAACTCTAGGGTCCCAGACGTCATCGTGGGAGAAGTTAGAGAAGAATCTTTCTGATAGACTTGGTAACTGCTTTAGTTCTTAAGCTCAATGTAGAAGCCCTTCCATCTTGTTTTAGAATTAGGGTAATGGTATGAAATTGAAATTCACTTGATCTCATGGTTTCATTTTGTGTCTAACTTGTAGATTTTTACCTCTTCTCCTCTTTTACATTTATTTTCTAATACCTTAATTGACTCTTTCAAAACATTCCTTACACGATGTGTCTGGTACTGTCTAAAATACTTCCATGTCATTCTTACATTCATTTTTACAAACTGTTGTGCTCAACTGTTTTTTTGTCCATTGCTAAGTCTGACCTCATTCTAGCTTGTCTGCAGTAGTGTAGGAAGTAGAGATCAGATATGATTCTAGTCAGTGGTAGAATTCCAAGAGCAGAGATAGGTCAAATTAGATTAAGGTCAAATTCTAGTAGACAGATGCTGTGGAGTCTTAAGGTTCCATATTTTGCTTCTTTACAGAAATGCTCTAGGTTGCCCTTCTGTGCTGTTAATAAAAAGAAAATTATTCTTCTAAGATACTTATTCAAGCACAGAATATGTACATATTAGATATCCCAGAAGCTAGCAAATGGTGAAAAATTCCTGTGTCCGTTCTATGCCTAAAATTAACTGTAATTTGAGAGACATCATGGTGTAGTGATAAAAGCAGACGTGAATGGGTGTCAGGAGACTTGGACTCAGGGTTTTTATGTTTTGTTTTGAATCACCCAGTCAAACAGTCTGGAGCAAGACACTTAACCTTCTCTGGACTACACCCTGAAAATCATGAGGGGTGAACTAGATTAGTCGCTTTCAAACAGTATTCAGTAGATCCCTTGTATGTCTTAGGGCTGGCTGTCATGGTGAGGGGTAAGCTTGATAAGTAAGCTGCTGGGCCCCCTCCAGGCTGCTTTAATGAAAGTAGTGCCTCCTTTATCTTTTTTTTTTTTTTTTTTTTTTTTTTTTTTTGCCCCTTGTAGCTCCATGTAAGATTTTGTCTGGAAATAGATTTATCTGCTCAAAAAGAAAAATCACTGAACAGATGAACCTTCATATATTGTTTAATTTCTAGGTATTAATTTTAGGTCTATTATTTATCTTGGACCACTTTTTGAGACCCATTTGTTATGGAATATGAGATATCTGAAAATGACACCTTCTGAAACAAATGTTTATTTAGCAATAAAATGAGAGCAAGAAGCCATTATTTTTGTGGCTTTTCAACTGGAGCCTACACAGCCTCAGGGATATATGGTATTGTGCTGGAATGTAGGCAAAGCCACAGGACAAACGTACTGTATAATGCTATAAATAAGAGCATAGATACAGTATAGAACAGAATTTATAATGTAAAACAGAGATATTATTAGGTCTACTTTGGTGGGGAAAAAGTATGAAAATTCTTGCCTTTGTTAAATCTCAGAATTTTATCCACTAGTCCTTTTTTTGTTTAATTGTAATTGTCAATTGAGCTAACTGTAGATTCATATGCAGTTATAAGAAATGATATAGGATGGTCCCTTGCATGCTTTCCCCAATATCCATATGTTAACACTTTGCAAAATTATAGTAGAATATCACAATCAAGGTATTAACTTTGAAACAACCTTCTGATTTTATTCTGATTTCCCCAGTTTTACTGGTACTTATTTGTGTGTATATATGTATATGTGTCTATGTGTGTATTAAGTTTTATACAAGTTTACCACTTGTGTAGGTTCATGTATCCATCACTACAGTCAAGATATTGAATAGTTCTGACACCACAAAGATCCCTCATTTGGCCCTTTAAAATCATACTTAGCACCCTCATGGCCCTCCCTCCCTGTCTCCAATCCCTGGCAGCCACTAATCCTCCATTTCTAAAATTTTGGAATTACAAAATGTTATGTAAATGTGGAACTTCCCTGGCAGTCCAGTGGTTAAGACTCCATGTTTCCATTGCAGGGGGCATGGGTTCGATCCCTGGTTGGGGAACTAAGATCCCACATGCCGCATGGCACTGCCAAAGGAAAAAAAAATTATGTAAATAGAATTGTATAACATGTGACATTTTGGGGATTGGCTTTTTTTGCTCAGTGTAATTTCTTGGAGATTCATACAAGTTCTTATGTGTATCAATGATTTAATCTTTATTGCTGAGTGTTTTTCTTTTTTAAAAAAAATATTTATTTATTTATTTTGGCTGTACCGGGTCTTAGTTGTGGCATGAGGGCTTCTTAGTTGCAGCATGCGGACTTAGTTGTGGCATGCAGATGCTTAGTTGCGGCATGCATGCGGGATCTAGTTCCCCGACCAGGAATCGAATCTGTGCCCCCTGCATTGGGAGCATGGAGTCTTACCCACTGGACTACCAGAGAAGTCCCTGCTGAATGTTCTTCTGTATGTAGCACATCTTGTTTAAACATGTACCTGACGAAGGATGTCTGGGCTGGATCTAGACTTTGTATGGATAAAGCTGCTGTGAACATTCATATACAGGTTTTAGTGTGAACTTAAGTTTTCATTTCTCTGGATAAATGCCCAAGTGTGCATTTGCCGGGTTGTATGGGTAGTTGCATGTTTAGTTTTTTAAGAAAATGCCAAATTGTTTTCCAAAGTGGCTGTATCTATGAGAATAATCCAGTTTCTCTACATCCTTGCCAGCATTTTCTTTCAGTGTTGTCCCTATTTTTTCTTTTAGTCATTCAGACAGGTGTGTAGTGATGCCTTATTATGATTTTAATTCGCATTTTCCTCACGAAAGATGGTGAATGTCAGTTTATGTGCTTATTTTCCATTTGTACGTCCTCTTCAGTGAAATGTTTATGGGTTTTGCCCATTTTCTAATTGGATTGTTTGTATTTTCACTGGTGAGTTTTGAGACTTCTTTATGTATTTGAGATGCTAGTCTTAGATAACATGATTTGCATTTATTTCCTCCAAGTCTGTAGCTTATATTTTCATCTTTTTCACATAGAACAGAAGTTTAAAATTTTGAAGAAGTCCGGTTTATCAGTTTTTCTCGTTATGGCTCATGCTCTTTGTGTCAAACCTAAGTACTCTTTGCCTATCCCTAGATCCTGAAGATTTCTTGTGTTTTTTCCGAAAAGTTTTATAGTTTGTTTTTTTTTTCAGTTGAAGTATAGTTGACTTAAAATATTATATTAGTTTCAGGTGTACAACAGTAATTTGACATTTTTGTAGATTATACTTCATACAAAGTTATGATAAAATATTGACTATATTCCCTGTGCTGTACATTACATCCTTGTAACTTTTCTGTTTTATACCTGGTAGTTTGTACCTGTTAATCCCCTTCACCCGTTTTACCCCTCCCCTCATTATATTTTGTTTTACACTTAAGTGTATGATCCATTTGAGTTAATTTTCATATGCTGTGTGAAGGTTAGTTTGAGGTTCTTCTTTTTTTTTTTTCTTGGACTATCCAATTGACCCAGCACTGTTTGTTGATTCACTACTCTGTTGATACATGACTCCACTTTCAAATTAAAATACTTTGGTGAAAAAAGTGATAAAACACATATAAATTAAGATTGTTTTTTGTATCTGTAGGCAGGCCTGCCTTAGTCAATGAGTACTTACAGTTTTAAGTGTGGCTATTTGCATCATTAAAAGTTTGAAGTCAGAATCTACTTGTTATCTTGGCCTCTTGAATGTATGTATATGTGATTTTTCTTTTTTACCCTACAATCAGGTGAATCCCAGACCTTGTTGGCAGCAGCAGTTGAGAGAGAACGTGCGGCCACAGAAGAACTTCTTGCCAACAAAATTCAAATGTCTTCCATGGAGTCACAGAATTCTCTCTTGAGACAAGAAAATAGTAGATTTCAGGCCCAGCTAGAATCAGAGAAAAATAGGCTAAGAAAACTAGAGGATGAAAATAATAGGTGAGCATGTTTCTTGAGTGTTATTCTTGGTAGTTTCATGACATTTTAAAGCACTTTAAAAAAATGTGGTGTTGGTTTTAGGCTTCATTGCACTGAGAACTGCAAATACATATTTTTAGTGTTTAAAGTCAGAGTCATTAGTAATAGGATATTATACCAAGATAGGACCGGGATTCATTGAACCTTGCATAGGCTCTCGAAATTGGGTGGCATGTTCTGAATGTATTTGCATTTTCCAGAGCAAAGATTCATTGCTTTAATCAGATTTTTTAAAGGAGTCTGTTACCACAAAATAGTTTGAAGACCACTCACTGGAGTTGTTTTTATGTTACAGGGGTTTAAACATTGTTCCAGTCTTTCTAAATAAATGTCTGGGCTCTTTGGAAACCACAAGCTATAAAATCCATCTATGTGAAGTTATATTAAAGCTGTGATTAGGGGTTTTATCCTGAGTTCTTCCTTGGAATTTTACTTTAAAAAAAAGTAGTCAAGTAAAAATGATTCATGACATAAAATATATGAACTTTTGCAGACATTTTCATAGACCTCCCTAATAAGCCTTTGTAGAATCTGAACATATTGTAGAATGGTGGTATTCAAAATTCTCTTTAGAAAAAAAGTCTCTTTTTAAATGAAATCTTAATCCAGAGAGAACCAATAAATAAGATACATGAAGTAGTAGTTCAGTTTTTGAATGAAACCCAAGTCATCTGGAAAATACAGTTGGAAAATAAAGCTGATAATAAAAATGACTACTAAGTATATAACTGGAGTTCATAAAGTAGTGAGTTTTTAATAGTCTGTACTATCATCTTTTTTGTTTTAATTCCCTTTGGCTTAATAGGTGCCAGGTCGAATTAGAAAGCCTAAAAGGTGAATATGTAAGAACACTTGAAGAAACAAGGAAAGAAAAGGTATTTCCATTAGTGTTCGCTCACCTCTTAGGGCTTCCATTAGAGAATGGTTGGGGATGGTAGCGAACTAATGAGATGACAAGATAAAATGGGTGATGTTTCTGCTTTTGGAACTTGATCTTTAGTAGTAAAACCAATAGGAGTGTATACCTTATGTTCCTAAACTTTGAGATTGGCTTATGATTATGACTTAGTGTCACAGAAATTATCTAACTGTATCTCTCTCTCCATTAGACACTGTTGAATAGTCAGTTAGAAATGGAGAAAATGAAAGTTGAACAGGAAAGGAAGAAAGCAATTTTCACTCAAGAAGCAATAAAAGAAAAGGTATTAAATTTTGTTTTCTTTTTGATGTAACCAGTTAGTAGCTGTTGTGATTAATCATTAATTGTTTTGTAATTTTAGCTACACTTTATAAATACCATTTCTTATGTCTAAAATCAATAGAGTGATAAATTCTAGTAGTATAATCAGTGTTCTGCTCAGAGTGGATCCAGAGTAATTGGAGTTTATGCAAAGATATCTGTGATTTCTAGGATTTGAATGACAGAACCTCTTGCCCCTTTTAAAATGAATTTTTGTGGTCTCTCACTGACACTGATGCCCCTCATTTGGCCCATAGGCACCTTGGGAGTGAAACTGGTTTGTTCACTTTCTTTCTGGTTAATGAAGGTAATTTTTCTGAAGTGAGTTTCCTGTATTTAAAGGATTGGAGTATACTCGGTAGTAAGCGTAATACATTAAAACTACCTATATATGCATTGATTGAAATTACCTTCTGAATTTATTTGGTTTAAAAAAATACAGTAAAAATAAAGTGGATAAGCCAGAAACTTTATGGTTTGCAAATCTCATTGGTAATCTAATTCTAAAGAATAGGTTTAATTGGTGGTATGTTATATAATATGAAGCAGTTAGTTCATATAATTGTTCCATTAAAAACATTCTCATTCCATTAAAAATAAAACAAATTATGTTGTTATAATATAAATGAGATGATTTGACCAAGTTTGTCTACACTTTAAATTACTAAATATTGTGCCTTTGATAAGACTTAAGATATCTGTAACATTTTATGAGGAAATTAGAATGAATCTTTGTTGTCATTGATCCTAGAAAACTTTCTTGCTTTTTTATTTATCATTTTACTCTTTAATCTGAACTGAATTTCTTTTTCCTTACACCTTAAGGATCGGAAGCCATTTTCTGTTTCTAGCACTCCCACAATGTCACGCTCAAGTTCGATAAGTGGAGTTGATATGGCAGGGCTACAGACATCTTTTATGTCTCAGGTGATGTTTTATTTCTTACATGTGTTTAGTTCTTAGACTGAATAATGATAAAGAGAATGTGCAGATAGCAGTTCGACTCTCACCGTGATCTTGCTATTCTATAGGCAATTTATCTGCATATTTGTAAGGGAGTGCTAATTGCACTGAGGAAATAGAGATGGTTTTCTGCCTTTGAGAAAGTCATAGACATTTTAAAGTAAGAATTGACCAAACCATTTTGTTTGACACCTATCCACAGTCTGTAGTAACTGAATAACTATATATGCTTTCTTTAATTAACACAGGATGAGCTTCATGATCACTCATTTGGACCAATGTCTGTGTCAGCAAATGGAAGCAATCTTTATGATGCTGTAAGGATGGGAGCAGGATCAAGCATTATTGAAAATCTACAGTCTCAGCTAAAGCTAAGGGAAGGAGAAATTACTCATTTACAGGTATTAGAAAAATTAAATGTGCTGTAGAAGTAAATGAAATTTTGAGGCCCAGTGAGTAGCACGCTTCATTTCCACCTGCATTCTGAACAAATTGAGAAGTAAAATGAAATAGTGACACGTGAAACCCCAAGTAAATCATATATATTAACGATAAAGGCTGGTTGGAGAAATTAGCCAAGGATGAAAGTTCAGTGGGCCTTCTGAGTGCCAGAATTTGGGAGACTGTCACAGGAAATGCTTGGCTGGAGTAGGCCACCCTATGTGCGACAGCCTGCCATGATAAGACTTAGAGGCATCTAGGAGCATAGAGCTCCTTGCAGGCAGCTTTTTCCAAACACGAAAAAAGGGAAGTTGCTGAGCTGAGCATAGCCATTTTATTCTTCCCAGATTTTCTGCTTAGGTAAGTTGCTCCAGCTCCCCCTATGAGGAAAGGGTAAAGGTGGTGAGAGAGATTAGAACTATAACATCCTAGACATGAAAGGAAACATGGTGAGTGGAGCATCCTCCCATTATCTTGCTTTTCAGAAACTTAATGTGGTGACAAATGTTAAAACGTTTTACCTGTTTTCATTGTTAAACTTGATACACTCGAAAGTGGAACTTTCCTTTTCTATTTTTATGATATGATTTTAGTTGAAAATATTACTGAATTAAAGAAGATGTCCTTGAATTGGAAGAAAATAGATCAGAATAATCTTATTACCTGTTATGTTTGTGTAGCCCACTGTTATGCTTAAGGGCACAAATGAACTTCTTTGGTAGTTGATAATAGATTCTACCAATGTGACCTACATGGTTGGCGGTTTGTTTTTATTTCTCTGGGTTTTTGTAGTAATTTAGCATAACTGAAATATATGCTGTTTCCTTAGAGAAAAATGTAGAGTTGCATGTTTCAAACAGATGATTAAATTTTCTTCAGTTCTTTATCTCTCATAGTAAACCCTATAAATGGTATACCTTTGAGGAAAGTTGAAACCGTTTTTGTGCCTCTATTTCCTTTTACCAGGAGCTAGCTTATGGTTATATGTTCACATATCTATTTCTTAAAAAATAGCACATTAAATATGTTTATATTAGTGGGATTATTAAACAAGACATATTTTGATTTAAATTGCTTCCTGGTAATGTTTCTCAGCTAGAAATTGGCAATCTAGAAAAAACACGCTCCATAATGGCTGAAGAGCTAGTTAAGTTAACAAATCAAAATGATGAACTTGAAGAGAAAGTGAAGGAGATACCCAAACTTCGATCTCAGCTAAGAGTAAGTATTCTTCACTCTTATTTTTAGTTTACATAAAATGCATATGTATATGTTAGTGTTTTCTTTGATAATTGAAGAGTATTAATATTTGAGTGAAGAACTTTAAAAATGAATCTTATCTTGCTTGTCACATCACACATTCAGAATAGTGTTCACAATCATGTTTAGTCTCAGTACAGGAAAATAACTAGATTTCATTTGGCCAAGGCTGATTAATAATCCTGAACTTTTGCATGATCTGAGTAGTATTTTATTGATTGATGTTATATGTATCCTCACAATTAGCATATTTGTTATTGGAAGTTGCTCTTAAGCCATATATGAGAATAGGTTTTCTTTTGACTTTTCTTGTGGGGTAAATGCCAGGTAATACTTAAACCACAGTGAACCATAGAGACTGAAATTTCATCAAACATGCTGAAATTACTGGGAGAAAAGACAGATTAAGCTATATATGGGGAGAATTGTAGATTTAGTGAAAATATATGTTAAGATTAATAGCCATCTGGCTTATTTTGTTTTTTTTATTCTTTTATTCCAACAGACCGAGGTGTGAGTTTAATTTTTATGAGAGATGACTGTATACTTTTATTCAGATTGTAATGTCTTTACTGGTGGCTCATTTATGATAATATAAATATAATATTAAAGATTTTCTGTACAGTTATTTAAAAATTGTAAACAAATATATTTTATAGGATTTGGATCAAAGATACAACACTATTCTGCAGATGTATGGAGAAAAAGCAGAAGAGGCAGAAGAACTTCGATTAGATCTTGAAGATGTAAAACATATGTATAAGACTCAAATAGATGAACTTTTAAGACAAAGGCTCAGTTAACTTCTGAAAATTACATTCCCATCGAACTGAATGTAAACATTTAATATCTAAGTACAGATATCCAATAAATTCTTTTATAGAATTAGAAAGTGGAGTTTACTGTAGCATTCAAAAATTGAAAAAAATTGTTTTATAGTATATAGTAATATTTCCAGTTAAATTATTTTGTGCAGTATTTGAACTTTATTTTTAAAACTATTCTTTAAAGATTTATTTTTTACAGTCTTTTTTTTTTTTTTTTGCCTTGAATAGCACAGAGATTTATTACTTTATCCTCATGTCAGTATGGTTAGGGAAGGAGAATGGTGTTATATATTGTAGATATATAACTAATTGTATCTATAATTTATATGTTTTTGTATATATTGAGAACATTTAAAGAGTGATAGTGACATATTGACACTTTGAAATCTTTCACACTTAAATCTTCAGTACGTCTAATTACTGTTTATGAAAATGGACATTGTGTTCAAGTAAAAAAATTATTTAAACCTGCGGTTATTAAATCTTGAACTATTATTTTTCTTTTGGAAAAAAAGCACTCTCTGAAGTTTAAAGGGTAAATAATTTAAACTTCAAAAGTTTTGTGGTCTCAAATTTTATTTCAGATTTCACGATTAAGTCTGTACAAATTTTGGTACCCATTTGGAGAAAGCTATAGCTATTCAAAGTTATCTAGGCATAATTGAATAGTGGAAAAATCTACTTACAGTCATTTTGTGATGGTATCAACATTTTAGTAGTTTTGAAGACGTATTGTTTTACTGCCCTATAAAATGAATCAAAAGTAATTAAATTACTAATATAATTTTCTTTTTAAAAATTGTTCACATTTTTTAAAGCCTTATTTTTGGCACATTAAAAGTATATGTTTGATATTCATAAGAAAATAGAGAAATTATAGGAGTTAAATTTGGCATTTTGCAATTTTCTGTGGTTTATCATTTAACTTTTTTCTTGAACCTTTAAACTGAAAAATAGTGTGAAATAGCTGAAAAAATAACTATGCCTTCTTCTCAGCTGTGTTTTAGACTTGTGAAATATTTTGATACGTTTTATTACCGAAAGTCATTTAGCTGCCTTTACTTGAAAGTAGGAACACTCACTTAACTTCTAGTTACATTTTAAACACTAGAACTTTAGCTACAGGTAAGCCATGTTGAAGATTTTGGAATGCCTTTCAGGGCAATTCAAGTGACCTCATTTTTGTTCCTTTTGCATTCAAGGCAGTATTTTTGTCAGTGAATCTCTGATTTGTAGCATTAATAAATATTCTTTCCGTGTGAGCCAGATTCATAAAATTAATTTTCTATATTTTATTGGTAAAAAGCAGTATAGTAGCTTTCTGTCAGCTTTTTTTTTTTTTCTCCGGGGGCTGACAGAAAATGACAAGACTGATAGCAATAAGAAGTGTACAGAATTAGAAAATATAGGAAACTTAAGTTGCAAATTCTGTCAAGTGTTTGAAACTAGAAGTTTAGGAATTATGAAATTGTTCTTTTAATATATCCATTAGTGAGGCAAAAAACCCAAAAACCCTTCAGTTGTGGAGAAAAGATTGAAATAAAATTCCTTTACCTTTCAATTTTATAATATTATACATTCTCTTTTCTTAATCCATATTAACATTAATAAAATCAACTCAACTTAAAATTTTAAAGTGTTCTCAGTTTATTTAATTTAAGATAAACAGCTATTTAATATTTAAGTCTTCGGCTGTATATTACCGTATATTGTTCTTTATCCACAAATTAATAGCTGATGTTCATACAGACCTTATTTTATTATACACTTAGATTTCTCAATACATTTGTAAGTTGAGAAGGTGTACTGAATTGCTTTCTTGAAAAACTCCACTAAGTGGCAGAATACCTATTGAATATTGGTTGCTGTATTTTGCTGTTTGTCATTAAAACTTATCTGTCCATATTCTAGAAAATATTTATATTTTAATAAAGAAAATAGATTGCAGTCAGATGTTTCCATTCTTGAAAGAAAATAGGTAATATAAATGATAACAATGTCAAGAATATAAACAAAGAATAGAGGGGTGTGAACATTGTTGTTTCATATATAGGCAACTAAGCACAGACTGTGGGCATCCTTCTAACTCTTGGGAAGCTGAATTGAGAGTACCATTTCTTTTTCTTTACCTCTTTTTTGAGAACTTCCACTTGTACAGTGTTTAACATATGGGGATGTATCAAATGTATCTGTACTTTGATTTAAGATATTCTAAATATGGATAATTTCTAACCTAGGAAAACATGTGGTTTAAGTAAGTGAAAAGAAAAGTTCAGGAAAATATTTTTCTTGTAATCCTTCATTTGGCATTTGATTTATTAATTGAAAGTTTTATTTAAATGCTTATTAAAGGATGTGATTTATAATATATAGAAAATAGCCACAAGAAAAAATAGAAAATTACTATAAATATCTTATCTTGTTCTACCACTCTTTGTCTAGTGTGTATACATGTATGTTCTAATGTATCATAATTTTTCAATTTCATTTAAAAATCTAATGTCCCCAATTCAGTTTTAAACTATTAAAACTTTAACTTCATATTTTGTAAAGGGCTAAAGGTATGATTTAAACTACAGATGGATATAATATTTTAATCCTAAATGAAAGATAATGTAAATAATAAGCATGGATCTGATTTGAATAAAGATTTTAAAATAGTAATAATGTATTTCATTTTTAACATAATTTAGAGTGGTCAGTACCAGTGAGTTAAGATAGTTTTCTTTTATGAAGATAGATATAACTTTGGAATTCTTATTTTAAGAAAATAAGGATAAGCCCCAATTTTTATGAGTTATATAACTAAGTGTTTTATTAGAATTAAATATAGCTTTTCTAATGAAGACATGTTTTTGGAAAATATAATTCTAAGAATTTACTTCTTGTAACTAACTGGTGTAATTACTGTAATGATTTGTGTCTTTTTAGAGTCTTAAGCAGTATCAAGATGTTCTTCTAAAAGTCATAAAACATTTCTATATTCAAATAATAACAGATAAAATAAGTTATCCTCTATTCATAAGTTACCTTGAGTTCATATTGCTTGTACTGTTGACCTCTGCAACTTTGATCCTTTAAAGTCCTTTTAAGCTATTGCCTTTATGCATACCCATTTAACTTTTAGCAAATCAAGACCCTTTAACAAGATAGAGTAAAAATTAAATGTATCTTTCTTCTTAATACTTAAATACTTTTTTTTAAAAAAAAACAAACAAAACCTCACAATGCTTCAGTAATCCACAATTGTGATACAGAGAATTTACTCTTAGTGCTGTCCAGAATTTATTCCCCATATTGACCTACTGCCAAGTAAGGTAAATTTCATTTTCAGTCCTCAAATAATACTAAGCAAGGGCTCATGGGAGGTTTTTCTGTTTGCTTAACATGAAACTCTCTTCTTTGACGGGTAGTGATGGGCAGAGCATGGTGGATAGAGCTGTTCCTTTCAGTTTTAGACAATGCAATGCACATTTGTCTCTTTTGAAATGACAATCTTAATTTTTACAAAGCATATTATTTAAAAAAATCTGTGGTCATAGGTGATAATAGGTAACAGTGCTTACTTTGCTATTGTTAAGCAATTCACTTATATGGGATCATAATCACTCATCCACTGTTCTGAAATCTAGAAAGCTCTGAAAACCAAATGTTTCTTTAATAAGCTTGTTATCAAACCTGCTTTGGTAGTAAAGCCTGACCTTCACTGACATGAGGCTATTGCAAGCTGTATCTCACTTAGTGTGAGTATTCATGCATTTTGCTGCATTTTGTGTGAGAGTATGGGGTGCTGATCCAGGACACAATGAGGGTGTTAGGTAGTAAGATGGTGTGCATACCCTGTTCTGTTAAAAAAAATCAGGAACACATACGGTAGCAAGGATTTTGGAAAAGCGATTGTATACCTGCACTTTATCTTCAAATAAGCTTTTTAAAGTGGATACCATTATCATCTCCATTTTTAAAATGAAGAAAAGTTAAGTAATTGCTCAAGGTCATATGGTAAATAAGTGGCAAAGTTGAGACTCTAATTTGTGCAGTTTGGCTCCAGAGTCCATGCTCTGAACCATAACTATACAATGCTGTTTCTCTTACTGCTCTTCTGTAAAACCATAAGCATATAGATCAACTGTAGCATAAGATAAAATTTAGTCAAAACTTGCTTGCTTAAAATTTTAATACCTTTGATTTATGGTTTAAGAAGTTGGATATATCAGAGAACCAATAAGCTCTATTCTGCTGGTACGTCAGCATTTTGCTAACACTGTGAGCTATCCAAAACGCCAATATGTAAGTGGCAAACTTACAACCCATTTAGCAAACTTGCAGTGCAATGTAAAAATTATGATTATTCAAATTTCAGAGTTATATAAAAGACAGCAGATAATGAAAGCCATATACTTACTAACGTTTACTCTTTAACAGCATTCAATTTATGGCCCACTTTGTCTCATTTCTACTTCACGTGTGCTTCCTCTCAACCCATACTCTTTTGAAGCAAATTTCAGACATAGGACTTGATTATTTAAGTCTGAAATGTTTCTGTAAAAAGTAACTTTACCTCATCAACTGTTTGGTTACTTGCATCATAATTCATATAGGAAAGACAGGATAAATTTGCTTCATTGTTTTCCTTTATTTACCAGTTCTCACAATTAAAGTTAGTTCCTTTCTATCATCCAAGATGAACAGCAAGGTTTTTGGCTTGTGTATTTGATCGATTAGTTGGATCTTTTTGAATTTAATATTTAAATATGTTTGTGCTTCAATCCATTACAGTTACCCTATTGATGCTTTAAATTATTCTATCTTTGGCCAGAGGGAGCCGTCTCAAACTGGTTCCTGAGTCCTTTTGGTATGACCCTCATAGCCTTTGATTGCTTCCTTGCTTCCTCCTGTAAAATCTTTCAGGTTCTTCTAGTACATTTCCTGCCCCATATCTAAGATCATTTTTCTATGGAGCCCATGTTTCTTAAATGGTAAAGGGTGTACCGAGATCACTGTCTGGGCACACGGGGTGCTTCTTGCTACATGGTTGGTTGTTTCTAAGTCTTTTCAACGGATGATGAAGGGCAGATTTGGTTTTTTTTGTTTGTTTTTATTTATTTTTGGCTGCGTTGGGTCTTTGTTGCTGCACGTGGGCTTTCGCTAGTTGCGGCGAGTGGGGGCTACGCTTCGTTGCGGTGCGCGGGCTTCTCACTGTGGTGGCTTCTCTTGTTGAGCACGGGCTCTAGGCTCGCAGGCTCAGTAGCTGTGGCTCGTGGGCTCTAGAGCGCAGGCTCAGTAGTTGTGGAGCACGGGCTTAGTTGCTCTGCGGCATGTGGGATCTTCCCGGAGCAGGGTTCGAACTCGTGTCCTCTGCAATGGCAGGCGGATTCTTAGCCACTGCGCCATCAGGGAAGTCCCTAGTTTTGGTTTATAATGTAAAATATTTACATGATTCTAAAGTCACAAGTATATAATGTATATTCAGAGAACTTCTCTTCTTTGTCCCCTATACCTATATTCCCTCCTTCTCCCATAGGTAATCATTTTAATGTTCTTATTCTATATGTAAATAACAATTTATATACATAAATATATACATATATATTCCCTTTCCTCAATAAATGATAGCATATTGCACATTCTTCTTCTTCTGTGCTTTTTCCACTCAATAATATATCCTGTAGTGTATAGTAATATTTCTCAATCCTCTTTTACGCCTGCATAGCTCTACATTGTGTGAATATACCATAGTTTATTCATCAGTCTCCTGTTAATAGACGTTTGAGTTTATTGTTTAGAACAAATTTTAACATTAATATTTTGGGATGGAAATTCTATGTTAAGAATTGCTGTTACAGGGCTTCCCTGGTGGCGCAGTGCTTGAGAGTCCGCCTGCCGATGCAGGAGACGCGGGTTCGTGCCCCGTTTCGGGAGGATCCCACATGCCGCGGAGCGGCTGGGCCCGTGAGCCATGGCCGCTGAGCCTGCGCGTCCGGAGCCTGTGCTCCGCAAATGGGAGAGGCCACAACAGTGAGAGGCCCGCATAACGCAAGGAAAAAAAAAAAAAAAAAAAAAAAAGAATTGCTGTTACAGTACGATAGAACACAACCTCATGTTCTTAAAGCCCCATCACATTTTGTCTCCCCTGAGCCAGAATGACCACAACTTAATATTTAGCCATTTAAAATAGCACCATATGCACCTCCCAACAGTTGGATTGGTTTGTCTGCTCTTGCAATGAGACTAACATATTTTTAGAAGCCTTTCTCATATATTGTTCTCATGCGTTCTTTAAAAAAATCTATCTCTATATCTTTATCGCATATCACTCAGGGGCAAACCAGCTTGTTTATTCATTTTGAATCAACTAAGAGGAAAGCTGTATTTCCTGTATGTGACAAAATAGATTGGTGGCAAGTAAGCTGAGAAAGCACTTTTTAAAGTTGCTGTGCTTATTGGTAAGGGGTGGCAGAGTATGAAATAATAGAACAGTACACTTCCTTTAGAGGCAGAGTCTTCTACATGAAGAGTAGACGAGTTAATACTGTACAGTGCTTTAGAATAATCCTTGGCACATGTCAAGTACCGTGTGTTTTTGCATTAATATTATTTGAAAGAAAAAATCCAGATAATGTTACTCATTTAGCAAGTTACTAATGGAACTTGTTGTCATAACGGTATCTGAAAAAATTATTTGAAGATTATGGAAGCCTTTGGTAACAAACTGTTGTATTTTCTTATGATCATACTACTTAATACCGGTGATTTTATTTGTCTGAGCGTGTTTATTTTGATGATACCAACTTTGATCAGTTAAAGTTGAATCAATAATGCTCACCTTAACTGTGCATTGTACTACGCAGCATACTATGAGGACCGAGGGCGCCAAGAGATGGGCGTTCAAATAATGATGATAAAATAAGCAATTGCAATTTAAATAATTATTTTAAAAAAAAACGATAAAAAGCCAACTCCACAAAGCGGCATTTGATCTTGGTGAGTTTTCGGATAGTTACGAAGAGAGGCAAGAGTATTATTACTACATAATATTCAAGGACTCCAAAGAATCCTCCATCCTCCGGTTGGCCACGAGAAAGTGCTGCCAACTACCGGCAGGCCCCACGTATGAAAGTGAGAGCGGCAACTTCGGCCCTAGTTAAGAAAACAGTAAAACTCCGCCTCAGTGCAACGCAATGAGAAGGAAGAAGGGAAGGAGAGTCAGGCTTTCTACCCAACCCGTCCCAGGGTTCTTTAAGCGCCTTATCCCTTCCTCCCAAGGAGGACAGTCCAGTCTGGCTCTCTGGCCCTGACGGGAGAACGCAGGGAACCGCAGACTGTGCCCCTCGAGCCCGGTCCCCGCGGACCTGCCATCGGGCCCCGCGCTTCCAGCCCCCGCCCGGCCCGCGTGGCCCGGCTTCTGCCCCGGCGGCCCCCGGCGCGGCGGGGGTCCGCCTCCCCGCGCAGGCCGGCCTGGGTGTCCCGGCGGCTCCCGGGCGCCCCCTGGCCCGGCTCCGGCGCCCGAGGTTTCCGGTGAGCTGCAGTCGCCGGTTATGACGACTCCCTCCTCCGGAGCAGCCGCCGCCGCCGCCTTCTCCGCAGCCCCGGTTCGCCCGGCTCCAGGTGGGACTCGCCCCGGGGTCCGCGGAGCCTTCACCCGCCCTCTCTCTGTGCCGCGGCAGGCTGAGCGGCTCTTGGGGCCGGGCGCGCGGTGGGCGCTTCTGCCCGCTCCTGGGGCGGCTTCCCGGAGGGCTGGCGCCTCTCCACGGGTCCGCCTGCGCCTTCCCAACGCCCGCGGGCCGAAGAGGCGGACGTGGGGAAGCCGATCCTGACCCTCCCGACCCCGAGCGCTCGGTCTCTTCATGGCGCCTGCAGCGGCGCACGGGACCCCGGGGGCCCGCCGGGCGCGGAGAAGAATGCCGGCTCCCCGGCCGGCGCCCCCTTGACCGGGTTTCCCAGGCCGGGGCGGAGCCGCTCTCCAGGCCCCTCCCAGGAGCGCCAGGGACCGGGGGTGCGGAGTGCGGTGTTGGGTGTTGGGCGGCCCCCGGGGATCTCTGCGCCCCAAACCCAAGCGCAGCATCGAGGCCGCCGAAGGGCGCTCGCCGCTGACCCCGCCGCCCTGGTTTCACTGACGTTCTAGCAGACAGCTGGTGGACCTCACCTGGGCATCTCAGACAGACCCTTTCTAACTTCCTGTCGTGGAAAACTTCTAGCATTTGTCGGGGCGAGCAGTTTTAGGAGTCCTTGTGGGTCTCAGATGCGTTTAACTTTTCACCTGTCCACTGCCTTCTTTAAACTTTCGCAAGCTCTGTCACAGAACATCACCCCCTCTCACCCGTGTTCCCTATCAGCCTCCGGCTTTCATGTCTCATCATCTTTCAGGCTTTTCCCTTTTTCCTTTCCCCTTCTTAGGCCTGTGGAAACAGCTGTTTTGTGCTGAAGGAAAAAGTAGCTCAGCTGCTAAAGCTTCTATCTGCTGGGGAAGTGCACCCTCCCATCCCTCAGGGGCTCTTGCAAGAGGACTCAACACCAGAAGGGCTCTGCCAGACCCCGAGATTGTGCTTTCAAGCACTAGCAGCCACTCCTAGTTCATGCAAGCGGGTGCATGCTCTCTGCAAAAGCCAGGTTTCTGATCTGAGTCTTTGGATTTTTCCCTTGACCTAAGTGTTACTCCTTCATGGATCAGTGGATTTAGTTATGGCTAGAGCTCAGTCCAGGACAATGGATTTGGATAATCAAAGGCCAAGACTTGGTCATAGCAATGACCTATTTCCTGGAGGGATGAGCAAAGGATTGGCCGTTCTGCCTGTTGAATCTGAAAGCTCAGGTTGTAGTAGAGCCTTGGGAGCAGTTTAATTCGGTGAGTCGGATTACTTTGGTGAGAACCAAGCAGATTGTTTTCTCCTAGGAATGTTTTATCTGCTGAGTGTCCTGTTGGCCTGTACCAGTTGGTGCCTGTAGAAAGTGGGTCATCTCCTTCCTGCTCACTGTTAGAATCTGTTTTGTTAAGTTGCTGTCTGGAGGGTTATGACCTGCAACCTTGCATTTAGCAGTATGTATTTGTTAAGGCAAGGAAAGGGCACCTGAGCCAGGCCATCTGCTTAAGGCGTGTCTCACTAAATGCCAGTCCCTCTGCTTACAGGTATATCTTGTTAAATTATCTTCTCTCTTAATATTTCCTTTAATTCAAAATATCATCTGGATGCGAAAGTCTATTTTAACATCCTTTTAAGGTAATATGTTTCATTTCTGACAGATTTTAGATATCTGAAACATCACAACAGCTTCTTGGTGGTTCTCAGGATTAAAGAGGTAAATATTTTCATTATAATTGGAGTCACTGTTGCTATTAATATGTATTTTTAAATTTTGTGAAATTGCTATCAACTCACGGTTGGATAAAAGTCCCAACTAAAAATATTAATTCAGGTGACCTTTATAACAAATAACCATATATTCCTTTTAGGGTTACCTGAAAGAGCCACTGTATTTCCCACTCCAGAGGGGAAAGGGATTTCTTCTTGGTGTCCCAACTGTTTAGTTGTGATTACTTGGCCTTGGGACTTGAGGCCTGATTGAACATAGCAGTCTATTATTAAAGGCTCCATCTTCATCGCCCATAGTCAGTGAAGACTGATTTTGAACACTGGGTTTTCCAGTGTGCTCCAGTGACAGCAGACCCTGCTGGGGAGCTGCTCATGTGTACCAGGGCTCTATCATCTGGTGGGAAGACCACTTTAAAAAAAATAGAGCAAAGAAACCACTAAAGTGAACCCAAAATGGCACGATTATTATCTGTGAAAAATAAGTGAAATCTGGTCTAAGAGATTTAATCCTTCTAGGGTGAGTTAGAAATGCAGGAAGGTCCGTGACCATCATCTCTTTTCACAATACTAAGGCAGGGCAGGGAGAGTTTAAGGGCACAGCCCTGAGGCAGACTAAGAAAACTCACTGCTGGAGTTTTCTTAGTTTTAGTCTTAGTTGTTAATAACATAGATGTTACTTTTTAAAAATATTTATTTATTTATTTATTTGGCTGTGCTGGGTCTTAGTCGCGGCATGTGAGATCTAGTTCCGTGACCAGGGATCGAACCTGGGCCCCCTGCATTGGCAGCACAGAGTCTTAGCCACTGGACCACCAGGGAAGTCCCCATAGATGCTATTATACCCGCTAGAATGTAAGCTCCGCGAGGGCTGAGGAGTTTAGTTTTCAGCTGTACGTTCCTTGCTGCATCCTGGTACTTAGAAAAGTAGCATATTCTCACATACTGCAGTGATGGTTAGTTTTTATTCAGCAGGTACACACTTGCTTGGAACCATTGTACTTCCTTTCTTCTCTCTTCCTGGCATGTTTTCACTGCTTCTCATCTGGCAGGTCTCAGCTCAAACGTTACTTAGCAACCCCACCCCATCCCATGTAGCTTTAAATATTTATTTAATAAACACTTAACGTAGCATTTAATGTGCCAGGTACATCTAGACACGTTACCAATATTTAACTCACAACAGCCCTATGGGGAAGGGTTATTCTGATTTCCATTTTACAGATGGAAAAGCTGAGACACGGAAAGATTAAATAACTTGCTCAAGGTCAAACAGCTTAGGCTACAGCCACACTCAAACCTCAGTGGACTAGCTTCAAAGTCTATATGCTGAACCAGCGTGCTGTGTTGTGTATCACGTTACCTTACTTACTCAGACAGGGTCCTATCAAGGTCCTCCTCCCATCTTTGCAAATAAAGTTTTATTAGAACACAGCCCCCCTTTCCTCTAGCATAGCTATGGCTGCTTTCCTGATAAAGGCCCTGTTGAGGAGTTGTCTCAAACACTGCCTGGCCTGCAAAGCCAAAAATATTTACTACCTGGCCCTTTCCAGAAAAAGTTTGCCAGCCCTCGGTTTATTTGATTCACAGCCTTTGTCATCTGAAGTTATTTATTTGATTGTTTATGTCTACTCCACTAGCTTGTAAGCTCTGTGAGAGCAGGGGTCCTTCCTGCTTTTTCACCTCTGTATACCTAGCTCCCAACACAGTGCCTGGCAAATAACAAGTGCACAATCAATATTTGTAGAGTAAAGGAACATTATTCAGTGAAATAGCAAAGTTCACTGTAATTGTGCTTAGCCCTTGAGCCTTTGGCTTTGAAAGGGTATGTCTTAATGAGGATGTTGTCAATTTGATCTTTAGGTTTGGAGGTTGCTATGTTCATGCTGCTTGTCTTTGGAGCATTGCTTCATGAAGTTCCCCTAAGTGGCCAAGACGAGGCTCCTCCCCAGGCTGATGGCATTCTGGGTGCCCCTCTGTTCAACTATGCCAGCCTCCGCCTGCCAGAAGAGCATATTCCCTTCTTTTTGCACAATAATAGGCATATTGCCATGGTCTGTAAGAAAGACTCGCATTGTCCTTATAAGGTAAATACTATTCTCTCCTTGTATATTTTTAAAAGGAAGCAATTTAGGCTGGTTCACTAGTTCCTCATTGTAACTTGAGCCTGAAAGTAGACTTCAGTCTCTTGGTTGTAACTGTGAGTCAATCAGTGTTTGTATTTCATCTAACGCTTCTTAGTGACTCAACTTTGCTAAGAATTATGTCCCACTCACAAAGGTGAGATTTTAAATCTAAATCACTAGTAAAATAAATAGGCAGCCTATACTATTTGTATACTCTGTAAATGAAGTGAATTACATTTGATGCAGAAAAGAATATCTAGTTAAAAGTAACTGGAGAATTTCACACCTCTCCTTAATCTGCACTTCAGAGGATCTCTCCGCACTTCATGTTGGTAATAACACCTCCACCTCTGTCTCCAAATAATTAAGACTATTACTGCAGCCTTCCTTCTGTTTTAGAGTTGTTGGAAAGGTTTCAGATTGGAGCCCATTCAGACATCTCATGAGGCCTCAGAGATCAAAGCAGGGCATTGTGAGCCATTTCCTTTCCCATGGTGCTGGCACAGGAAGCATGCGGAGAGGCAGGGCTGGGAATCAGATCAGGACTGCTCCTGGGGCCTCGCAGAACAGCATCCTAAGCTCCCTGGCCAGCAGCAGCTGCTGTGTCCCGCAAGGGCTGCAGAGCTGTGACATCTTCCGGGATCTCTGCTGATCTCGGTTGATGAGTGAAGCTGCTGGTCCCTTCGGTTTAGTTGTGATTCTTCTGGGGATAGAAATTCCAATTTTTGTGACTCTCTAGGGACTGATTTTAGGATCAGTTTCCTCACTGATTTCATAAAGCTACTTCAAGAAATTCCAATTCAGGGGAGGAGGTTAGGGGAGGGATGGAGTGGGAGGTTGGGGTCAGCAGATGTAAGCTTTTATATATAGAATGGATACATAAGGCCCTACTGTAGAGCACAGAGAACTATATTCAGTATCCTATGGTAAATCATCATGGAAAAGAATAAATATAAAAAAGGATGTGGGTATATATATATGTATAATTGAATCACTTTGCCGTATGACAGTAATTAACACAACATTGTAAATCAACTATATTTCAATAAAAAATTAATAATTAATTAAGTTAAAAAAACGGCAATTCAAATGATCTGTGGTAGTCTGGCTAAAACCCAGATTTTTGGTGGGAGGACAGACCTGGTGGGGGAGGGGTTGGTGATTAAGGATAATTGTTAAGAAACTTGAGACTGCTTTTTTTAGAATTTACTTATTTCTATTACATGAATAAGTATTATAAAACATGAAGGTGAAAGTTCTATAAAGATTTGTTTTCCTTATGGAAAAAATTCTGAGTCCTCTCTAAATGTCAGAAGAAGGTAGACAAGTCTAAACATATACCTCTTATGTTCCAGAAACACTTAGAAAATTTAAAGTACTGCTGGGGTTATGAGAAATCCTGCAGACCAGAGTTCAGGTTTAGTTACCCTGTTTGCACCTACGTGGATATGGGATGGTAAGTTTCTGGATGGAATACCTCTTCCCCTGTACTTTGTCTCCTTTCTCTGCAGTGTATGCTGAGGCTCCAATCCCCAGCTAGACTCTTTTGGTATTAGATAGTAATTCCTTTAGATATTAATTTGCTTACACAGTCATCAGTTCAACTTGACTGTCTCCCACTGGGACAGGAATATCTCTCATTTCCTCTGCCAGAGAGAGAAAACAGTATGGATCACAGAAAATATTTTCCCCCAGCATATGCTAAGAAGATAAATGGATGGTTTCTCTTGGTTCTGGAGAAGAGAGTTAAGTATAATCAGTATTTCCAACACAGGCAAGGTTCACGGGGTAAAGAAAATACAGTAATTAACAGTTCATTGTCTTCAGTTCCAGATGATCCTAACTTCATACCTTTCCATTTTGTATTTTTATTATAAGGGAGTAAGTCTATAAATAACTTATTTTGCTTACTTCATGTAGTGAGGGATAGATTTTTCAATTATGATAGTTTACTTAAAAAAAATAATGACTGACTTCTAGCAATTTAACACTTAGAAAGAAAATTTAAGGTCCAGAAAAAGTAAAAAGATGAATATCACAGAATTTTTTGTTTTCTAACAGGACGGACACTCTTGAATCAGCCCAGGAAATATTCTGGAAGCAAGCTGACTTTGGGTATTCTGGAGAGCGGCTGGAGGAACTCCACGTGCTCTGCCAGCCGAAGGGAATGGTGGGTGTTTAACCCCTTCATAAACGAGTGTGTTTATTCGGAAACACCCGTAGTATTTATTTATTTATTCATTTATTTATTGAAGTATAGTTGATGTACAATATTATATAAATTACAGATATACAATATAGTGATTCACATTCACACTTTTTTTTTTTTTTTTTTTTTTTGGTTCCACGGCTCTTCAACTGCTGTGGCCTCTCCCGTTGAGGAGCACAGGCTCCGGCCGCGCGGGCTCAGCGGCCATGGCTCACGCGCCCAGCTGCTCCACGGCATGTGGGATCTTCCCGAACCGGGGCATGAACCCGTGTCCCCTGCATTGAAAGGCGGACTCTCAACCACTGCGCCACCAGGGAAGCCCCTAGCGCTGAGTCTTAATAAATCGTGGTAATCAGTATTACATTGTTGCTGAGTTTATCTTATCAATCACCTCCTAACAGCCCGGGGCACGAACCCGTGACCCCTGCATCGGCAGGGGGACTCTCAACCACTGCGCCACCAGGGAAGCCCACACATTCACACTTTTAAAAGTTATATTCCATTTTTAGTTATTATAAAATATTGGCTATATTCCCTGTGTTGTACAAGATATCCTTATAGCTTACTTTATACGTAATAATTTGTATCTCTTAATCCCCTACACTCATAGTGGTTAGATCATAATATAAAAACAAGATAGATGGCACTATGAAAGGAATCCCTCCCTGTCTGGTCCAGTGACATCGGTAATACCTGCCCTGCCTATCTGCTATACTGTTTGTGAGAATCAAGCTAGCAAACATACAGAAAAGCGTTTTGCAAGCTGCAAAGTGCTGACAAACACTGCATGGTGAGGGTGTATCATGTGTCCCAAACTACTTGCAAGGGCATTTATAAAGATGTAATTTATCAATCTATCTTCTTTAGTATATGTTGGGGGGAATAATTCTAAACCCAAAAATATTTTAATTGCCTCGAACTATGACAATCTGATATATGTTTGAAAGGAGGACATGGCTTCCAACTGCTTTCAAAAACTGAATAGATGCTGTATAGTGCTTTTGGAGGGTGTCGTGTGAAAGAACTTCGAGTGATTCTAGCAAGGTGGCTGAACCGGAAGATGGAGGCAAGGTGTTAACCTGCACTGCTGAGGGGTGTCTTTAATAGACGACGTTTTACACTTTGTCTGGAGTTTAGCTGTTCATGTGGAAAGGGCAGGGAAGGGCCCCACCTCCACCTCGCACACCTCTTCCAAGGCGGTTTGCAGAATGCTTTCCTCACCAAGATCTGCCTTGTTAGGTTTTGTGCTATCAGGGTATGACCCCTTAGCAACTCCAGATTCCAAAATACCATTCAGGGACTTCCCTGGTGGCACAGTGGTTAAGAATCCACCTGCCAATGCAGGGGACACAGGTTCAAACCCTTGTCCGGGAAGATCCCACATGCCACGGAGCAACTAAGCCCGTGCACCACAACTACTGAGCCTGCGCTCTAGAGCCCCTGAGCCATAACTACTGAAGTCCGTGCTCCTAGAGCCCGTGCTCCGCAATGGAAGAGGCCATCGCAATGAGAAGCCTGCGCACCGCAGTGAAGAGTAGCCCCTGCTCACCGCAACGAGAGAAAGCCGGTGCAGCAACCAAGACCCAATGCAGCCAAAAATAAAAATAAATTTGTAAAAGAAAACCCAGAAACAAACAAAAACTCCTTTACCTCAGTGGGTTAGAAAACATGGCTCTCATGCTGCTGTGGAGACAGGTTTTGAGATTTGCAGAAAGTACCTCTAATTCAAATTGGCAAACTGCCCTTCCTGCCTTGCATTTTAATGACTCTGACATGTGCATTCTTCCTTGTTTCCTTTGGCTGGTCTTTGGAAAATGCTTTTTCACATAGCTGTGGGGTTAGTGAGGGTTCTGAGTGCATTATTTTTTTTCCAGGAGGGTGAAATGAACCACAAATACAGCTGCTGACTCTCTAAAGTTTGAAGGTGATAGAACATTTAAGGGTGTGTCGTAGTAACCTAAAAGTGTGCAAATTGGTAAAAATATGCTTGGCCCATGTCTGCCGGGGAAAACAGAAGTGGTCATCGGGAAGCACTTTTCATCACATCGTGTGGTTGGAACCTGAAGGCAACATGCTGTCAGCATGATGTCAAGCAAGTCCGGTCTGTCCTGGAATTGTTAATAATCGCAGTTATTTTTTTCTTATTTCTGAACCTTATTTTAGAATGACTCAAGTCTAGTGTGTTCCCGTTACCTTCAGTACTGCAGAGCGACCGATCTCTACCTTGATTTAAGAAACATCAAGAGAAACCACGAGAGGTACTTCAGTGGGAGAGGTTAAAATCTAAGGGAAATCCTGAAATATTTGCAGTTTCAGGATTTGCAAGCCTGGGATTTGCTTCCTAATAATATGGTGATGAGGTTGGGGAATGGGGGAGGGGATGAATGACCCACAGTGGTCATAATGAGTTGATCATTATGAAACTGGGTGATGGGTACATTAGATTCCTTGTACCATTTTGCTACTTTTGGGTATGTTTGAAATATTCTATTATAAAGAGTTAACTTCTAATGAAAAACTGATTTTAGAAATTGGCAAACCACTTTAGTTACAACCCACGTGTCTGAGTCATGAAAATATTTTCCAAGCTTAACTTAATGTTTTGTTGTACACCAGATTTAAGGAAGATTTTTTCCAGAGCGGGGAAATTGGAGGACACTGTAAACTTGACATTCGTACGTTGATGTCTCAAGGCCAGCGCAAAAGCCCTTTGCAGTCTTGGTAAGATTTTTTTTTGGAAAATATGTTTCTGAAATATTTGTCTTTGTTATTGGTACTTGCAGATTTTGGTAGGGATTCTCAAATGGAAAATGTTACTCTATTTGTAGATAATTTGGCCTGAGCTTCTGGGGAGTGGTGGCTCCTGAGTGAATCATCAGTTGTATCCGAATTAAATATATATTTATAAAATATTCGGAAGTATGATATAGTACTTACTATTTGCTAATGAAAGAAAAAAGTTCAAAACTGAATTTTTTTAATTCATAATTTCTGCATGTGATTTGGGGAACATTTTAAAAATATATACATTTACTGAAGTACATACCAAGCATATAGAGAAATGTACAGTTTGGATTATGAAAAAGTGAACCCACTTGAGTAACTCTTACCTGGGTCGAAAATAGACCATCATCCACCCAGGCTCCCTTCCAGACACAACCTCCATCCTCCTTTCCAAAGGTAAACACCACCCTGACTTTAAGCACCTTTGAGAAGCTTTTTGAACTTTATATAAAGATTGGATTTTGATTTAAAACATTTTGAATACTAAACTAATTCTATCAAGAAATTTACCATCTTTAGAGATTAAAGAATTAGGGTACTTTAAAAGCTTTTTATTTTAAGATAACTTGAGATTTGTAGACATTTAAAAATAGTTTAAAGATGGTACAAGAAGTTTAAAAATAGTACAAGGAGTTTCCATTGTACCCTTACCCCAGCTTCCTCTAATGATAACATCTTACATAACCATAGCACAATGATGCAAACCAGGAAACTGACATTGGTACAATATTATTAACTAAACACATTTGGATTTTATCAATGCTTAACATGCATTCTTTATTTTTTAGGGGGATGTATTGCTCTATAAAATTTATATCATATGCTTAGGTACATGTAACCACTATTACAATCATGCTACAGAACTGTTCTGTCATCCTAGAAATTGTCATGCTCTCCTTTACAGTCACACAGGACACTCATATAATGTTCATTTTTTTCTTTTTATTGAGGTATTGTTGATGTACAATATTATATAAGTTTCAGGTATATAACATAGGGATTCACAGTTTTTAAAGGTTATACTCCATTCATAGGTACTATAAAATATTGGCTGTATTCCCTCTGTTGTACAATATATCCTTGTAGCTTATTTATTTTATACCTAATTGGTTGAACCTCTTAATCCCCTACCCCTTTCTTGCCCCTCTGCAATTCCCTCTCCCCATTGGTAACTGCTGCACCAGTTTACGTTCCCGGCAACGGTGTATGAGGGTTCCCTTTTCTCCACATTCTTGCCAACATTTGTTATTTGTGTTTTTTTGATGATAGCTATTCTGACAGGTGTGGTTTTGATTTGCATTTCCCTAATGATTAGCGATGTTGAGCATCTTTTCATGTACCTGTTGGCTCTCTGCATGTCTTCTTTGGAAAAATGTCTACTCAGTTCTTTTGCCCATCTTTTAATGGAGTTGTTTGTTTTTTTGATGTTGAATTGTATGAGCTCTTTATATATTTTGGATATTAACCTTTTATCTGTCATATCATTTGCAAATATAGTCTCCCATTCTGTAGGTTGTCTTTTCATTTTGTCAGCTGTTTCCTTTGCTTACAACTGCTTTTAAGTTTACTTAGGTCCTGGGACTTCCCTGGTAGTCCAATGGTTAAGACTCCATGCTTCCACTGCAGGGGACATGGGTTTGATTCCTGGTCAAGGAACTAAGTTCCCATGTGCCGCACCACTTGGAGTGGCCAAAAAAAAAAAAAGTTTACCTAGGTCCTATTTGTTTATTTTTGCTTTTATTTCCTTTGCTTTAGGAAACAGATCAAAAAAATATTGCTATGATTTATGTCAAAGAGAGTTCATTTCTGAGGTCAAACATTCATGCTAGGGCTTCCCTGGTGGCGCAGTGGTTGAGAGTCTGCCTGCCGATGCAGGGGACACGGGTTCGTGCCCCGGTCCGGGAAGATCCCACATGCCGCAGAGCGGCTGGGCCCGTGAGCCATGGCCGCTGAGCCTGCGCGTCCGGAGCCTGTGCTTCGCAACGGGAGAGGCCACAACAGTGAGAGGCCCGCGTACCACAAAAAACAAAACAAAACAAAACAAAAACAATCATGCTAAGTAAACCATTCAGGATAACAGTCTATCATTTTACTCTCTGCAAAGCAGGATCTTACTTGACTTAACAGACTTTTGCAGTAGGAGTTCCTGTTTTCTCATGGGCATTTTGATTCCTAGCACACTTTGATATCTGAGATCCAAAATAAATGTTTGATATTTGCTTCCTGCTACCTTTTGATATCATGATAGTTCCCTAGGGTGTATTTGTATTAGTTATTGCTGTATAATAAATTACTCAGACATTTAGCAGCTTAAAACGATAAACATTTATTATGTCATGAAGTTTCTGATAGCCAGGATTTGGAGGCTGCTTAGCTGGGTGGCTCTGGCCAGGGTCTCCGAGGAGGCTGCAGTCAAGCTGTTGACCAGGGCTGTGGCCCTCTATAGGCTCAGCTGGGCCTGCAGAATCTGCTTCCTAAGCTTGCATGTCATCTTTGGGCTTTCTTGTCTGGCTGTTGGCCAGAGGTGTCATTTCTTTACCATATGCGCCTCTCCGTAGGGCTACTGACAACATGGCAGGCAGCTTCCCCAAGAGTACGTTGTCTGAGAAAGAGAGAGGGAGAGCGAGAGGGAAAAAGAGAGAGAGAGAGAGCACAAGCATGTCCCAAGATGGAGGCCTCGATCTTTGTATATCCTAATCTAGGAAGTGACCACCATCACTTCTGCCATATTCTGCTCATTAGAAGTGAATCACTAGGGCTGCCCTCGTGGCGCAGTGGTTAAGAATCCGCCTGCCAATACAGGGGACATGGGTTCAAGCCCTGGTCTGGGAAGATGCCACATTGCCGCGGAGCAGCTAAGCCCGTGCGCCGCAACTACTGAGCCTGCACTCTAGAGCCCGCGAGCCACAACTACTGAGCCCGCGAGCCACGACTACTGAAGCCCGCGCGCCTAGAGCCTGTGCTCTGCAACAAGAGAAGCCACCACAATGAGAATCCTGTGCACCGCAACAGAGAGTAGCCCCCGCTCGCCACAACTAGAGAAAGGCTGTGAGCAGCAGCGACAAAGACCCAGTGCAGCCAAAAATAAATAAAATAAATAAATTAAAAAAAAAAAAAAGAACTGAATCACTAAGTCCAGCTCACCCTCCAGGGGAGGATATTCATCTCTACCTCCTGAAGGAAGAAATATCACAGAATTTGTGGACCTGATTTTGAAGCCACTACAATAAACATTTCAGCATTATGTGTGTTTTAAAAGGCTCTATGTGATATTTGTCGTACCTCAGACATGGTCTTAAAGATGAAGAGTTACAGCAATCTTTAGGTTAGCTTGTGATTGTCTTCTTTTGTATGAAAGAAAATTGTACCAAGTGGCTTCCAAAGTTGTTTTCCGAGAAACAGACTTTCCTTACCTCTGGGAAGCATAGCTGTCTGCTGTTTTTTCTAGGCACTTGGTAATTCCCGGAATGCCATGTTTCTCAGAATCCAAGAATGTTCTCTGGGTCAGTGTTACTTCTGAGCCTCGTCAGACTGCAAGAAACCTTTTTAAATCTTCCCACTTTACTGGTAGAGTTTTTTGGTCAACTCTATGTGTAAATTTTTTCTTTGTCAGCAAAGTTCCCAGTTGGTCTTGCACATTAGGCTGAAATTTAAAATCGTTTTTGCTTTTAGTCTCAACATTAAGATTGATATCAAGTTGCATAAATGTTAGTAAGTTTGAGAAGTTCCACATGTCTTTATGAGTGTTTTCTAGAAATAAAATCTGCTTAATGAACAGATCTAAGTTACAAGGTTTCAGTAGGAAGTCCAGGAGACTCCCTTTGAAAGTATCTCTTGATTCTTAATTCCAGGTTTGCTGAGCTACAAAGCTATACTCAGCTCAACTTCAGACCAGTAGAAGATGCTAAGTGTGACATTGTTATTGAGAAACCAACCTACTTCATGAAATTAGATGCAGGTGAGAAGTTAATTTGTCTCTTATTTATTTATTGGTTAACGGGTTTTGTTCCTTTTTTTTGATATATGTATTCCTATAATTTGGGAGCAAGCAATGTGACATTAAACAATAGATTTGCTTTTTGCTTTCTTGTGAGGAAGTGAACTAATTTGAACTTCCCACTGTTTTATATTTTTGGCATGCTAGAAGAAACTTTCACATTGATATCAAATGACTCAATCAAAATCCAAAGATGAGAGGAGAAAGACTGGGTACCCCTTTTGTAACTACATTTACCTCATGTGGTTTCTCTAATTGCTTGATTTAGCTGGTGCTTCAGTAGAACTCTTTAAAAATTAAAAGCCATGTATATAGTGCAGGTGGGAAAGGAAGGCCCATGACCTCTTCTGGCAAACTTTCTGGTATCATCTCCATGACTAAAGTTAACTTAAAATTCTTTTGGAAGTTAGCTCTGCCATATATTCTTTTTTTTTTTTTTTTTTTTTTT
>NW_006772616.1:314455-329814 GCF_000442215.2 Lipotes vexillifer | reverse complement strand
TTTGCGGTATGCAGGCCTCTCACTGTTGTGGCCTCTCCCGTTGCAGAGCACAGGCTCCGGACGCGCAGGCTCAGCGGCCATGGCTCACGGGCCCAGCCTCTCCGCGGCATGTGGGATCTTCCCGGACCGGGGCACGAACCCGCGTCCCCTGCATCAGCAGGTGGACTCTCAACCACTGTGCCACCGGGGAAGCCCTGCCATATATGCTCGAAAAAAAAAGTTAAAATTATTTTCCTACTTAAGATTATAGCTTCTAATTCTCCAGATGTAAACACAGCTTTTGCTTTGTGGACTCATTGCCCTGGAGGGGAGCAGCACAAATCGTACTCTGTTATTGCTCTCATTTACAGGAGATGGAGGTTTCTATGCCGCACCGCATCCAAATTCATGAGATGCTGGGCTCAAGGTGGAATATAGAGAGCCGCCTGCCACAAATATTTCAGAATTCCTCTAATGTATTCATCATATTTTTAATGTGCTCTGCCTTCTGAAGTCCTAAGTGATATATTACAAAGTATGAGCTTCAGAAATCAGACAAGTTTAGGTTTTGGAAATGAGAGCAGGTAAAACTGCTGTGTTCAAGGTCCTGACTCATTTTTAAAATATGCAGATTAAAACGGGGCAAAGAAAACACTGATCTGCCTGAAAAAGGGTTGAACATGTGCGAAACAGTTAAATTTATGTAGCTACTTATGCAATAAGGATGTAAAGTAGGAACAATAAGCCAGGGTATACATGTGTCATTTCTTTCCTATACTCATAACTCTGCCTTTTTCTTCTACCTTATGCTGTCATCCAGTGTTCCTTTTCATATTAACTCTTACCTTGAGAGAATGAGTATTCCACAGAACAAAACTCATTTGGGGCCCATTTCTTGAGGACAGAGCCTGTGTTTTCTCCCTCTTTTATAAATCCTCCTGGTACCAAGTGCTATTTTGTGCATTCAGCATCCCTCAATAAATGTTATAAACTTTCTGAACGATTCATGAGACAGCTAACGTGTGCTGTCTGCTAACCTGGGAAAAGGGGATGGGTTGCCGTAGAACTTTCTTTTTCTTATTTATTTGAAAATATGCTCTTTGGCAAGATTTTTCTGGGTGAAAGAGAAAAGTCCCTCTAAACATTCATCTAAGATACCAGTCTAAAAAGAACGGAGTATTATTTTCTTTTTTCTTGTCTCTGTTGAGATATAATTGACATCCAGCACTTTATATGTTAAAGGTGTATAGCATAATGACCTGACTTGCATAAATGGAGTCCCTTTTACTCTTATTTTCTGGCACACAACGTTATTATTTGCTGTAGGAATAAAGTCAGAATATTTTATGATTTCTGCTTTTGAGAGTCACTGTTTTTCTTTTAATCAACATTTTCCCTTCTTTAAAGTGCATATTTTAAATGTTAGTTCTTAGAATTTTATCCCATTTAGATTTGTACATTTCCAGGTTGAATACTGGGTCCTCCATACCTAAGTGGAGAGAGAAAGAGAAAGGGGAGAGAGAGAGGGCAGAAGACAGAGAGAGAGGGAGAGAGACTGAGAAAGAGAAAGAGAGAGAGAGAGATTGAGAAAATATTCAGTTTCTTATGAATGCTGGACTTAGGAACTTAAAAATAGCATCACTGCCCTCCCCTTTCCTCTGACCCAGCAGGATCCAGCTGGTCTTCACTAAGTTTTCACTTTGTGCCAGACGCTGGGCTGGGTACTTTAGGTACATTACCTAAAGGCTGGCACCTAAGTATATTGATTTCCTATTTCTGCTAGGAAAGCTCACGCTTTGGAATTTACAAACTTGCTTGAGTACTTGCTCATAATTCGACTCAGTTCTTCTGACTCCAGAGTTTATGCTCTTTTAATTAGGACATGAGACATTCAGCTCTTTTCAATGATAGTTGGTTAATGTTTTCCCAAGAAGCAATATAAGTAGTGATTAAATAGGAGAAAAAGAGACAGGAATGAAAAATACCAAAATGTTAATAGTGCCATCATTGTCAATACTTCCATGATGACCAGGTGTCAATTGATTTAAAAACAATAAATGATCATAAACATAGTGATTAGTCTTCACGGTTCTATAGTTCTACCCCATATTGAGTTAAATAGGCTTCTGTTATTTTTTCTGGGAATGTAATGATCATTTGTTTCTTAGTGTATATGGGAAACTTTATTCCTAATTTCCAATTTGAAAGTGCATTTTTGAACAGTCAGTCTGTCAACTGAGAACTACCTGTGTACTGATCATTTTAGGTTTGGAAAAACTCTTAATTTGCCCCCCACTGGTTTCAGCTACAAGTCTATCACACTATAAGTAGATGGGGTAGAATA
Organism: Lipotes vexillifer; assembly: GCF_000442215.2. Lineage (NCBI taxonomy): Eukaryota > Metazoa > Chordata > Mammalia > Artiodactyla > Lipotidae > Lipotes > Lipotes vexillifer. The sequence continues at coordinate 327,491 of NW_006772616.1, read as the reverse complement.
AAAATTTTGTCATCATTTGTTCCTTGGAGTTAATTAACATGGATTTCTTTTTTCCAATCCTAGGTGTTAACATGTATCACCACTTCTGTGATTTCATCAATCTTTATATTACTCAGCACATTAATAATTCCTTCAGCACAGATGTGCACGTTGTGATGTGGGACACAGTGAGTAAAAAGAGGCTCCCTGCTTCAGCGCTGTCTTTGCCTTGCTTAATACCTGTGTGACTCTGATCTTGTGTAGTGGAATTTTCTAAGACACACACATTTACATATACTCATGTACAGACACACATCCATGCGTGTGTAGTTGTGTGTGAACGCCTCTGTGTGGCTGAATTTACATGTAGGTATAATATGTGGGCAGATACAGGTGTGTGCATATACCTTTATTCCTGGAATTTTAGAATGAGGTTGTGGAAGACTTCTTTCCCCCTTTGGGCAGGTGGAGCTCAAGTTTCCTCTGAGTTGGGCATAAAAGACTGTCATTCACTTAACCTCCGTGACTCCCCACATGACCCATGAGAGGAGAGCTTGCCTCTGTTTACAGTTTGGCCTCTTATAATTACCATCCGTTTTGCTTCATTGCAGCTTCCTTGTTATTTCCTGCTTTATGCCAGGCTGTGCCGTGTGTATCTGCACATAAATACACGTGTTGAATCCCACCTGCTCTGGGCTTATTTGTTTTTAGTGCAGTCTTTTCTTCCTTCCTCTCTTTCTTTGCCTGCCTTTCCCCTGCTTTTCCCCATAGCTGGCCCCTCCACCGTCCCAGGTAACCCCGGGGAGTTGCCCCAGTGCTCTCACCTGTGAAATGGGATTATTACAGTGTCATTTTGAGGATGAAGCATACCGTGTGCGAACAGTCACAATGCCTGGTCCACAGCACATGGCCTCTGAATGTGAACCATGACAGCGACAGTGGGCAGGAGAACACGTGGTGTATAGTGTACACGAAAAGGGCTGCCTAACCTGGGCAGTGAGAACACCCATGGAGAACTCATCTCAGGGTCAGCCAGACCTTCCAACACCCAGGGCGCTTCTAGGCCCCCTTCTTGTCCTGAGTCTGTTTGGAAGGCTAGTGCAGGGGAACGAACCATGGCTTGCTGGCAGGGCAGCATCAGGCATTGCTTCCGGGGAGTCCTAGCAGCCCGCATAGCACAGTTCAGATGCATGGAAACGGGATCCACCTGGGGCAGGTATAGATCCCATGGGGGCCAATATCTTCTGGAGCAGCTGCGCTGGCCAACCCCCCAGGATCCTGAGAGACACAACCAGTTACAGGAGTCCTTGTATTCTTCCCCAGTCCATATGCAATGTACGCATCGGGTGTCTTTTAAAATTATAAACAGTGCTACCTAGAGCATAGGGGAGACGTAGTGTCTTGTTTCCAGAGAGTGGAGCTAGAGCATTAACTGAACGTCAGGTTCTTGTGCAGAAGGGCAACTGGTTTTGCTAATGCTTGTTTTGCTGCTAGGAGGCTGGTAGCGGAGCTGTGTGGAGAGGTTTTCATGACCATGGCTCCCTAGGCCGGTAGTAGTCTGACTTCATGTCTGATTGATGGGAACGGGTTCTGATATTCCTGGCATGCTAATGCTCCCTTTTAGTCTCCTTTGTACGGATTTCCGTTTCCCTCTTGTGTTCCAGTTTTGCTGCCACCTCACTTCCATTTCTGGGCAATGTTTCAGGGAGCAAACGGATCAGAAGTTCCTTTCCTTTCCTCTTTTTGAGTAAAATTGTGGCTTTCAGGCCACGTTACCAGCTATTGGCAGCTCTCATTTAATGCGCACAACCCTCCGTGGACTAGGGTTTTTGTCCCTTTATTTTACAGATGAGGAAGCTGATGCTTTGAGTGGCAGGCCGTGTCTCTAGGATGAAACAGTCAGCCAGGGGTTGAGACAAGGGTGCCCGTCCAGGCAGTCTGCCCCCAGACCTGTGCCCTGCAGCCACAGTGCTTTATCGCCTCCCTGTACTTCCCTGCAGAACTTGTTAAGTTGATGGAAAGTTTTCCAGAAGCTTCCTTGTATCTTGTTGCATGCTCTTCTGTGGCTTCCTCTAGTGGATTGAGTTAAACTGAGCCAGCTTCTACGAACTCCCCCTTCTTGGTGCCTGCTGGGTGGAGTGAAGAGACCGCATGGCCACCGCAGGGCTCCCTGGTTGCTCAGTTTACTGGGTGTGTGATGTTAGTGCAGCCTGACTTCGACTGCCCTGGACATGCAGGATGCATTTAGCCGAGCAGGTTGGCCTGCCTAGTGTGACCTCCCTCCTCTGCCCCTCTCTGTGCGTCCATTTTAAACCTGTTTTCTTGGTCAGAGAGGGCTTTGCTCGTTGCTCAGTCAGGGTCTCAGGACAGGTGAGGGCCAGGTTGTTCCAGAACTGAGGCCCACAGAATCCTGTAGCTTGGAGGGGGATGGTGGTGAGGTGTTGTGTGGCAGTAGTGCTGATCACATTTAATTTGTTTCCAGTTCTTTGCTCTTTACGGAAATGCTGTCCTGAACATCCTTTTCATATACGTATGTCTTTACATAGTCATCCTAGCGTTTCTGCAGGGCAGATTCCTATAACTGGAATTTCTAAGTCATAGGTTGTTCAAGTTTGAGATATACACAACAGGGAATTTTATGTCATCTTTAAGAACATCCAGATATTCTTCATCATAAGACTGGAAAACCCCTCCTTCCCCTGTGGCAGATAATTTGAACTTCAGGGACTTCTAGAGAGGAAGCTTCTAGAGGTGGTTATGACTGAATATACTACATGATTTCTCTGAAAAGGGACCAGTCAGCATTACTTTATTTTATTATTAAATTTTCCTTTCAAAGGTATCTTATTTTATCCCAAGTATTTTTTTCTCAGGAAACTGTCTAGAATCACTTCTTTTAATTGTCCTTTATTTATTATTGAACCAAAACTGGGATATTCAACTTTTGATGGTGTTGAGAAGGGCCTTTATTAGAACAGCACTGGAGAAACATCGAAGGAAAGAATTTTTATTTTTTATCACCACATCTAACAGTTCTCAATAACTTTGAAATAACTCTAATATGTGCAACATAAAATTTTCAAAATCTGAAAAAAAAGAGTGCTGTAAAGATAAAAAGACATGAACATAATGAACGCCATGTATAACCAACTGTAGACCTTGCATGTAACCGTACAATACGTATTTCTTAACTTCTTTTGGCTGAATTTTTCCATCTAAGTTCTACCACTTCGAAATAAATGGACCTCCTTCCTTCAGCTGATGGAGCACGTAATTAATTTCTACTTTTCAAAAATGAAATGCATTTGGTAAATGTGCCAGAAAAAACTGGTTCTCATCGAAAGGCAACTGCCATGTAGAGGTTACAAGCATGGAGTCTGGAACCAAAGAGACTGGATTTAATCCCAGCCCTGTAAACGCAGCAGTTCTACAGTTGAGGCAGATTACTTAAACTTTGTCTCAGTTTCCTCATTTGTAAAATGGGGATAATGGTATTCCCTCGCTCATTAAGTTAGTGGGGTGGTTTAATGTGTTAATAATGTCAAGTTCTTAGAACAGTGCCTGAGATGTAGGAAGTATGCAGGATACTATTAATGTTATTATTATTGGGACTTCTCTGGTGGCACAGTGGTTAAGAATCCGCCTCCCAACGCAGGGGACACGGGTTCGAGTCCTGGTCTGGGAAGATCCCACATGCGGTGGAACTACAAAGCCCCTGTGCCACAACTACTGAGCCTACGCTCTAGAGCCCGTGAGCCACAACTACTGAGCCCATGTGCCACAACTACTGAAGCCCGCGTGCCTAGAGCCCGTGATCCGCAACAAGAGAAGCCACCGCAATGAGAAGCCCGCACACCGCAACGAAGAGTAGCCCCTGCTCGCCACAACTAGAGAAAGCCCACGTGCAGCAACGAAAACCCAACGCAGCCAATAAATAAATAAATAAATTTTAAAAGTTATTATTATTACTCATTAATGTCAATGGGGAATTATTTTATTCATTAATCAATAGGGACATCATTTCCTAGAGTTACATTCATTATGTTTCTTTTTTAATAAACTTACAAAGGGTCTAATCAGTTTTTTTTGTTTTTTTTCTATTAATTAATTAATTTATTTCTGGCTGTGTTGGGTCTTCGTTTCTGTGCGAGGGCTTTCTCTAGTTGCGGCAAGCGGGGGCTGCTCTTCATCACGGTGCGCGCGCCTCTCAGTATCGCGGCCTCTCTTGTTGCGGAGCACAGGCTCCAGACGCGCAGGCTCAGTAGTTGTGGCTCACGGGCCTAGTCGCTCCGCAGCATGTGGGATCTTCCCAGACCAGGGCACGAACCCGTGTCCTCTGCATTGGCAGGCAGATTCTCAACCACTGCGCCACCAGGGAAGCCCCCATTATGTTTTTAATGTTAAAACTTTCAAAGCATTTTCTTGCTCTCAGATTTCTTTCCAGAAGTGTATTCTGTCTGCTCTGATGGGTTTTGCTCCCTGAGCATATCACAGTGTGTACAGAAGGTGGTGTACATATGTGTTGTGTGTATCTGTGATTTGGATAGAAAATTCACGGGGGAAAACCCCCCACAATGACTGCAATTTTAAGGACATGAGAAGAAAAAAGGCTAGGATGGAAAGCTAAGATTATAATTGTGGTGATTATTTCTGATGATATTACATCAGATTAGGGACTTGCTCAGGCCCAAGATGAAAATCCATTTTTTTTTCCTATGGATTTTATGAGCTTATTTCGGATTACTGGTTCTTAATACTAAGAAGCTAATTCAGGTATTTTCTCACATTTTTGAAAAGCCAAGTTTAGCCAAATTCCCTAACTTATTTTGTTTCCATTTTCAGAGCTCCTACGGATATGGTGACCTGTTCTCCGATACATGGAAAGCATTTACTGATTATGATGTTATACATTTGAAAACTTATGATTCCAAAAGGGTACTGAAAACTTTACTGAAATGTCTGTAAATAACTGTCATTACAGATGACTCACTCATCAAATAAATATTTAATCTGAGTTTCTATGAGCTATTACCATTGATTTCTAACTCAGTTTCTTTTGTAATAACTAGAATCATCATGGTTATTAACCATGTAGCTTTTAAAACCTTTTGTTCATAGCTTTTTCAGGAATATGAATTTCACTTGAGTGAAACAATTGGCTATGCAAAATATTTTGATGCAAAATAGAGATTAATTAAATTATTTTCTGTAATTATTAGTGCTGTTTTGGTGTGAAGGGTGCAAACTGTGTTCTCTTACCTTTTAAAATATCTTCATTCTTAGGTATGTTTTAAAGAAGCTATTTTTTCCTTACTCCCCCGGATGAGATACGGGCTGTTCTATAATACCCCGCTGGTAAGCATGTCATCTGTGGTTAACATTCCCATTCAGAGAATTTATTCTTGATGGATTTTACATATACTTACATATAACTTAGACTTACACTTACAACTTGAGAACATCTTAAATAGTAATGCAGATATTATTCATTGTAATAGGAAATATTTTTTTATTTTAGATATCTGGCTGTCAAAATACCGGATTATTCCAGGCATTTTCTCAGCATGTACTACACAGACTGAACATCACACAAGAGGGTCCCAAGGTAATGACTACATTATGGGTTCTGAGGTGGTCTTGACTTTTCACCCCGAATAAAAATCAATACCAGCTTTGCAGAAAAAGGAGATCATCAGCAGACAATGTTTTCTGGGTTGTTTTCTGACCTGGAGTGATTTGAAATCAGATGTCAACAACCGAGGAAATTTCGGTAAACTAAGAGATAGTGGAAGAATGTGTTTTTTTCTCTTTTTCTTTTCCTTTTCTTTTCCCTGTATCTCTCCATCCTTCCTCAAACTCCTACCCAGCCCACATAAGCTCTGCCCTCAAATCCACCCAACCAACCAAAAACAAGTAGTGTAATGAACGGGTTTTGCCTTCTGTGGCTAAAGTGGATGCATTTTTATCCCCTGAGAGAACTGTGAAGAAATCAGGCTAAAAAAAAAAAAGTTTCATAAAGGTGTCCTTATTGAGTTTCATCTCTCGGTGAAAATCACATTTTAAGTTCAGTTGTTGATTTATCTGTCCCGGCATACACAGCATTATTTTGCCTTTTCCACAGGACGGAAAAATTCGAGTCACCATTCTCGCACGGAGCACAGAGTACCGGAAAATACTCAACCAAAATGAGGTTAGTTTTGGGGATGCATTTTTTTATAGCGTCATATTGAATTTCACTTCCTGTGACTGATGTGCTTTATTTTTTTCACATCATACTAAATGCTTTGATTTGAAATTATTAGCTTTTAGCAAAGTCTGATGGCTGTGCCCATTTTATTTATTGGATTTCTATTGCAAGTCATCAAACCATCCATTGCTGAATGAGCTTTGCCTTACTGTAGACGTTCATTACACCACCTCAGTGTGGAAACAGAGACAAAACTGCTTGAGTCCCGCCTCTGCTGCCATGGATTGCCAAATTTTTTGTCTCTGGGCAAACTAGCAGCAAAACAATGGGAGAGTATCTTTGGGGAGATGGCTGATGGACTGTGGCAGGACTGTGGCATCCAGCAGCAGATTAAGTTGGAAAAGTCTCCATCCTTTTCATGGGTGTCTTAGAAATTGTTCACCTCTTAGCCTCCCTGACTCATTTCAACAACATCAATTCATAAATTATACTTAATCTCAAGGAGATCACCATGGAAGCCTCCCTACAACAGCATGACTGGACGATGTCCTTGCAATAGTAAGGTTTACTCGAATGTGGATGGCCTCTAGAAGCTGGAAAAGGCAAGGATTCTCCCCTAGAGACTCCAGAAGGGGTGCAGCTCTGCCTACACCTTGATTTCATCCCAGTGAGGCTTCTATCTCATTGTGTAGGACTTCTGTCCTACAGAACCATAAGAGGATAAATTGTGTTGTTTTAAGATGATAAGTTTGTAGTAATTTGTCACAGCAGCAAATAAAAATGAAGACACAGAGAGAGAGATGCAGCTGACTTACTTATTTGTAAATGACTCTGGCTGCAAGAGTAGGAGTAGGGAGATTGATTAAGAGCCATTGCCCCGATAAGAGTTTAGATGAAGGGGGTGACAGTAGGGATGACAAAATAAGTGGTTTCAGGATATATCTTGGAGATAAAGCCTATGATACTTGTTGTGGGAATGTACAGTTATAGCCACAGGTACGGCCAGGAGAGGTAGTGAGAATCAAGCGTGAACTCCTGGGCTTTTAGCTTAAGCAGTTCAGTGGACTTGAGATGGGAGGGAAATTGGGGGCAGGTTTTGATGGGTAAAATGTTTCACACAAATTAATTTGGATGCCTAACAGGCTGATCCAAATTATGTAATTAGCATCTCTTCTCGAGATGCATATGGATTATGGAGGACATGAACATATGGTGTAACGAGGCATTGATTGTGAGCCGTGTGGATGAAAGAAATGAACAGTGTACGTATGTGTGTTTTAAACACCTGGAAGTAAAAGTATCATGTAATGCAGTGTTGGGGTAGACAGGTGAGAAGCCTCATTAGCAGGCAGATCAATAGTATGTATTGATAGAGGTAACGGGTATTGGCTGCAATTATGTACCAAGTATATTGCTATGTGCTCCCCATACCTGTACGGCAACTTTCCCAGCAAACCGAAGATATAGGTATTTTATTATTATTCTCTATTCTGGACAAGGACACTGAGGCTTATAGGTTAAAAAACATGCCCAAGGTCACCCAGCTAATGAGCAGAGTAATGAGGGGTGAGCCAGGTTCGTCAGGGTCTGAGCCTGCGTCTTCAGCAGAGCGCTCCACGGCCCTAACACAATTTGATCTTGGAGGAGACCGACCCACTTTGCCTCCCAGTCCATCGGGAAGGGGCAGGAAAGAAGTCCAGTGGAAGGGTAGCATCAGTGGGTGCTGCGCTGCAGCCATCGACGTTTTCAGATCCAGCTCCGCAGATCGCCCGGATGCTCTTGCCCAAAGGTGGGATTTGGTAATTCAGCTCCAATACCAAGCCAAAGAGCGCCCAACTGGCTGCTTTTCTCCCAGGACTGGCGTCTCTTGGAGAGGCAGCTCCCAGGCAGAGAAGAAAGCACCTTTCTCTTTTCCTTGACTCGTGAATAGATAGCAAAACCCAGATGCTCTCATTAAATGATGGTTCATGCAATCCTGCCCTGCTTCAAGATTAGAATTGTGGGGGACATAGAGAACCATGACGATGCATTCGATGATCGATTAATCGTACTTAGTTGTTTTCTCTTCGCTAAAAGTATAGTTTTCCTGCGTAGAGATGTTGAAAATATTATTTCTGCCCGGAATTTAGTATTTTCGGTGGATGAGTTTCCAAAGCACTAGGGGTTTGTCTGAAATGAGATAATGGGTAGGAAGAAAATTCTGGAGCAAAGTAGGTACCCAACGAATATATGTTGAAAGTTGAGGGACTAACTATTGGAATAACAATAGCTAACACCTCATGTGCGTCTATGTCAAGCCCTTTGCTCTTATGAGTTGTCACCCCGCGGCCTCATAGCAACTCAGAGCAGTGCAATTTTAGGGAGGTAGCGTATCCTCCCTAAAATGCAGGCGTGGAGCCTGCACTTGAACTCAGTTAAGGGTTAAACACAATAGACCTGAAGGATATTTAACGCTTGAAAAATATTTTGTATGAAAAATAAAAATTTGGAGACTCCAAGGTAAGTAAAACAGAAGAGAAGGAAGGAAAAGAAATTCTAAAGGTTTCTCTTATTTTCCCAGCTTGTAAATGCACTGAAAACGGTATCTACATTTGAGGTCCAGATTGTCGATTATAAGTATAAGTAAGTAATAACCCACTCTTGGGCAGACACTGTCGTCTTTGGCTTTGATGAGTTAATGGGGGAGCGGAAGGGCTTTGCGAACGGGAGTTGTTGGCGCATGTAGACCTGGAAGGGACAAGCGGACGCCATCGGTGAATGAAATGGGCAGGTGAGGACCCCGGCCGTAGGGGTTGGAAGCTCTTCAGCTGTGAGGGGCCTGATGTTGCCGCGCCATCCCTTTTTTAAAGAGAAGTGATGAATCCTGATTTTCATTTGAAATTTCTGAATTTCTAAAAGTCGGTAACTAATTCCGAATTTAAAAAAAAATGTTGTAGGGCTTCCCTGGTGGTGCAGTGGTTGAGAGTCCGCCTGCCGATGCAGGGGACGCGGGTTCATGCCCCGGTCCGGGAAGATCCCACATGCAGCGGAGCGGCTGGGCCCGTGAGCCATGGCCGCTGAGCCTGCGCGTCCGGAGCCTGTGCTCCACGACGGGAGAGGCCACAGCGGTGAGAGGCCTGCGTACCGCAAAAAAAAAAAAAAAAGGTTGTAGGCTTCATTTGCCTGCTAGCTGCTGGGTTTCAACTTCTGACCTACTCTATGGGAATAATTAAGGGAATAATTTGAGGTTCATCAAATAATATGAGGCTTCTAAAAATCTTTTAAAATATTACATTTCTTTTAAAATTCTGATACAAGTAAACAGCTTGGAAAGACAGAATCTGCCTATCATTTACTGTCTAGGTAACCCGTGCTGACATGAAAACAATAATACTGTAAAAATAATACATGTTCCTGGTAGAAAAGGTCAAGCAGTATAGAAAAGTTCCAAAGGAAAGTGAAAACTTTTCACTCCCTCCTTTGCCCACCCACAATCGTAGTCTTGTTTTCCAAACAGTTTTTTTCTATGTATAAAAAAAAGTATACATATACCAGCATAGGGTGCCTGACACAGCTAGGTTTAAACTTATTGGTAAGTGTGGGAGCTTTGCACCTCATTCATTATACATTTGTTCATTTATACAACACATCTTTATCAGGTACCTACCATGGGCCGGTCACCAGGAATTGGCAGTAGGAATGCAGTTATGGAGGAAGCATGGCTCTTGTCTTGAGGACCTCAGACACTGAATATGAATAACTAGCAGTTGCAAGAACAGCTGTCATTTATTGAGACTTATGCTTCCCTAGCTCTGTCTCATCTCCCTCTTCTGAGAGTCTTGTGAGGTTGGCAAAGCTATTCCTATTGGACGGGTGACACCTCGCCACGGTGACCCCCCCCCCTCGTTGCCACCTGAGGTAGAAGAGGGCCTGGGGTCAGGATGAAAGAACTGGGGGCGGGGGGTGCACCTCTGAGGCTCTGTCGCTGACTGGCTTTGAAGAATACGTAGGGGTTTCCCCGATGAAGGAAGAGTGACAGTAAATTCAGACCTCGCCAATCTGAGGGACACAGTAGTAACCTAACGGCATCGAGGTTTGTGAGTCCTGACCTTTGGGCCTTTCCCAGAAATAATAACTCCACGGATATATTCCCCCGGACAAATGCCCCTCCTTGCCTCGGTATCGGTTGGCATTGCTGGGGAAACTGAGGCACGTGTACCTCGTGTGAGACACACTTGGTGGCTTTGTCTCCCTTCCCTTGTGCGGAGTGTGGGGTTTCTGTTCTGCTGGGAGAGGAAGCTCTTTAAAGAGGTGAAGCTGATTAAGAGGAAATTTGCTTTCCCTTCTTAGATGCAAGCGGACCTATTTATTTTTCTTCACTTTGAGTGGGTGGGACTGGGAGATCGGATTCCATTATGTTTATTCAGAGTGTTAGCCTCTGTCCAGCATTTCTTCCCAGACTCAATGACTTTCGGTTCAGAGTTTGCACATCTTTTAGTGTCTTGAATTCAAAGACTACTTTTACAGTCCCAAGGTGCATAAAATTGTGGATTTATCCCTCATAAACCCACAAAGACAGGAAAATGCCCTCATGGCATCCAAGACAATCTTAGGAGTACCCAGATGGTAATCGAATGACTCAAATCACACAAGGAAGAATTTATTTTATTTTGTAAAAATTCCTATATGATTTTAAGGAAATAGTTTTCATTTTGGTACGAATATATCATAACATCACTTTAATGCTTGCTAATTTCATTTTTCATAAAGAGGGAGCAAGCCTCAGGCTCAGAGCTCTGCCTTGCACTGTTATCTACCTAGATTGGAATAATGCTTTTTAGTTCCATTATATCTATTTTTACAGTTTTGTTCGTGTCATGAGTTACTGGTTTTCCATTTAAGACAGGTATAAAAGTTTTCTTCTAAAATAAGAAAATGTAAGCTTAAAAAAAAGTGAACTTAACTTAGAGAAAATGTTATTAAGTAATTCAGTTGTTAATTTCTGGAGTAGATTTGAAATTGGCAAAAAAATATCATGGCAGAATGTGCTTTAAATTGGGAAAGATACTTGTATGAACGCTGTTGCCATGAATCATGAGCTCCACGCAATTTAATACTTTCCCTCTCCTCTCCTTTTTTCTTTTGTTATTCTTTATGCTCACAGGGAACTTGGGTTTTTAGATCAGCTAAGGATCACGCATAACACGGACATATTTATTGGAATGCATGGAGCTGGTCTTACCCATTTACTTTTCCTTCCAGACTGGGCTGCTGTGTTTGAACTGTAAGTGTTTGGGGACAGTTTTACATTGAGGCAGCTGATAATGCTTTTTCTGCCAGCTGAGGCTTTCATTCAGAGCATCAAAAGGCTTAATATTTAGTCATTACAAAGAAGTCACATCATGTAGGCATCTAAAAAGAAAAAAAGACCTAAAACTAAAAATGTGAAGTCTACAGCCTGCCATTGCCCTTAGCAAGCAAATATCTCTTTCCTTCCCCATCTCAGCAGGATTCGGGAGATGTGAATCTATGGTTTCCTTCCTCTGCGTGAATTTCTGTGTTCCTGTCAAACTGAAAGCATCTCCCTGCAATCAGTGTAAATATTGTGTTAAAAGAGAACCTGGGGCTTCCCTGCTGGCGCAGTGGTTGAGAGTCCGCCTGCCGATGCAGGGGACACGGGTTCGTGCCCCGGTCCGGGAAGATCCCACACGCCGCGAAGCGGCTGGGCCCGTGAACCATGGCTGCTGAGCCTGCGCGTCCGGAGCCTGTGCTCCGCGGCAGGAGAGGCCACAACAGTGAGAACAAAAAAAAAAAAAAAAAAAAAAAAGAGAACCTGTGTGTTGCCCACCTATGTTCATAGCCGCGTTTTTCCATTAGCCAAGAGGTGGAGGCAACTCAGTTGTCCATTGACTGTTGAATGGATAAACAAAATGTGATACACACACATCCAGTAGAATATTATTCAGCTTAAAAAAATAAAGAAATCCTATCTCATGCTATATGACAGGGATGAACCTTGAGGACATTATGGTAAGTGAAATAAGTTACTCTCAAAAGCACAAATACCATATGATTTCACTGATATGAGGTACATAGAGTAGTCAGATTCATAGAGACAGAAAGTAGAAGAGTGGTTGCCAGGAACTGGGGGGAGAGGTGAACGGGGACTTAGTGTTTAATGGGGACAGAGTTTCACTTTTGCAAAATGAAAGCATTCTGGAGATTGGTCACATAACAATAAGGTATACTTACCCCTGAACTGTACACTTATAAATGGTTAAGATGGTAAATTTTATGTCATGTGTTTTCTACCACAATTAAGAAAAAGAGAGATAGGGGCTTCCCTGGTGGCGCAGTGCTTGAGAGTCCGCCTGCCGATGCAGGAGACGCGGGTTCGTGCCCCGTTTCGGGAGGATCCCGCATGCCGCGGAGCGGCTGGGCCCGTGAGCCATGGCCGCTGGGCCTGTGCGTCCGGAGCCTGTGCTCCGCAAATGGGAGAGGCCACAACAGTGAGAGGCCCGCATAACGCAAAGAAAAAAAAAGAAAAAAAAAAAAGAAAAAGAGAGATAGAGAGTTTGAGTACCTGTATGCCTGATGAAGAGCTCAGCTCCAAAACACAAGCCCACCACTTTGCCTAGTGCTCACTGATTCCATACACAGGGAGACTGAGGCCTCAAGGGGAAAGTAATTTTCCCAGGGTGTTCCTTTAACTCAGTGGTTGGTTATGGAGACATGGACTTCTCTCCTTTAATAATTCTACTCTGGATACCAGTAGTGATTACTGTTACCTGATTTCCCCTCCTTGCATCTGAATATTTTGATTTTATGGTCACATTTTAAAAATGACTTGACTTGGCATTTCTTTTTTTCTTTTTCTTTTTTTTTTTTTTT
>NW_006772616.1:267057-314356 GCF_000442215.2 Lipotes vexillifer | reverse complement strand
CCGGGGCACGAACCCGCGTCCCCTGCATCGGCAGGCAGACTCTCAACCACTGCGCCACCAGGGAAGCCCCTGACTTGGCATTTAAATGAGAGACTAATTAGAAAAAAGTTGTCATGAACTTCCAACACCCTGAAAAACATTTAAATATATATATATATATATATATATATATATGTTAGAGAAATAGCCAGGTAATTGTAGATTCTATTTCAATTCTTCATTTCTTCCAGAGAGGGAGGGAGGGAAGAAAGGAAGGAAGGAGGGAAGGAAAGAAATGTCATTGAGAAATCTCAGGCCTTGGAGGTCAACAGACCTGGGATCAATTTCTGCTTTGGAGTATATGTTACCTACCCCAAGGCCATGTTCATATGTACAAAGATGGGGGTAGTAGGAGTTAATATCAAGTTCACAGTCTTATTGATAAAGGTCCCCTCCATTCTTTAATCCTATTCTGCTTTTGGAAAGTTAAGATAATTTAGTTATGGGAATATTTTAAAAATAATCTCTCCCACTCTTTTGTGTGTGTGCATTTCTATAAACAGTTTTATTGGGACATAATTTACACACCATACAATTCACTCATTTAAATCGTATAATTCAGTGGTTTTATTTATTTATTTATTTATTTGTTTTTAAACAAACAGTGCACAATAATTGCCAATCGACATATGAAAAGACATTCACTATTAGTCATGATAAAATAGAATACAGATCAAAATACTAAAAAGATGCTATTTTTCACTTCTCAGACTGGCAAATATTAGGAAGTTTTTTCTTTTCCAGGGTTGACTAGAGATTCAGAAAAGGGACACTTCCACATACGGTTAAAATGGAGAAGGGTGTGTGTGGGGTTGCTAGTGTGACCTGTCTGAGCTACAGTTTAACTACATCTTTCAAGGCTTTATTTTTTTTGTATTTCTTTTTCCTTCCCTTTTTTTCCCACATCTTTACTGGAGTACAATTGCCCCACAATGGTGTGCCAGCCCCCACCCTACTTTATTGTGTTAGTGCTCAAAGAACAAGTATTTCATTACCTTGCTTTAATAGCATGGTTTTAAAACTTTAAAACTGGCAATTACCACCCCACCCCTTGAGGCGGTCACAAAGCACCAAGCTGATCTCCCCGCGCCACACAGCCGCCTCCCACCAGCCATCCACCCCACGCCTGGCAGTGTACACATGTCCATGCCTCTCCCTCGCCCTGCCACAGCCCACACCCCCCCTCCCCACATCCCCAAGTCCACTCCCCAGCAGGTCTGCGTCCCCACTCCTGTCCCACCCCCAGGCTCCTCACGACAGTCCCTTTTTCTTAAATTCCATATATATGTGTTAGCATACGGTATTTTTCTTTCTCTTTCTGACTTACTTCACTCTGTATGACAGACTCTAGGTCTATCCACCTCATTACAAATAGCTCAATTTCGTTTCTTTTTATGACTGAGTAATATTCCATTGTATATATGTGCCACATCTTCTTTTTCCATTCATCTGATGATGGACTCTTAGGTTGTTTCCATCTCCAGACTATTGTAAATAGAGCTGCAATGAACATTTTGGTACATGACTCTTTTTGAATTATGGTTTTCTCAGGGTATATGCCCAGTAGTGGGATTGCTGGGTCATATGGTAGTTCTATTTGTAGTTTTTTAAGGAACCTCCATACTGTTCTCCACAGTGGCTTTGTAGTTTTGATTTGCATTTCTCTAATGATTAATGATGTTGAGCATTCTTCCGTGTGTTTGTTGGCAGTCTGTATATCTTCTTTGGAGAAATGTCTGTTTAGGTCTTCTGCCCATTTTTGGATTGGGTTATTTGTTTTTTTGTTATTGAGCTGCATGAGCTGCTTGTAAATTTTGGAGATTAATCCTTTGTCAGTTGCTTCATTTGCAAATATGTTCTCCCATTCTGAGGGTTGTCTTTTGGTGTTGTTTACGGTTTCCTTTGCTGTGCAAAAGCTTGGAAGTTTCATTAGGTCCCTTGTGTTTGTTTTTATTTCCATTTCTCTAGGAGGTGGGTCAAAAAGGATGTGTGTGATTTATGTCATAGAGAGTTCTGCCTATGTTTTCCTCTAAGAGTTTGATAGTTTCTGGCCTTACATTTAGGTCTTTAATCCATTTTGAGCTTATTTTTGTGTATGGTGTTAGGGAGTGTTCTAATCTCATACTTTTACATGTAGCTGTCCAGTTTTCCCAGCACCACTTATTGAACAGGCTGTCTTTTCTCCACTGTATATTGTTGCCTCCTTTATCAAAGATAAGGTGACCATATGTGTGTGGGTTTATCTCTGGGCTTTCTATCCTGTTCCATTGATCTATATTTCTGGTTTTGTGCCAGTACCATACTGTCTTGATTACCGTAGCTTTGTAGTATAGTCTGAAGTCAGGGAGCCTGATTCCTCCAGCTCCATTTTTTGTTCTCAAGATTGCTTTGGCTCTTCAGGGTCTTTCGTGTTTCCATACAAATTGTGAAATTTTTTGTTCCACTTCTGTGAAAAATGCCATTGGTAGTTTGATAGGGATTGCACTGCATGTGTAGATTGCTTTGGGTAGTAGAGTCATTTTCACAATGTTGATTCTTCCAATCCAAGAACATGGTATATCTCTCCTTCTATCTGTATCATCTTTAATTTCTTTCATAGTGTCTTATAATTTTCTGCATACTGGTCTTTTGTCTGCTTAGGTAGGTTTATTCCTAGATATTTTATTCTTTTTGTTGCAGTGGTAAATGGGAGTGTTTCCTTAATTTCTCTTTCAGATTTTTCATCTTTAGTGTATAGGAATGCAAGAGATTTCTGTGCATTAATTTTGTATCCTGCTACTTTACCAAATTCATTGATTAGCTCTAGTAGTTTTCTGGTAGCATCTTGAGGATTCTCTATGTATAGTATCATGTCATCTGCAAACAGTGACATCTTTACTTCTTCTTTTCC
Source organism: Lipotes vexillifer (assembly GCF_000442215.2). Taxonomy (NCBI): domain Eukaryota; kingdom Metazoa; phylum Chordata; class Mammalia; order Artiodactyla; family Lipotidae; genus Lipotes; species Lipotes vexillifer. Next base: position 311,427 of record NW_006772616.1, on the reverse strand, counting down.
GATTTGGATTCCTTTTATTTCTTTTTCTTCTCTGATTGCTGCCACCACCATAATTTTATAAAAATTTCATTATCCCCCCAAAGAAACTCAGTACTCTTCAGCAATTACTCTCATTCCATCCTCCTCCCAGTCCCTGGAAACCACGAATCTACTTTCTGTCTCTATAGATTTGTCTATTATGGACATTTCATATAAGTGGAATCATACCATATGTGGGCTTTTCTGACTGGCTTCTTTCACTTAGCATCATGTTTTCAAGGTTCATCCATGTTGTAGCATGGATCTGTACTCATTCCTTTTTATTGTCAATAATTATTCCTTGTATGGATATACTACATTTTATTTATCCATTCATCAGTTGGTAGACATTCAGGTCGTTTGCACCTTCCGGCTATTGTGAATGCTGCTGCTATGAACACGAATCTCTCTCACTCTTGTTTACCGTTTATAAAACCGTTTGTAAGCCCATATTTGGGAGGTGAATTTTTTCCCCATAGAATTGCAAATTGGCCAGCAATCCCTGGCAAAAGCCCCATGTGTGGATGCTATTGTGTCCTTAGATACAACTGTGGAGATGAACGCTGTTACTTGGACCTGGCCAGGCTGAGAGGCGTCCACTACATCACTTGGCGAAGGCAGAGCAAAGTCTTTCCTCAAGATAAGGTAAAGTTCAGGACAAAACTCATCCTGTTTTCCTTTTAATTGGTTTAAAGTGTCTAGTTAATGTGACAAACTATCTTTGAACTTCAATCCAAAGGTAAAATGGTTCTTCTCTGGAATCATGAGTTGTTGTGCTTTATATTTGCAAATCAGGGGAAAGGAGAAATTAATTACTCTCTCTTTTTATGTGGAAAAGAGAACTTCATGAAATCTGGGCCTAGACAGATCTATTAAATTATTTAGAGACGGGATCAGGAAACTACAGACCAGTGGGCTAAATCTGGCCCTCCAGTTGTTCCTATAAATAAAGTTTTATTGGGACATGGTCCTGCTCCTCTGTTTACGTGTTGTCTATGGCTGCTTGAGCACTTCATTGGCAGGGTTGAATAATTGTGGTGGAGACTTTGTGGTCCATGGAGCTGAAAATATATGTTATCTGGCCTGTTACTGAAAAAATTTGCCAACCTCTGATGTAGAGCATAAACTAATATAGTTCCTCTGGCCAAAGTAAAATAACTTTCTTCTTGTTCAGAAAACCACATCCTCAACACCTTACAAATTTGTCTTTTGCTTCGTTTTTGCAGGGCCACCACCCAACTCTGGGGGAACATCCGAAGTTTACCAACTACTCTTTTGATGTAGAAGAATTTATGTACCTTGTCCTTCAGGCTGCAGACCATGTATTGCAACACCCGAAGTGGCCATTTAAGAAAAGACATGATGAGCTATAAATGTGTTGAGTCTTTTTGCCAAAAGGGAGTGTTTAAACAGTCCTCCGCCCAGACTCACCTCACAGTTAAATAGGTAAAACAGCCTGTTTTCTCCTAGCCCCAAAGTACCTTTTTTTAATACCAAAACATGCCTTCAGGGTATCACTTATGTGTTTTATAGTCTTTAACTGTTTCATGTGATTGTTGTGTCATTGCTATTTATCAAGATACTCTTTTTGCACTGAAAACTTTACTTTTTATAGTTCAGAAATTGGGCCTGGGCTCACTGCCGTAACTGAGCTTTTTTCTTAGGGTTACCAAAGTTTGCAACTTTCTTAGCTTTAGAATTTGTAAATGTTTTTATAGAATACCATGAGCTCATCATTCAAGAGGCTTCCAACTTGTTAATGATGTATTTGAGCAAATTCACAACTCATTTATTTGCCATGATTTGTTCACAGCGCTGTTTGTAGTAGGAAAGGAAAACATGCAAACACACACACACACACACACACACACACACAGTTGTGGTTCTCAGTACCAAGCTATAGGCCCGTGTTATAGATTAAACAGTATTATAAACAGATCTGTTTAACTGTATCAGAGTCTAAACTAACTTCTGCTGAATTCTCTGTTGTATCTTTTTAGTCAACGCCAGGTTATATTCATCAAGAACCTGAATTAACCATGCTGTTGCATTAGTTCATATTCACATTTCATATGCAAATCATGTTTTCCTCACATGTAACAACCACATATATAAAAACAAATGAGGATGTCCTTTAGGACTGTTTTGTGTACCTTCTAGCTGGTTTCCACTGGTTCCTTCTTAGCCGTGGAGAGCATTTATAAATCAAATAGTGGTTTCGTTGCACACGTGCTTGTAAGTGCATATACCTATGTGTATGCGTCTACCTCTTTTAGCATGGAAGTATTCCAGTCTTTGATTTTGAAAACTTTAAATTAGTCACAAGAGGAGATTTTTTTCCCTATGAAAAAAGTAAAGACACACACACAAAAATGGTAAAGACATGCATGAATTATCCAGTTCAAAATGAATAAGAAGCCATAAGAAAGTGCCATTGATTAAAGAGCATATCTGAAATGCAGTCCCACTCTTTGAATGGGCTTCATTTCCTATTGTCTGTGAACTTTCAGTTTAGTGGTCAGTAACCATGGACTTATTTTACTGTAAAATGTGAAGTTTACATTTTATTAACACTTGAGCAGTCTAATTTAGAGACTAGCAACTTCTATTTTTTTAAGTAGGGGATTAACAGAGTACGGCAGAGCTAAGCATTTTTTAAAACAATATTTTAGAGTTGTAAAAAAAAAAAATGCAGCTGAGAAGTGACCTGAGAAATCTAAAATATTTATTATCTGGACCTTTACAGAACATGTTTGCTGACTCCTGCTTTAAAGGATTATGAACAGTTTTCTAGAGTTGAGGAATATTTATTAAAATATCTGTCAAGGAATTAGTGAATCACTGTAGCAATAGCTTTGATTTGAGATCTTAACATTGTTTTAAAGACTTACAGCATATGAATTTTGAAATGAGTGGTGTTGCTGCTGTCATTTGTCCAGTACACTGAGTAACCACTGATATTGCTTACATAAAAGGAGCTGTCAAGACCACGTTGCACTTCTGGTCAGAGAGGTGTGAACATCTGAAAAAATGGCCTCAAAAAAGGTTTCAACAGTTTATCTTCTTACCTCATTTTAAAAACTATGTGGCAATGTGATTCTGTAGATGATCAAGAATTTCAGACATTGAGAACAATTTCATAATAAAATGTTACATTTGCATATTTCACATTTAAAGAGACAATATGTTTTACAGAAACAAGAAAATACATTAGATACTTTATGGAACTCAGTTTTATCAGACTTTTTTGATGGGAGCAAAAGAAGGTCTTAAAATTGTTATAAAATGTAAAATATAAAGACTGCTCTTTTTATTAAGTCTTTGAAGAGGTGCATGTCATTGTTTGTACATGTGGGGTATGGCCTTGGAATAAATCGTTTTACAATTTATTTGAATACTGGACTATTTTCAGGGTTTTCTGTGTCTGAATGTCAGATGCGTACTTTTTTTTTTGGCACTTACTTATTTTTTCAGCAATCTGGCAGCTCTAGATTATACAAATTGAGTAGCTCACTGATGAAGAATTCAGCTTAAGGAAAAATTAAACCTTACAATTATTTAGCAGTTTATTATATGATGCTTTCACAAATGTTATATTGCATAATCTTTTAAAGATGACATAAGAATTGTTCCCATTTTTATTTACTTATTTATTTGTTTATTTATTTAGTTATCTGTCTGCTCCAGGTCTTAGTTGCAGCACGCGGGATCTTCATTGCTGGATCTAGTTCCCCGAACGGGGATTGAACCTGCGCCCCCTGCATTGGGAGCATGGAGTCTTAACCACTGGACCACCAGGGAAGTCCCAGAATTGTTCCCATTTTTAACATGAAAAGAGTCAGATGCTGTTTAAAGGACTTCTCTAAAGATCACAGGTTTTCTGATTCCATGTCTATAGTTCTCCATTTATTCACTCAATTATTTACTATTGATGGAGCAACAACTGGGTACCATCTCTACTCTAGGTTCTGGGGATACAGCAGTGAGCAGAACAGAAAAAAGTCCTTGCCTTCATGGACCTTGCGTTCCGGTGGAGGAGACAGATATTAACATACATAAGGGAAATACACTGAGTGCTGGATGTTGATACGTGCTATGGACAAAACTAAAACGGGGACGAGGGATGTGGCGCTCCGGGGTGGGGTGGAGTTGGGCACACTTAGGTAGAGGGTAAGGAAATCCTCGCTGAGGTCACCTCTGAGTCAGGATTTAAAGCAGCTAAAGGAGGAGGAAAGCAGACAGCGGGGCAAAGAGCATCCCAGGAAGACCGGATGGTGCGTGCCAAGGTCTGAGGCAGGAGGATGCCTGGTGTGTTTGAGGAACAGCAAGGAAGCCAGTGTAGCTGGAGTGATCGAGGGGCAGAGGAGTAGGAGATGAGGTCAAAGAGGCAATGGGCCTGGGATGCAGATGGCAAGGCTCTTGTCCTTTGATGCTTATGAATTGGGAGTCATTGAGGGGATCTCAAACAGGAGGAATGACCCGACTTACTTTGAAGAGGCTAACTCTAGCTGTTATGCTGGGAATAGACTGTGGAGGGATGTCTTAGGTCGTGTTCCCTGGGAAATAGACTCTGGGATGGAGATTCATACACAGGTGGTTCATTGGGAAAGAGGCACATGATTAACACCTGTGAGGAAGGGGACCAGTCTTGTGTGCAGGGAGGAATGGCGCTGCAATGCAGTAGCAGGTGAGGCCTCACGGGGGCGCTGTAGAGCTCATTATAGAGGCAAGAGATCCTCATAGCTGGCCGTTCCCTGGAGGGGATTAGCCTTAGGCAGGGCAGGTCTCTTCAGCTGAGGGCAGTTCGGCCGTAATCCATTAGTAGCCAACATTCCCAGCAATCGGGAGACTGTGATGGGGGGGACTTCCGAGACCCACTGCAGCATCCACAATGCGGCCAGGGTGATGCCCTTCAGCTTGTTCCACTCGCCCTTCTACTGCTTGCCAGCAGGCGTCTAAGGCTTTATTCGATTCAGATTTTTTTTTTTTTTTTTTTTTTTTTTTTTTGCAGTCCGCGGGCCTCTCACTGCTGTGGACTCTCCCGTTGCGGAGCACAGGCTCCGGACGCGCAGGCTCAGCGGCCAAGCCTCACGGGCCCAGCCGCTCCGCGGCATGTGGGAATCTTCCCGGACTGGGGCACGAACCCCTGTCCGCTGCATCGGCAGGCGGACTCTCAACCACTGCGCCACCAGGGAAGCCCCCAATCTTTAAAAAAATGTAAAAACCATTCTTTGGGATGTTTAACAGAGAGGTTAAGGAACTTGCCCAAAGCCACACAGCTAATAAGTAATAGATGGATTGGCTATAGGGCTTTCTTTGTGAAGGAATTTAAACCGAGGTAATGTAGGAAGTAAAGGAAGGAAGGGAGGAAGAAAGGAAGGGAGGGAAGGAGGGAGGGAGAGAAGGAAAAAGAAGAGAGAAATTGGGTGGGAAAGAAAATAGAGAACGAAGTCCTGGAGTTAGGCTTTTTCTTGCGGTTACAGTATAGTTTTCTTCGAAACTTAGTCAATGGAGAGAGAATTAGAAAAATACTCGCTTTTTTGAAACTAGGAGCATATAAGCAAATCAACTCAGGTATGGTTGCCTTGGAGAAACCAGTCATTCAAAATACCATATTCCCAACCAAGGGCTATTGCCAGACACTTTAATACTGTCCTCCTCTGTTAGCTTATTGGGGCATGGCAAAAGATGTCATAAGCCCTCCTGTCCTGGAAGAAGTGGCTTAGAGCCAGGCACAGGTTATGTGGGCCCTCACCTTGAACTGTAATGCACATTCTTACCACGAGGTGGCAGTCAATCCCTTCCAAATGGCATCTGCGCCCAGAAGCCTGGGTGTAATAATCTCGTTGTAAATTCCAGACACCTGAGCGCCAGGAGTAGGGCTTTGCTTCTGTGTGTGATGGATTTTTTTTTTCATCCCTGATTTGAGGGAAAGTGGGAAAATTATCCTGGACAGTTTTCCGGTTTAAGTGTGTAGTTTCTTAGCTGCAGCCAATTCCTGAATCCTCTGTAATATCTCCTGATCATCTTGTGCAAAGAGCATTTGGTCCTAGGAAGATGATTCCTAGTGAGAGACGCTGTTTAGGGGAATGCATTCTCATTGATGCAAAGGAATTTTCTTGGGAGGAGAGCTCTACTGTAGGGTCTCGAGATAGCCCGTTAGTTCCTCAGTCCTTAGGAGCTGAATTCTTTCTTATACTGGCTTTACAGTTTATTGCATATGCAAGTGCTGTTATCATTGAGTTTGAGAAGAACCAGACTATAAGTGGAGGAGTTCATGCAAGTCTAGATGCCCCCAAAATGGTGGCATGTTAATTAAGGAGGGCTTTTCAGCACAAAGGGGTGTTAATATCAAGTTTTCACGTGGATCTGATCTAATGCAGTGCTTGAGGTGTTTGCTATCATTTATTTTTCACAACCGTGAGTTGCAGGATTTGGGGATGTTTTTGCTGAAAAGGAACTTGGAGATCCTTCATGGCATTGTTCATTCCACAACGGTTTGTTGACTGCCCACCATTAACAGGCACTTTCAGACCAAGAGAGAAGATTCCTGGGAGAGGCATGTTGTGTAGACCCAAGAATTCAGTTACAGAAATCAGAAGGCCCTGATTCCTCACCCTTGTAGCACAGAAGCTGTGCGACCATGGGTTTGTTGCTTAGCCTCAGGAAACTTCAATTTTCTCCTAAATTGGTGGCAATATCTATTAGGTACGGTTGATTTCAGGATAAAATTAAAAAATTAAGTGCCACCTGCTTAGGGCCTGGCACATAACATCTGTTCAGTAAATGCTATTATTATACTATGACACATAGGACTATTATCATTTAAAGCTGTAGTACCTGGGGAGCATTTAAATTCTGATCTCCAGACCTCTCCCCAAACCAAGTTAATCAGAATCTCAGGGGTACCATCGGCTGACTCTGTTTGGTCAAATGTCCCCAGATGTTCTGATGCACAGGGGTTGGGAACTGCCGCTCTAGGAGACAGTGACAGCTGATGACACTAGACAGCTCATGAGGTCCAAGCCAGCACTCGGCAAAGTGTCTTCCACTGGGTATCCTTAAGATGTTACATAAAAAATGGTTTACTAGGGAAATGCTGCTTCAAGCCGAGTAGAGGTGTTTCTTGCAGGGTTTCTCCCTACTTTTGATACACTAATGTACACCGTGAATTTCTAAATAGGAAGAGGTAATATGCACCGTTTCTAAATTCATTTGACCACTGGATCTTTCTCAGGGAGCATGAAGATCAGTGTTGCAAAAATCCCCCTCTAGGCAGGCTGCTGTAAGCAGTGGCCACGGCTGTATCTGCCTCCTGGGGAATGGGTACCAGGCCGTGCTTTCAGCGTGAAGTCACTCTGGCCGGTTGCGTCTTGTTTGTGAGTTAAATCAACGGTGCTACCAGATCACAGTTGATTGGACCAGGGATCGATAAGTGAGCTGTATTCTATCCATTCGGGCAGTTGTAAGGTAAAGGGTAAAGAAATGACCCACGCAGATCCCTTCAGCAGGGACATTTGGATGTGAGACGCGAGGAAGATGCCGAGGTTTCTGGTACTAAGACACCAGATCTGAGCTACTGGCGCTTCTTTTGTATCAAGTACAACTATGAGCTTACTCTCCAGGTATCCATGAGGCCACCTGTACATTCAGGTCATGCATTGGATGACCTCTTCCTTCCAGCCTGAAAGAACCCAACTAACATGGCCATGCCAGACTCCAGGGGTGATTATCCCCACACTACACCATGGCAGTGGAAAGACGTGGACTCAGGCCTTCGTATTCCAAGTTGAATGCCATCCAGCTATCCTAACACAATCCTGACTCTCAAGTCAAGGGCATCAGCAGGACAAGGAGAGGGAAAATGTAATGGTAGTTAAAAAAAAAAAAAAAATCTGGAAAGCAAATCTCAAGGATGCAAATCTGTAAAAGTATCTATGGTCTTACGGGGAAAGAGGAGCTGGGCACAGGGTTAACTAAAGGTGCCGGAGAAATCAGGCCAGTCTGCTGTGAGGTGATTGGATGAGGAATCAGCAAGCAGGTGATGAAGTTAAAGGTCAAGGTTCCAAGTCCCAGAGGAAAACCCACCCTTAAGGTGGAATAGACAGTAAATAAAGCCGAGGACAAGAGTGAAATGAGGGAAGTACCAGACACACCGAACAGGCCAAAGGAAAGGCAGGGAGAGGCCAGCATGAACGTTGGAAAGCTTGAGGAAAAGGAGGCAGAGGAAGACGATGCAAACGCTGAGGAAACCGGAAGCAACTGCTTCCTGCAGCAACGTCTTCCTGCGGCAAGTACTCCAGCCCCTGGGGCCGGCAGAAAATGGAGGGCAAAGCAAGAAAGCACTGATTGACAGTGAGAGCAATTCTACACTGATAGAAAAATGTAAATCCCCCAGAGAAATATCTTTATCTACATAGCACTTTTCAAAAATGCAGGGAATATTCAGCAACGTTCAGCTAGAGAATTTACACAAGATGTTTTTCGAAGTGTTTATGGTTCACTTGGTGGAAATGGGACTGGGAGTTTTTCCTCCTCCGGTTCACAAGGATGTCAATGCATCCTCTTGCCTGTGAAATTAAAAGAAAGATGTGTTGGTGGAGCATCTGTACTGCCATCACCACACCGAGACACGGAGCCCAGATGGGATTTCGGTTCTGCCCGGCAGGTATCTCTATGCAAATAAACCGCCTCTCAGAAATCGCTTGGTGATGCTATCATATTGACTTTGTACTGGATTATATGTTCTCGGATAGCCTTGCTTTTGCAATGCAAATAGCAGTCTGTTGAAAAGAGTTTTATGGTGACTGCTACTTGGTGCAGGCAATAAATCTGCAGGACAAGGAATAAAAGTAATATGCAGAAAAAGACACCCATTCTTTTACGACTTTGCTGTGAGACTAGTGAGAAGCGCCAACAGCTGCGAAGGATCTTGTCTGCTTTTGTCTTTTTGCTTCTTCCTTGGTTCTTCCTCCCCCTCTTCTCCCCCCTTCCCCTCCCAATATTAGCATTTAAAAGTCGGCTTTCTTGGTGGAAGTAAATACCGCTGCTCAGGAACGCTGCAGAAAGGTCTGGACTAAGAACATCGTGGTCTGGGTGGTCACCCACGGCGGTAAGACCTTGTAGCAGATTTTGCGCTCACTCTGTTGGGCTGTGCCTTGGGAGGAGGACCCATAGTACACGTGGATAACGTCCACTTCCCCCACTCAGGCTTCCTGAGAACCTCCGAGGGCCTTCTGTAGGGTAATGATGTTGGGCAAGCGCAGACACGTGAAGTCTTAGGGGAAATGAGAGAGGCTTTGCAGAGCCGCGATGACGATGACGAGGGGCTGGGTGGTGAACGTTACAGGTTCTGGCCTGTCCCTTACCGCCCGAGTGACCTCAGGCAAGCCACTGACACCCACGGAGCCTCAGTTTTCTCATCTGCAAATGCAGGCTGTTAAGGGAACCAACCTGAAGGTTGTCGTGAGGCTTTATTTGGTTCTCCTACCCGCAAGGCACTTTGCCGAGCAAACAATTGTGAGGAATAGAGGAGCCTGATCTTAATCAGATAATCACGCAGGTGAGGCTATATAAGGATAAACTGAGGGGCTGCGGGGAAGGCAAGGAGTATGCTGTAACGGAGATGTTGTGCGCTGGGGCTGGAGCTGGGGCGTAGAGGGGCCGGGGAAGGTCCCTCCCAAGCAAGTATAAGATAACGCACCTAGTGTCTGGCACACAGAGAGGCCTCCTAAGCAGGGAGAGGAGCTGGGAGGTGGAAGAAGGAAGAAGACGAGGTGGCTGACAAGGAGGAAGAAAGTGCAGACCCCCAGGAAGCTAGAGCCCTAGGCCTGTGAGCACCAGAGAAACCTCCGCACATGACAACTTTAGCCTGAGATGCCCTGAGGACAGTGGCCATGGAGGTCGGCTCGACTCACCGATGGGCTGACAGTCCAAGAGGTGGAAAACTTCACAGAGACCGGATGGGCCCCAGACAAAAGTTGCAGAGGCTCTAGGGCTATAGGAGTCGAACTTTGCTTCCCACTGAGTGCGTTTGTCAATATCACCTGAGAATTTCACCAACCAGGAAGGCCTAAGCGGCCACCTGCCTTCTCGCCTCAGTGTTCTCGGCTGCTACATGAGGGGTACCCCCATCTCAACTTTGCTTCTGCTCCTTACGTCTGTGATGAAACGGCAAATGGTACGTGATCTGTGCAAATATATGCACATATGTAAACTCACGGGTCAGTTATGTAAGGTGGTTGCAAGGTGGCTCTGATGGGAAGGAGGTTCTTCTGGGCTTCGCGCTTAAGTCTTTTTCCAAAATGTGCGTTCTTAATCCTGGGGGGAGGGGGGATTCATTTATTTGCTAAAGTGTTTAAGGATGGGCTGAAACTTCAAGAAATCCTGGTATAGCCCAGAGTTTTCAGTTATATGTAGGAAAATGACTACCAGGAAGCGGGGGAAACCAAAGCTGTGTTTATTTTACTTTTTTAAAGAAATAAAGTGAATTGCTGTTTGGTGGAGGGAGAGGGGAACTCTTGAGGCAGGTGTTATTAATGATGCTTATTGCTCGGGGGCACGTGGTTGAGAAGGGCTCTGCCTGGAAATTAGGGTTTGTCTCAATGAAGCTCCAAGCCTGACACCACCCCTTTTATTAAAAAAACTGAGGTACAGTTGCTGTACAATATGTTTCAGTTATACAACATAGTGATTCACGGTTTTAAAGGTTATGTTTCACTTACAGTTATTACGAAATGTTGGCTATATTCCCCATGTTGTACAATATATCCTTGCAGCTTGTTTATTTTCTACATAGTAGTTTGTACCTCTTAACTCCCTACCCCTATCTTGTCCCCCCACTGATAACTGCTCGTTTGTTCTCTAATATCTGTGAGTCTGTTTCTTTTTTGTTACATTCATTAGTTCTATTCTTTAGATTCCACATGTAAGTGATATCATACAGTATTTATCTTTCTCTGACTTATTTCACTAAGCACAATACCCTCTGAGTCCATCCATGTTGCTGCAAATGGAAAAATTTCTTTCTTTTTTATGACCGAGTGGTATTCCCCTGTAAACCACATCTGCTTTATGCATTCATCTGTTATTGGACACTCTTGGCTCTTGTAAATAATACTGCTATGAACATTGGGGTGCATATATCTTTCTGAATTAATATTTTCATTTGCTTCGGAAATATACCCAAGAGCGGAATTGCTTGGTCGTATGGTAATTTGGGTTTTAGTTTTATGGAAAAATCTCCACACTGTTTTCCACTGTGGCTGCACCAGTTTATAGTCCCACCAGTAGTGGATGAAGGTTCCCTTTTCTCCACCTCGTCGCCAACATTTGTTATTTGTGGACATTTTGATGACGGCCATTCTGACACGTGTGAGGTGATATCTCATTGTGTTTTTTTTTTTTTTTATTTGCGGTATGCAGGCCTCTCACTGCTGTGTCCTCTCCCGTTGCGGAGCACAGGCTCCGGATGCGCAGGCTCAGCGGCCATGGCTCACGGGCCCAGCTGCTCTGCAGCATGTGGGATCCTCTCGGACCGGGGCACGAACTTGCATCCCCTGCATCGGCAGGCGGACTCTCAACCACTGCGCCACCAGGGAAGCCCTGTGGTTTTTTTTTTTAATTTAATTTTTGTTAATACAGCAGGTTCTTATTAGTTATCTATTTTATACATATTAGTGTATATATGTCAATCCCAATCTCCCAGTTAATCCCACCATGCTCCCACCCCGCTTTCCCCGCTTGATGTCCATACGTTCTCTACATCTGTGTCTCTATTTCTGCCCTGCAAACCGGTTCATCTGTACCATTTTTCTAGATTCCATATATATGCGTTAATATACGTCATTTGTTTTTCTCTTTCTCACTTACTTCATTCTGTAGGACAGTCTCTAGGTCCATCCACGTCTTTACAAATGACCCAATTTTGTTCCTTTTTATGGCTGAGTAATATTCCATTGTATATGTGTACCACATCTTCTTGATCCATTCATCTGTCAGTGGGCATTTAGGTTGCTTCCATGACCTGGCTATTGTAAATAGTGCTGCAGTGAACATTGGGGGTGCATGCGTCTTTTTGAATTGTGGTTTTCTCTGAGTATATGCCCTCATGGTGGTTTTGATTTGCATTTCCCTGACGATTAGTGAGGTGGAGCATCTTTTCATGTGCTTGTTGGCCAGGTGGAGCATCTTTTCATGTGCTTGTTGGCCATCTGGATGTCATCTTGGGAAAAATGACTCTTCAGCTCTCCTGCCTATCTTTTAATCGGGTTTTTTTTTTTTTTTTTGATGTCAAGTTGTATGAACTAGTGATAAATTTCGATATTCACCCATTATCAGTCATATCGTTTGCAAATATGATAGAGAAACTAGAGATTTGTCTCCGTGAATATCCAAGCCTGCCTTTGAAACACAGGAAAAAAAAAAGTTCTTTACATGAATGGGAAGTGCCTAATGCATTACTGCCTATGTGGATGGAGACCTTTGTCGGTATTCAGCATTTTGTCCATCTGCCCCTTAACATCACCAAGGGCTCCTGACATGTCTGCTCAGTGGGTCTTCAGGCTTTCAGAAGGTGTTCCCTTGGCTAGAAAGGTTTAGATTTGGCCTACTCTAGAGATACAGGGATGGATGATGATACCTCAGGAGCAGAGTGTATCTTGGGAATATGTACAGGACCTGTGCTGAGGGTAATGCTCGAATGGTTTTGGTCTGGGTGCCTTCTTTTGGCTTGCTCGACTGTGAGTCAAAGGAATTGAGTTTCTGAGTTGAATGCAGTAGCAGCAAATAGATTGCAAGTCAGAAAAAAAAAAAAGGAGAAAAAAAAAAAACCTTTCCAGGCAAGAAAGCAGAATACTACTTGGAAGGTGCTATTTTGCTGCAATCCTGTAGAAATACGGACTCGTGTATATTTTTAATTGAGAAGTGTAGAGCATGTACCACCATCACGGCTGACATTTATCGTGTCCCTGGTCCTCTCCCCACTCTTCCCTCCATCCCTAAACCCCCATCCCCTCCTTCGGCAAGTCCCTGTACCTGACCTCACCTTCTCAGTTTGATCCACCACGGAAACAGTAGCAGTGTTATTCATCAACCTGAAAAATGCTACACCGAGTCCAAGGGTTGTGTGCCATGGTCATGTCAGTGGGAACAATTAATTATTCCATCAAGCACTTGACATGTCAGTCAATGAAAAAATAGGTACTGTAGACCTGACAGCTCAAAATAGTCTTTTCAGCAACTGGCATGCCAAGATCTTGATAGTATAATGAATTATTCTTTAAACCTATCATTTCAGGCCATCAGTTTGGCCATATAGACTTTTCTTTTTTTGGGGGGGTGGACTAAATTATAGAAGTTATCTAAAATAGCAAGCAAAATAACTTTGCAACCTGGGAAGCAAAGACTGGAGCTTTGAGAAGTAGAATTAGAAAAATGTTCCTTGGGGAAGATAGTGAGGTAAACACAATTACAACTCCCAAAAGTATAAGAAAAGTTCCCTGATGTTCTATGAATCTTGGGCATGAAAAATAGTTCATTCTCTGGAATTTCATCCTCATTTTCCATAATAAGGCACTGGGAACCTATGAGATCGTTTATTATTCTGTTTGCATTGTGGTGCAAGCTTGCTGAGCAATATAGTTGCTGATTATTTAGGACGTGTGGGTGTTGATGGCAGTCTTGGATTGAATTTTGAGTTCACTTGGAAGGTCAGTTTTTCCCGGTTAATCTGTATATGTAGATTCCTTTTCCCACACTTGATGTATGGTTTTTCTTATACTCCTGTGGCTAATTAATTCCATTCATTTGCAAGTCTGAGCTCTTCAAAGATCTGCACCCATCTCCTCTCTGAGTATTTTGAAACCAGGGCTGAGAAACTGCACAGCCTGCTGGCTTTATGGGGAATGTTTAAGACCTTGGCATGTATTTTGGGTGACTTCTGAACATGGCACAGAGCACGTCGAGGTTTCAGCTGGTCAAATTGCTTTCATCCTAAAATGTCAGCTTTTTTTCTAGGAGCAGCAGCTGCCACAGACATTTTTTTCCCCTCAGATATCTCCACTGAATTGCTTGATGTCAGTGGTTATTTTTCTGTCCTGTTAAATAATGCCTTGTTGCTCCAGCGATGGTCATTTTAATACTGTCACAAAATAACAGCAATGTCAATTTGTTTTCAGGATTGGGTCTTAATTGTTCACCATTGTGTGAAAATAGAGAACAGCCTCATTAATTCACTGCAGAATATTAAGCATTTCATTAAAATATTGCCTGGAAAGGAGAGTTACTTCAAATCCCCTTTACATGTCCTTCATGGCCAGCAAAATGATCTATTCTGCATTCTTAACTCTCAACCTGGAGAAAAATTGGGGCATCCATGACCTTTTAATTTGTGCTTCAAAGAAAACATTTCTTAAGGTTATGTAATAAATCAATCATCACTTGCTTAATAATCTTAATGCATATCTTTGAAGTCAGCAACCGACCAGAGAGCCTGGGATTTTTAAAAATTGACAGCTCTCTGGTCATTTGATGTAAACCGTGTTTTATTGATCAGCTGTGGAACAGTACTTGATAATCAGCTGCAAGTAAAGGCATGTGATCATGGGGAACAATGAAAAATGAAGACTGTTTTATTTATGTATATATATTGATACACACGCATTTTATATATAGTCTCTTAAGTACATGGGAAATAAGACTTTTTAATATTTTAGTATTTGAAATTTGTCACATAATACTAACTCCCCTTAAGTCTATCTTACCTTTGTACATGAACATCCTAACATACACAGTATTTGTATATTTCATGGTTTCTATAATCTTGAAGTGACAGTTTTTACAACCATATTTTTATGTATTCTAGAGAGCCGTTGTTTAAAATGCAAATCTACCCGTGTTCCTTCAGTCCTCTTTTGTCTATTTGCCTTGATTTCTTTTGTTATCTGAAGAATTTTTCAGTTCAGACATTTTCAGTTTAGAAATCATATCCTCGTTACTTATTATTAATGCTCTGTTCATCATGCCAAAACACCAAAAAAAACCAACCCTGGATTTTTGTTTCATTTTGTAGATGAGCTTCAGATAACGCAGTTGCAGATGCTGCTACTTTAATGACTAACTGCTGAATTATAGGTTTCCTGATTTGAAGTGCATTTAGAAAGAGCAACAAAATGCAATTAATCTGATAGTAATAGGAACAGAAGTTAATATTGGCCAGAAACTAGACAGCTCGTTGTAAACATCTAGCCTGAATAATTGACGGTCACAAAGGCTCACTTCTGGTCCCTAAAACGGTCCTCTCATTGCTCCCTGCACAACTCAGCGTGACCCCATTCCTCTTCAGAGAATTCTACCCAGACGTTTACCAAGGTCCTATCTTGGTTACTGACACAACGGTGATCATGCCTCTCTCTGAGCTTTCCGGTTTCTCTCTTCTGTCTGTCCCGGAGAGCCCCTGAAGGGTAGTGTAAAGGGAATACGTGGGTTCATAACCTCAGCTCAAGGCTCCCAGCTCTAATGACCTTGGACAAGGCATCGGACCCCCGGGGCTACCCTTTAGGAATGCCTACCTTCAGGGGTTGCTGTAATGATCAGCAAATCATGCCTGGCTTACTATGGGAGCTCCAAAGAGCTCTGACACGCCCCCCCCCCCCCAAAAAAAAGGGAGAGAAGATGTGCTACAATATTTCACGTTTTTTTTTTTTTCCGGCCGCTGAGCCTGCGCGTCCGGAGCCTGTGCTCCGCAACGGGAGGGGCCACCGCAGTGAGAGGCCCGCCCCCCCCCCCCCCCCCAAAAAAAAAGGGAGAGAAGATGTGCTACAATATTTCACGTTTTTTTTTTTTTCCCTGATGGGGGCAGCACGTCCCATTCCCAGCTCCCAGCCTTGAGTTGGGCTATTGTTACCAGTTGCAAGGTAAATCTTCGCTTTTCTCTCTGCTTCTTTCCACGTTACCTTTTCCATCATTTCCATTCAATAATTAATACTGAAATGTTTTCTTTATTGAAGCAGTGCTCCCAAAAGGTTTTTTACATCTTCTGTGAGTTCTTTCTTTTTCCTTTTATCTGAACTCTTGAAAGACCTTGTCTGTTATTTTTGTTTCTTTTCTGTTTCTTATGTAGCTGCTAATGTTGACTGTAGAAATATATGAAAATACAGATAGGGGAAATATCACTTAAAGGAAATCATAGTATTTATCAATCCAGACCTAGGCTGTACGCACACCGCCAACACTCCCTCAAACACGTACACACAAATTGTACACACACAGGTATATAGATATAACTTTATTCATGCTAAATTATAAATACATACATATTCATGCTATGTGTATTTCTGGATAACCTATTGTTTACTAACAGCATTTAAAGGACAGCTCCCCATTACCATAAAAATATTTACATCAACATTTTTAACATCTGCAGGTAATTTCATGAAGCCAATCTTCATATTGTTGAGCAGTGAAACTCTTTCTAGCTGCTTAATATTATTAAGGAAAAAAATTGCCATGCCTTGAATATCCTTACACATACACCTTTATGCATCTGTCCAACTCTTAGGATAAATTCCTAGACACAGCACTGCTGAATGTCAGGACATACTCATTTTTAGAGATATGATAACATACTGATAACTTTCCATCCAGAAACGTGGCACTCTTCATCTAACCCTTCAGCAGATATCTGGATGTGCAACTACCCCACATATTCCCAACGCTGGATGAGTTGGCAGAAGGGTTTTTAAGCAGAGTTGCAGAATAGCTTTTACACAAAAGCACTGAGAGACGAGAACATATTGGATCAATCTGTGTTTCATATATTGAAACAATTCTGAGCACTCTGGTTAGGAAAGCAGGTTACAGTCCTGATGTTGTGAGAAGGACCATGGCTGAATAGAAAGTGTCTCCAGTTTTGGAGAGCTGGACCACGCACCAGGAACTATTGTTTTGATCGAATAGACCCGATAAAGGAGCAGTGACGAACATTATTTAGACAGCCTAGGTGGCTGTCACTTCCCCAAGTAGGTTAAGTAAAAGAAAGGCTACACAGGTTAATTAAAAGGTAACACCATGCAGTTGGACACAGCATTAGGTAATTGTTTCTTCCACTTGGACAGCTATGCAATGCATATTACAGGGGTCTAGGAAAAAAATAAACTTGTGTGACAAAGATGAGACACTTGTACCTAAAGCTGGAGTGCTCTTCTGTTATCCCCATATTAAGGTATTTATAAGCCTGGATGCATAATGGAACATTTTGAAATTACCTACAAACACTGAATGGCTATCCTGGTAGGCTTGGGTTGTTTTTAATTGTATGAAAAAGATGACATTTACAAAACCCTTTTTATTTGATAAATTTCAAATATACACAGGAGTAGAACAGTGAATGCCCACATACCCGTGACCCACTTACAATGATCATCAGGCACTCTTGTTTCATTTAAATCCTACCTACTTCAGCACCGAATTATATTGAAGCCAATCTTTGACATCATATCATTTTACTCGTAAATATTTCAGTGTATAAAAAGATGATTTGGGGTGATGGGTCCTAATCAATTAAATTTTCTGATTTAGCATTATCAGAATATCTTTGTAAAATCCTCAACCTCAGCAAAATGACTTCTCTGAGCCGCAGATTCCTGTTCTGTAAAAGGGATACTAATAAGACTTGGACACGGTAGTGGTACTGGGAGGATTACAGAAGATAGTTCAAGATAACATAACATCAAAAACTGAAAAACTGGGGCTTCCCTGGTGGCGCAGTGGTTGGGACTCCGCCTGCCGATGCAGGGGACGCGGGTTTGTGTCCCGGTCCGGGAGGATCCCGCGTGCCGCGGAGCGGCTGGGCCCGTGGGCCGTGGCCGCTGAGCCTGCGCGTCCGGAGCCTGTGCTCCGCAATGGGAGAGGCCGCGACGGTGAGAGGCCCACGTACCACAAAAAAAAAAACAAAAAAAAACAAAAAAAAAACTGAAAAACTGTTAACTAATCATCATCGCCATTGTCATCCCTGGAATTCTGGTTTTATAAGCAAATGACATGGGAGCTTTGGAAAGCTGAGCGATGAGATATAGGGGCTTAAGAGGCTGCTGGGAAAGGAGATGATGGAAAATGTGACAAGTATGTCAGAAAAAAAGAAAAGCAGGAGACCAATGAAGAGGGAACATAATCAGGAACAGCCAGTAGCCCAGGCATGTGTGACAGTGAGGGCGTGGGTCTTCTGATCACTGTGGCCACATGTCTGTGTTCCATTTTTTGACACCAGGATAGAAACTGGGAGAAGTGGAACAGCAGTGGAAGGTGGACAAGGACGAGACAGAGAACTTGAGTTTTTAAAATGTTAAATTCTCTTAAAGGTCAAGTCAGACCATAGTAATAAACACTATGACAATACAGAAGTTGAACTATATATGGAAATAATTTTTAAGTCTTGCCTGATGTGTCCCTAATTTCCAGAAATGATTGATACTGCAGATTTCTATGTGAACAACATATGTAAGTCATCCCATGGAATTTAGTTTGGGGGGATCTGATTGACTTTCTAGCTATGCCATCCTTATTAAGTGAAAATGGTTGGGTGATTCTCCACATGATTTTGAAATTTTGGGTCAAAGGTGGCTATCTCCACTGTTCCATTCATCAAACACTTACTGTTTTTTCAAATTTTTTTTTGCGGTACGCGGGCCTCTCACCGTCGCGGCCTCTCCCGTTGCGGAGCACAGGCTCCGGACGCGCAGGCTCAGCGGCCATGGCTCACGGGCCCAGCCGCTCCGCGGCGTGTGGGATCTTCCCGGACCGGGGCACGAACCCACGTCCCCCGCATCGGCAAGCGGACTCTCAACCACCGCGCCACCAGGGAAGCTCAAACACTTACTTTTTGACTAATATTGATCACTAATGTCTTCATCCAAAAAATGGCGTACAGGATAATTTCACAATACAGCATCTCTCCAGATGCTTGATTTTTAAAAATGTACATCAATAAGTTATTTTAATTGTTATGCATTAGAAATGACTCCAGGCAAACATTGACAACATTTGCTTTTTCCAGAACTTACCTATCCTGTGACCCATTCCCAAAGAATTGAATAGCCACAGAGATACTTTGATGAGTGAACCCCAATGGGGGAGTTAATGGCTGATATGATGTTAATTGGGGCCCCTCCTCTTAGATACCATTTGCAATTAACAAACACTCCAGATGCCTTGACTGGAAGGAATGGATGTTTGGGACATTTTACTGGCAATGCCAGAGAGAGAAATATTTGGGGGCAGGATGGCATTTGGTGTCTTCAAATTGCATCACACAAGAACAAAATTTGTAAATCACATTAAAGGGTTTGGATTTTATCCTTAAGCGTATGTCTCCCAACTAAAATGGGAAGTGACATAATCGTGTTTGTATTTTAGAAAGGTCAGTCTGGATTGTATGGAAGCAAGACGGGGATGGGGGCAGGGGAAATAGGAGACAAGTATAGATAGGATACTATTTATAGTGACAGTGTGGATGGAGGGAAGTGGGTCCATATTAGGCATTAGAATCCATAGACCTTGATTATCAATTTAATGAAGAAACTGAGGGTGAAGTGGTCAAGGATGTTACTAAGGATGCCGATTTGGAAAACAGGCTGGATGATTGTGTCACTTGCTGCATCAGCGAAGCAGGGAGAGAGGCTGGTTTTGGAGGAAAGATGATGAGTTCCAATTTGGTCGTGCTGAGTTTGAGGTGCCTGTGAGGTAGAGGTATCCTGTGGGTATAGGAGTCTTGCAGCTTGGCAGAATAGATGCTCCCAGCATAGAAATGGTGGTTGAAGCCTTGGGAATAAATGGGATCAAAGACAGCCGTCAATCCGTAGAGAATACAAACAAGCACACAGGTGCTGAGCCCCGCTTGCATCCGCCCTCTCAGGTTGGTGAGTGAAGCTGCTTTGGATCCTGCAACCCAGCCAACAGCTGAATATCACAGAGCGACACTTGTGAGCCCAGTGAGTACCACACAGAACAGAATTGCTCAGCCAAGCTCCCCCCGGAGTCCTGTCCCACTACATTGTGAGGTGCAGTGCAATGTTTACTGCTTTAAGTCACCGAGTCTGCGGTTGTTTATTTGGCAGTAGAACACTGGAAGAGTTGTCTATGCCACACTCCCTCCTAATCCAACTTTGAAACATGATGCAATCAGTTGGGTATTCTGTTAAGCCAAAGGGACTTATACATTGGTCTAAAATCTATGCTTTCACCTGTAAATCAAGGATGATAATACCTGCAATGCCTTTTGCTCAGAATTATTTTAGGGCTCAAGTGAAATAATATACGTGAATGCACTTCATAAATTATAAAGCACTCTACAAATATAGACGAATTTAAATAGAACTGTAAAGCACTCTATCAATACAGTTTAAATAGATTTTTATGGTGGAAAGAAAGTTCTAAACTGGTATTATAAAACTTAAGAATGGTATTAAATATTCAGTGTTTAATGAGTGTACTTATAATTTGAAGTTACATTAGGATCATCAGAATTACTTTGACTTTTCCATAAATTGATCTGGAAGCTTGGTAACAGTTCTCCTTGTCTATTTAGTATTTTGGTTCTTTGTAAAAGGATGGGAGTTGATTTTCAGCTCTCCTTTCATCTTGTGTTGGTCTAAAAGGCCTTTATTTACTTAAGGAAATTGAGCAGATTCATTTTGGTGTAGAACAAGGAGTAAGATTGGATCCAAATTGATACCCAGAAGGAAGAGGCTTTCTTGGATGGCTTGATACTAGGTACAGCTGACTAGCTTTTAAACATTTGTCAATTACCTCTTTAGTAAATTGAATTACCAAATTAGCATCAGTTGCTCAGCAATCTGGTGATCTGGTACCAGTTTTCTTCAGGGTAAATGAATTAATTTGTGTAATTTAAATGAACACCAATCTTGCAATTTTTCCATCATGATGCCTTTGAGAAAGTGGGTGGATGGAGAGTTTGCATTGATTTGTGGTCCTTAATAGAAACACACGGAGGGATGCTTTCCTGGGTTTATCTTTAGTTATTTGACATATGCCTGTAATAGCCAATTCGAAGTAAAAGCAAAATAAAATGGGATGTGAGGTGGGGGTCAGCTGGGGTGATTCCTGTAGACCAGAGTTTCTTAATATTGGCACTACTGACCATCTGGGGGTCAGATAATTCTTTGTGTGTGTGTGGTGGGGGGCAGGGTGGGCTATGCTGTGCCTTGCAGGATGTTTAACAGCATCCCTGGCTGCTACCCATTAGATGCTGTAGCCATTCCCTCCCCTCATCGCAGTCACGACAACAAAAAGAGTCTACAGATATTGCCAAAGGTCTCCTAGGGACCCAGTTGCCCCCTTTGAGAACCAGTGCCGTAGACAATAGAGCATGTTTCTCATAGTAGGAAGCAAAAATATTTTGCCCCATACTCCTCCCTACCTCTCATCCCCAGCTCCCCAGCCCCAACCAAGAGCTTTGTGCATCACATACATTTCTGTTTAATTAGCCCATCTCTGGGGGTGCTTTCCAGGGCAGTGATCTCATGTTTATCTCCTTGATGTTTGACAATGGACTGCTCTTCCTCAGACCTGCCTGTAAACTGACATCCACGTCTGAAGGTGATTTTTAAAAGAAGCCATCCTTTAAAAGGTCATAAAACACTTGGCATTAGGTTCTTAGAATGTGTGATGAATATTTTAATAGTTAAAACGTAGCCAGGCAGCAAGGAAATGATTTAATGTTGTAAATAAATCTCTTTGTGGGATTTAATGTGCAAAAATGGACAGCAATGGCTTTAAAAAATCACTCCCCAAATGATGGGATCTATACAATGGCGTACTCTGTATATTGGATCCATATCTGGAAACAGTGTTCACTACATCTTTCTTAGATATCGGAGGAAGACACTAAGATCATTTTCTCTCTTAGGACCTCTATTTCTTTTTTTCAAAAGGAGAAGCCCATAAGGTCAACTTTCTGGGAAATAGTACTGATCTCAGACCCCTGGAGAATGTACTCTCCATTGCACTAATCACATTCTAATAGATAATAATCACAAATCATAACACGGAAGTAGTGATAATGATGTGCTAGGCACTGATGTAAGAGCTGTATATGTGTTAACAGTCTAACAGCCCTGTGAGCTAATTCAGGAGTTGGTCAACTATGGCTGCCTTGGCCACATTTGGCAGCTGCCTATTTTTGTACAGCCTGTGAACTAAGAATATCATTTACATTTTTAAGTGGTTGAAACAAGAAAATCAAAGGAAGAAGAATATTTCTTCACCCCTTAAAATGATATGAGATTCAAATTTCAGTGTCCATAAATAAAGTTTTATTGGGACAGCCACATCCATTCATTTGCATACGGTCTGGGGCTGCTTTGACAGAGCAGAGCAATTGTGACAGAGACCATAGTACACACAAAGCCTAAAGGACTTAGTATCCAGCCTTGGATGAAAAAGTTCGCTGACCCCTGAGGTGGGTGCCATTACTGCCCTCATTTTACAGAGGTGGAGATGGAAGTACAGAGAAGTAAGTCATTTGTTCAAAGTTACGTATCATATATGTGAGAGTCAGAACTTGAGCTTGGATACTCTGGTACCACAGTGCGGTGACAGTAAAACTTGCCAGGACAGAACTCCTCTCTTTTTTTTTTTAATTTTTATTTCATATTGGACTATAGTTGACTTACAACGTTTTGATAGTTTCATATGTACAGCAAAGTGATTGTTATACATATACATGTATCTATTCTTTTTCAAATTCTTTTCCCATTTAGGTTATTACAGAATATTAAGCAGAGTTCCTTGTGCTATACAATAGGTCCTTGGTGGTTATCTATTTTAAATTTTTAAAAATTATTTATTTATTTATTTTTGGCTGCGTCATGTCTTCGTTGCTGCGTGCGGGCTTTCTCTAGTTGCGGCGAGTTGGCGCTACTCTTTGTCGCAGTACGTGGGCTTCTCATTGCAGTGGCTTTTCTTGTTGTGGAGCACAGGCTTTAGGCACGCGGGCTCAGTAGTTGTGGCTTGTGGGCTCTGGAGCACAGGCTCAGTAGTTGTGGCATCCGGGCTTAGCTGCTCTGCGGCATGTGGGATCTTCCTGGACCGGGCCTGAACCCGTGTCCTCTGCGCTGGCAGGCAGATCCTTAACCACTGTACCACCAGGGAAGTCCCTCTATTTTAAATATAGTAGTGTGTATATGTCAATTCCAAACTCCCAATTTATCCTTCCCCCCAACCTTTCCCCTTTGGTAACCCAGAACTCCTCGTTTTAAACAAACTAGCAGAAACAACTTCCCAGAATTCAGCTCTTTTTCTGTTATACTTTACAGTCTGTTCATACTTTATTTTTGTATGTAAGTCCCCAAGCAGCAATTCCTGAATGAACAGAAGAGCATTTTGCGCTCCTTAGGCTGTACCTATACAATATTCCCTTCAAACTTTTCTAAGGATAGCTGTTTATACTTTTATGCAACCGGATTCCTGTCATACAAGGAAGCGCCCCTGAGGGCAGGGTTCTGAGGTCTGGGGATCTAGGTGGGTAACTGATTTCCTGCTACACAGGAACTTGTGTGGAAGGAGGAAATGTCAAGGTCAGGAGGACAGTTTCTAGGTCTGCAAGTAATTGAAGTTTTAATGTCTATGTAGAACTGTTAGGAACTTAAAAAAAAAAAAAAAAAAGAAGCTCATCCAACAGTCTGGCCCAGAATTGGCCTTGCTTCATTCAATTTCTGCATTTCAGAAGGGGAAAGGCTGCATCCTCTGCCAGGATTTAGCGTCCAGTCCCAGGGAATCATTGTGTTTCTAATCTGATGTTCGGGCCATGATGCCATCCCGTCTGCCTGCCAGTCAAGATCAGTTCCCGTTTTTTTTGTTATATTGTTAAAAGGCCCTGGACATGGACCAGTTTCAAACAGCTTTTGGCTCCATAGGGAACCAGCTCACAGGTCTTTGGTTTTATTTTATCCCTTTTGGATTTTAGAGTGGAGTTCATTCCTCATAGCAGAGGGCTGTAATCACCCTCATTTTAAAAACACAGCCCCCCACACACAAATTAAGAGTGGGGCATGTTCTAGATCTTGCTTGGAGTGATGGTTCTATGAGTGCATACATTTATCAAAGCGATCTAACTGTATACTGAAGAACTGAGCATTGTAACCTCAACCAAAAGGGCATTAGAGGGAAAAAATAAGTGTGGAAACCAGAGTTTTTTAAAAAGTGAGAATAGTTAATTATAGCACCTGTGTAAGGCTGGGTAAACCCGGAATTACTCTCTAGTAATCACTTCTATTTCTTCAGATTTCTTGAATCCCAGATCAAGGTATGTCCTTGTGGGAGGCTTAAATTCATTCCCTCTAATTTGTGTTCTGCATTCCTTTGAAGGCAGTCATTCTAAGGCCACATAAGGATAACTGATATTTATCCCTATAAACAGTCAGTGTCAGAAAGGTAATCTTTATCTTAGAATTTCTTTATTATGCCACATTGGATTTACAATTAAATAAAGATAGGAAATCTACCTGGGATAGGGGGCAGTGAGTATATTTAGTGCTTATTTCCTCCAGCTTGTGAGGAAAGTGAAGTGTAAAGATAAATACGACTTTAAAATAAAAAAATCTTTGGGTGGAATCATTCATCATGCCTCCGATACAGATTTCCAGCCTTAGATATCAATATTTCAGGATCAAGATGCTTTCATCTTTCTCTGCCTTGCAAGAAGGGAAGATTGGAAACAATCTTCCTTAAAGTAAGCAGCTTTAATCATTGTTTCTAAATCAACTGAACTGTGTTGGAAAAAAAGAAGCTGTAAGAATCCTTTAATCCCTGGTTTAGTTGTAATGAAATTGTCCAGGCTGAGAAGGGAACAGATGGATTTTGATTAATTTCTACTAAGAACCAGCAAGTATCAACCTCAATATTCTTTTTTTTTTTAAATGATCATGAAATATCATATTATTATGTATTAACATCTCTAGCATAGCAAACTCAAAAATATATAGATAATAAGTCAATAAAGGGTACACTCACCACAAATAGGCAGAGGACAAAAACCAAAGAAATAAAAACAAAAACACTAATTTGGAAAGATACATGTACCCCAATGTTCATAGCAGCATTATTTACAATTGCCAAGATATGGCAGCAGCCCAAGTGTCCATCAACAGATGAATGGATAAAGAAGATATGGTATATAGATACACACAATGGAATACTACTGAGCCACAAAAGTGATCAGAATTTTTTCATTTGCAGCAACATGGATGGACTTGGAGAGCATTATGCTAAGTAAAACAAGTGAGACAGAGAGACAAATATGGTATGAGATGACTTATATGTGGAATCTAAAAGATACAACAAACTGGTGAATATTAAAAAAATAAGCAGACTCACAGATAAAGAGAATAAACTAGTGGTTACCAGTGGGGGAGGTGAAGGGTAATGTAGGGGTAGGGGAGTGGGTGTAAGATAGGATCAAAGAGGCATTGTACAACACGGGGAATATAGCCAATATTTTGTAATAACTGTAAATGGAAAGTAACTTTTAAAAATTGTATAAAAAATTAATTTTTTTTAAAAAAAAGAAGGTATTGCCAGGAAAATAAGAGACAAGATTGTTAATGAAGAAGAGTAAAATATTTAACCAAGAAACTTGTATAAAATTGTCAAGAGGATGAATAAAAAAAAAATCAAAAACAAAAACAAATGGGATAAATTAAAACCAAATACCAAGACAGGAGTCTTAACCCAGACAAATCCATTATTAATTTTATATGCTTGAATTAAGATTCTTCATGAAAAGGCAAAGATTGTCAGACCAGATGATGAAGTAAGACCACATTATATGTTGCTTATAAGAAACACATTAAAAAAAAAAAAGACATAGTGGCTGAAACTAAAATGTTGAAAATTACATACTATGAAAACACTAAGCTAAAGTAGGCTGTAGTGGCTATAATAATACCTGACAAGGTAGATTTCAAGTCAAATGTATTACCAGAGTTAAAAAGTGTATTTTATAATTAAAGGAGGATCAATTGTTCAAGAAGATCTAACAATCCTAAGTGTTTACCCACTAACAGAGCTATAAGATACTTGAAGAAAACTTGACAAAGCTAAAAATAGTAGACAAATCCACAATAAATGTTAAATATTTCAATAATACTCTCTTAGTAACTGATAGAGAAAGTGTAAAAAAATGAGTAAAGATACAGATATTTGATCAGTACTGTCAACCAACATAAGTTCTGTGGATCTAATTGACCTAACTGACATCTAAAGGACAAATACAACTTACCACTGAAGCTTAAATATTCCTCTCAAGTGTACATAGTACATTAACTAAGGTAATTAATAAGATGGACCATAAAAACAACTCTGAATTAGTATAATTTAAGCAGAGTCTATTTTCTGACCCATGTTTATTCCAAGTAGTCTTTATTCTTTTGTGTAGATCCCTATTTCCATTTGGTTGTTACTTTGTTTCTGTGTGAAGAACAACATTTAACATTTTTTAGTATGGATCTCCTGGAGATAATTATCTCATATTTCATGTTATAAAATATTTATTTTGTTTCCGTTTTAAATGATATTTAACTAGGTATAGAATTCTACACTGGGGAGCATAGAGAAAACTGGAGCAGTAGTGGAAAAATGGAGCATAGAGAAAAATGGACCCTCAAACCTAAATGCAGGGAGAGAAGAAAAGGAGGGATAGAAAGAACTTCAGCCTGTAATGCAGCTCTGACAAAGTCCTGGCCAGGATGATCAGAGCCTCAGGACAAAGATGTCCCATTAAAGGAATCACATATTAGGCAGGAATATGTATCATAGCTCAAGTACCTGAATCATGTTCAATCATTGGCTGGGAGTAGCCTGGGAAGAATGTGTTTTGATAAAATGTTCTGGAGGATCCTTAACCTCAATATTCTTTATAAACTTGTCAGGGTAAATGTTCTATAGGCCTAAGAGGATGAAGGGAAAGAAGATATAAAATATACATGAACTTATAACTGGGTTATGAATAGTTAAGGGGCATATGGTTAAAAACACCGTCTTCAGCAACACATCAAAATTGAGATTCATTGAATCAGGGCAGTTTTTTCAGAGACCTTTTCATATTTAATTCCTTAAAAATAAAAGAGTTTGATTTTTTTATTTGTCTTTTTAATGTTTTCCAAGAGAGGATTCATGGCCCTAAGTATTCAGCAAAGTGAGCAATTGCATATCATGGGCGTAACAGTAAGAAGAATGCAAACAAGATTCAGAGAGCTGAGAAGCTGTACCTCAGATTCGACATTTATGATTTCAGGATGATAAGTGAAAACAAAAATGAACTTTACCAAGACATAATTTGGAATGAACTTGGACAATTCAGTTGCCACAGTTCGTTAGTTTTATGGTTGATATTTAGGGTGCCGAGGGGCAAATTTTCAGCTTCCCCTGTCCTCTTCGGGACCTTCTCACTCCTCCAATCTGTCAAAGAACTGACTGGCAAAGGGATGCAGAGAGATCCAGAGCCTTAGAGGCTTAAATTTGGCATTCACTTGAAATTAGAAATGAAGGTTAAAAAGAGGCGAAGTGAATCTGAGGTGGCATTGGTCCCATGTTCAAGTAGGGTATGAAGAGTTTACCTTCAACAGAAAATCAATAACTTGGTCTTAGGTTTAAAAATCCTTCTGCTGGGACTTCCCTGGTGGCACAGTGGTTGAGAATCTGCCTGCCAATGCAGGGGACACGGGTTCAAGCCCTGGTCCGGAAAGATCCCACATGCCGCAGAGCAACTAAGCCCCTGCGCCACAACTACTGAGCCCGTGTGCCTAGAACTCGTGCTCCGCAACAAGAGAAGCCACCGTGATGAGAAGCCCCCGCTCACCGCAACTAGAGAAAAGCCCGCCAGCAGCAACAAAGACCCAACGTAGCCAAAAATAATAAATAAATAAATAAATAAATAAATAAATAAATAAATCCTTCTGCTGTCTAGCTTTGTCTTCCCAGCATCATTTTACATGGTCCATTTCTCCCGCCCTGGGCTGTGAGGTGGCCACAGACTGAGAGCCAGCTAAGCAAATAGAATCGTAACTATAACCTTCAGTATCTTCAATACTTAACCAATGACCAATGAAAGGCGTTTTGCACCATCCAAAAACTCTCAGTTCTCAATTAAAGAGAAAACAAGCTCTAACCTTGCTCTTCA
Source organism: Lipotes vexillifer (assembly GCF_000442215.2). Lineage (NCBI taxonomy): Eukaryota > Metazoa > Chordata > Mammalia > Artiodactyla > Lipotidae > Lipotes > Lipotes vexillifer. Next base: position 283,217 of record NW_006772616.1, on the reverse strand, counting down.
GTACTGGGAGCAAAACAATGGGATCTTTCTGAGAACATATAGAAAAAGTTCTCTCCTTTACAACTATCAAGTGATAGATTTACATATGGGAATGTGAGGTTTATTGATAAAGTCTCTGTTGTGTCATCAGGCACTGGAATGTGGTGAGTAATAAATGAATTAGGAATTAATTCAACACTAGATATTCCATTTCTTTCTGTTATTATCATGTCATCATAGCTGTGACTTGGAAATAGGATCTGCTTAGGGACGAGGGTGCTGGGTTTACTGTAACAGAAGCAGGCTGTTTGGGAAACTTGACCCAAGGATCATTATTTTAACTTGATAGATAGTAGTCTATCTACTTGGGAGCTTCTGTCCATTTTCTGCCTGTTAGGTCTGTAGGTAGAAGAGAATGCAGAAAACAACAAGGGCCAACTTTACCATTAAACACAGCAAGCTCAGTGTCTGGGGCCCATGATACTTTTAGAAGCCCATGAAAATGTTTTAATTTCTTTTATAACCAGAAGAAAAAAAGTGGCTATAATCCAGCCTGGATTATATTCATCTTTATATCAATGCAGTCATAAAATAAAAATTTTTAACAGTTTTTTGTGGAGGAAGGAATTCACAAAGGTGGAAATGCCAAGGTCCATAAAAGTCATTCTGTGGACCTGGAAACTGATGGCAGACTCAAAGATTTTTCACTGAAGGGAATGAGGTGAAGGGGCTCTTTGCAAAGGTGTGGTTTGGGTTAAGAAAACCAACAAGGGGGAGCAAAGCACACAAGGACTAGTTACCATGGTAACCATCACCACCTGTGGGCCTGAACGGACACGGGCAGGTGACCACTGGCCAAACCCAACGGGAAGCCAGAAGAAAAAGTAACCCAGAGGTCAGTCTGCGTAGATCAGCCTTATAGGGCACAGAGTAGGACAGGTGAGAGCAGAAAATAGATTGGGGATGGGAGATGGGGTTGTCAACAAAGAATAACCAATACTAGGACTCATATTCCAACCACTTTCTGTCTCGAGAATTTTTAAGCGGGTGTAACTCCTGCTTTTGTGTAGCAGTGACAGGATCCACGCGTGAATTATAGAAAAAGGGACTTATTTTGTGCTTCAAAAATAAACAGATTTGAAAGGCTAGTATCCCGTCAAGTGGCAAGTGACCCAAACTTTCTTGCGCATTTGCTTTAACTAGATGCACCTGTCGTTAGGGTTCCCATCCCTTTGCAATCAGGGCTCAACATCCTTTTCCAGCCCAATGAGGGGGCAGTTTGGAGAAGTGGTCAAGCAAAGACTTTTGAATCAGACTGCCTGGCCCAGTTTAGTGATTGAGTAGCTATCTGACCTCCCTGTGCCTCAGTTTCTTTATATACAAAAGTAGGATACTAGTGGTACATGTTTCAGAGGGTGGTAGGAAGATTAAATGAAATGATAGTAACAAATATTTATATTATGAGCCAAACAGTATTCTAAGTGCTTTACGTATGTTAATTCACTCAACCACACAGAGAAAAGCAGAGATTAAAACATAAAGAGAGACACATTTGTGATGGTATTATTTGGGTCTCAGAATACAGCTGTGCTTGAAATTCAGCCGTCACTGGACTTTTCATATATGTGAATCAGCAGTCTCTAAATGTTTGGGAGAGTTCTAAGCCAGTGAAATTGAATTTGTCACTTGCAACAAAGACCGTTCCGACAAAGTAGATGCTGTATAGATATGTATGTGTATATATATCTATGTATAGTCTATGTGTTTATGTATACATAAATATATGTTGGCTAAATAAATCAGTGAAGAAAAATGGTAGAATTCATAGTCATTGTCTTTAAACTTTGGGAGCTGTTGCTATAGAGAAACTTCCATTAGGAGAACTGATGAAAATGACCTCAAATTTATTCAGTACCTATGGTGCCAGGTGATTTTGTGTATCTTATTTGAAATAGTTTTCACAACCACGCTACAAGGGCATTATTACAACTATGCCCATTTTATAGAGGAAAATACAAAGCACCAGAGAGCTGGAATAACTTTCTCAAAGTCAATTAGCTGATGGGTTGATTGAGCTAGAATTCAAACCCAAAGCCATGCTCTTTTCTCATCATAGGCTGCCTCCCTGCTTTGCATTCAGAATGCAGGGAGGGATGGGCCATGGGTTTGAGCCAGTGTGGTTTCTGCCATCTTTTGTTCCAGCAGAGAAGGCTGGGATACCGCAAGTGCAAGGCAAAGGATGATGGGGTGAGAATTGTGGTGATGAACACAGTTCGTAGTGATAAATGAACACCGTGCATCAGCTTTGAAAAGCCAGCTATCTCTCATACAGAATAACTGAAGCGATGGAGGTTTTCCTCTACCTGTTGCCCACACTGTGTGTGCACTACTAACAAAGATCTCTGTGTTTACTTCTGCGGCAAACCATCTTACCGTGTTACGTGCTTTGGCAACAATAGAAGAGTCTGAAGTGGTACCCACTGGCCCAAATCCAGAAGCTAATTCCTTCCTAATGACTTCTATTTGTTAACAATCTTCCTACCCTTAATGAAACAAACACCTGGTCCTAATGGTGGGTGGAGCTGAGTGGCTATCTGGGGATAGTGAATGGTATTTCCCCATGCCCGGAGCCTATAGCCCCTTGGTTCCCCCAGAGTGGGCCTGGGGTAGGGGTCAGGGGGCTGTTGAGTCTTGTGGCCCACTCTAGCAGGCTCCAGGCTCTGAAGGAGTCAGTTTCTCACGTCCTGCAAATCAGGAATGAAAAATGGAGAAACATCCTCAGACTTCTGCAAGCCCAAGATTCCCATCTCTTGGGACTAACACCACGGACTGCCTGTCAAACTTTCTCTGATTTTCCTTAGCCCCAACTCTTTTCTCCTTCCTCTGTACTTCCATAGCTTTAAGAGAGCACTTATATTTTTCTCTATTATTTTATCATTAAAAATTCTTTCCCTCTCTATATAATATAAAAAGTCATTATATGCTAGATCCCTAAAAAAGGAAAAGACTCATAATTCCATCATCTGAAAAGAATCATTTTTAACATTTGTACTCTCTTCCTTTATTTAAAAAAAATATGTTATTTTCTAGTCAAAAGCTTGTGACTCCACGAGGGCAGAGCTCTCTGTATTTTTTAGGTGGCTAGCACATAGTAGGTGCTAGGCAGTGTTTGTTGAATCTAGCTGGTTGAGATGAACACAGATCCAGTATTGATTTTATCTTGTTTTTTTAAAAAAATTCCCAGTTAGTTATGCCCAACTTGCCTGGAAACCTTATCAGTCAAATTACACAAATGAGGAAAGAAGCTTCTCTCAGTGACCGAGGTTCCTGCACCTCTCAGCCCTCTAGGACTTTTCTTCTGACTCCTTTCTGTCTGCCTGTTTTTTGTTTTGTTTTGTTTTGTTTGGGTTTTTGTTGTTTTTTTAAAAGCTTTATTGAGATAGAATTCATATACCATAAAATTCACCTGTTTAAACTATACAGTTCAGTGGTTTTAGTATATTGACAGAGTTATGCAACCATCACCACCACTTATTTGTAGAATATTTTCATTACCTGAAAGGAAACCCTCTATCTATTTAGCAGTCACTTCCTGTTTCCCCTTCCCCCAGCCCCTGGGTACTGATCTACTTTCTCTTTTTATGGATTTGCCTATTCTGAACACTTCAGATAAATAGAATCAGACAGTATGTAGACTTTTGTAACTGTCTGGTTTTATTTAATAATAGAATCAAACAGTGTTCTCAATGTTCATCTGTGTTGTAGCATGTATCAGTACTTCATTCCTTTTTAATTTTGCTCTCCCTGCATTTTCCTGTCTGTTGATTCTTCACTTGTTTTGACAGCTCCCTCCCTCACGGTATATGCTATTTGATATTTGCCTTTTTTAACCAGGCAGTGTCACATCTAATGTATCGCTTTGTTCCAGACTCCAAGGATCAAGTAAAAACCATCTTAGAGTTTGCCAGACTGTAAGAAACTCTGTTTATTTCAGGTTTGTGTAATGTAAATACATTACATTATGTTAGATACAATTAGATATCTAACTATTAGAAATCAAGTATGCTTGAAGATAACAATCTTACACACACACACACACACACACAGACAGGCACATACAGAACAGTTCCTAGGACTAGATAGGTGACCAGGAAAAGTAAAATAAAATTTATAGATAAATCTGTTGAATACTTTGTTAAAAAAGAAATAAAAGTACGAAGTTGCAAAAGAGTTTTAATTAGCTGGAGGGAAGATGGGCGTCAACCAGGTTTTAGAAAATAGAAAAGTTATATGATGTTCCAAATTGTGCTCATTTTCTAGGTATTATTAGAACCGAGGGAAATTGGTTCAAGGTTTATCTGGAGCTTTAAAGTCTAGCCCTCAAATCAGTGAGTGTCAATTACCTCCCCATATGCTGCCAAAATCACTTATTATTAATGGTAGTGAAATGGATCACTGGGATAATTCTTTGTTAGAAGATCTATCTCTGAGTACAGTTGAGTTGTTTTCTTATCATATTTCAGAGGTGTCAGATATTTCTGTATCTAGAATCATCGGTTTTTTTCCTCTGCATATTATTAAGGCATTCATTAGCCTTCAGTGGCACTGCAGAGGTTGGCTTTGGTTTAAAATTGTGCCCGTGGTAGAAGGAATGTTTCTACAAACCACTTAAAACATTATTAAGCTGTACTCTTTTTCCCCTCAGAATCTCATTAAACCTAAAAAATGGCTAGGCAGCGGGTAGCATTTTCTTTTTTCTTTTTTTGTGAATCAAAACATGGAAAAGAATGCAAGCATTAAAAGGTAATGAACACTGGGTGCACTCTGTATTCTAACTGTTCATAGTAAAAGCAATATAAAATACTTAGATATCATTATCTCAAATACTTATGATGGGGTTGTTTCTCCTCAATAAGAAATTAATTGGTAATAAATCTGTGTTAGAGTATAACTGGAAGTAAAAACAGACTGTACCAACATAATTTGACTTCAGGGATAAAAGGAAGCAGATATTGGAATTCGCATCTTTAAATATTATCCCTCTAAGTCAGCACTGGGAGATGAGATGGGTTGTGGAATTTTGCACAAATTGGTAGATTCACTCATCCAAGATTTCATAGCCTTGACTATGTTTTGGGACCTCTGGAATCTACACAAAATTGTACCTAGAGTACAATTTGAGTACTCTAAATACTCAAATTGGAATTATTCTAACATCCTAGTGTTCACAAAATTGCACATCATCTGTGAACGGGGGACATTCTGATCTTCTCTGGATTATTTCAGTTTTGGTGGTATATGTTTTACCAATGTGAGCAGTAACGAAAACCCAGGGCTCAGGTGAGATGGTGTTGCTAAATAATGGTGTTGCTGTGGGCAATTCATTTAACTTCCATGAACACCAGTTTTCATATCAGTAAAAAGGGACAGTTGGTAGCTGCCTTGCATACTTGCTAAAGTGGAAAGCACTGTGGAAAGGTAAAAGCCCTAGAATAATAAAAGGTATATTTTAAATCAGTAAATTATAACTTAAACCAGTGAAATAGTAAATATTATAGATACAACCCCCAAATATCAGTTTTCTCTGTTAAGAACATTCCTTAGGAATTTATCTTAAGAAAACAAAGGAAGATATGAAGATGTTCATCAGAGAATTACCAAAGATGGTGAAATACTAGGAGTAACCTAAATGTCTGGAAATAGGGGATTGGCTAATTAGATTATGTTATGAGTATGTTAAGGAATGCTATACCTCTAAGAAAGTTCATGTCTTGTTAAGTAAAAAAAAGTGCCGATTATAAGACATAGGTTTATATGGACCCACTTTAGGTTATGTGGAAATACATATATGTATATGAAAAATTGTGTGTAGACAAAACATGAACAATAATGGTTTCTCAGTGGGTAGAGTATAGATAATTTTGGGGGGGTGATATTTTTTGTGTTCTTACAGTTTTCCGTATAAAGAATATACAACTTTTTTTTTTTTTTTATTAGAAAGATACGTGTGTGTATGTATGTGGAACCTCTCTCTCTTTTTCTATCTCATTGGTTCTCACCCAGGAGCAATTTTTCTCCACTCCCCCAGGAGAGTTTTGGCAATGTCTGGAGTTATTTTTGGCAGTCAAAACTTGGGGGTAATACCAGCGTCTAGCTGGTAGAGGCCAAGGATCCTGCTAAACATCCTACAGTGCCCAAGGCAGCCCCCCCAGCAAAGAATCTTCCAGCCAAAATGCCAATAGCAACATGGTTGAGGAGCCCTGTGCATTTCCATTCTAGGTCAGACTTCTGGTTGACCTCACACAACTGAGGGGCAGCTGTCCACAGCGGTCTCTCTTGGTAACGCTCACACTCATCTGACTTTCTTCTTTTCGAACTATCTTCTCTTCTATCCAGAAGCTAGAGGGGAGGCTATTTTTTCTCCAATCTATTGTTCACGGTATGTTGTGGCTTTCTGATATTCAAAAACCTGGCTTTTGAGGCTCAGAAACCCTTTCACAACTATTATCTCTGGCATGGGTTTCAGCGGCCTGTTTTGAAACTCACAAGCCATGGCTTTGTCTCTTTGTTCTCCGAGTTTGGCTTTGGCGTATTTTCCCCTACGGTGGTAAGCATATTGTCTAGCTGCTCAAATTTGTTTTGGGCGAGGATGGAGGTTCATAGAGTAAAAGGAAGCAAAGGGAATATTTTAAAAATCATCTCAGAACATTTATTTTATGTCACTGTGTGCTAATAACCTTATAAAATAAAGTGCTGACATGATAAATCATACTTTATTTTGCGTTGCTTTAAAAAAATCTTATTAAAATGCTAGAATATCCTCATTTCACCAGGGGCAAAATCAGCTCAATGTGGAACCTTGTTTGTTAAGATTGGATGGAAGTGTTGCCATGTGGGGGTCTCCATATTCAACCTGACACCCACTTCTTGAAGTTCCACCTCATTCTCTGCCTCTGGCCCTTTAGGCCTGTGCTAATTTGCAAGGCTTGCTTAGAAATTCATGTGTAAAAGGGAGATTCTCTTGAATTTTTCAGACTGGGCACGTTGTGAGGATGAAACCACATAAGCATGGCAGAAAAATGACCAAGCCCTCAAAAACCAACTATTAGAAGTCCCTTTCATCTTATGGCGCCTAGAAGCATGATCACTGTTATCTCCACCAATTCTGCCCCAATCTCTTTTTCTGGTAGAGTGCGGAACATGCAGAACCTCAATCAGTAAGCTGAGGCAGCAACTCCCTGAACCTGTCGTTCAGAAGTGATGTGGTTTCAGAGTCAATGTTTCTCTCTGATCTGATCTCCAGTTTCTGTAGGTTGGCTTCTTCATAGCTTTAGCTGCACATTGCCTATAATTGTCTGTCATGTCATTTAGTTCAACTGCCCCATCTAAATGTTCAGTCTCTTGGGCTCCCATTTTCAAATTCCAGGGGAAAAGCCTGATTAGCCCAATTCCACTTTTCTAGCCAGGCCACACAAGTCAGAAGTATTGGATGGATGGACAGTTCTTGGTTTAGGAGCCCAAACTAATCTAATCAGCTGTTGTTGTATGGATTGGTCCATCAGGGCATCAGGTAGGGCAGATTCCTGCCTGGACATTAGTTTTTATTGTCCAGCACTCTCTTGGAGGAATTTATAATATGATTATGGTGGGACTGCCATCTCCTCTGCCCAAACTGGGCATGTAGATGGGCTTATGAAACAAGCTGGGCCAGATTTCTTTAACCTGAAGCCAAAGAAGAATTTTTGTTGCATTTAGGGTCATTTGGATGGAAAAATATGGCACAGAGCTGTTGAAGGACTTCTTTCCTGCCTTTGGGAAGAAGCCTCCTCTTGGTTAGGAAGAATGAGGCCCGTCCATGCAAAAACAAAAACAAAAAAACAAAAAAACAAAGCCAAGAGATGGAGAAGATGTGCCCTCCCTTGAGTACCAGTATCCAATAACACTTCTGGAGCATCTCAGTTATGTAAACAGACAGTTACCCCTTTCAGCCTATGTCAGTTTGTGTTGAGTTTCTGTCACTTGCAATCAAGAGTTCTGGTTAGTATGCTTTCTCATGAGGGGATGTTTGGCAGGCAGGCAAATGTCTAGTTCTTCACTGTCTTTAAATCCATGGGATTTGAGGTCTATTGATAGATTTGGCTTCCATGGTGGGTAAGTCCCTGATCAAGGGTGTTCCAAATGTCAGATGTCCAAGTGAAGCCTTTTAAATCCTACTTTAACATTCATGACCTTTTACTAAATAGGTAGAGGCAAAAAAATTCAAGTCCAAAAATAAAAGTCAACTGGTGTGTGGGTTTTTTTTTTTTTTTGCATGTATTAAAATAGGGCAGGTGAAAAGAAAGTTGGAATAAAACCCAATACTTATTTTTCTGCTTTGCCCAAAACATTGCACTAGATGTCTAGGAGAGTAAATAAGACAGGTAAGGATGGAAATGGGATTATTGTTTCTACTCTTAGTTTGCTACAATTTCAATTTGCATGATACAAACTCAGCATGCTGAGAACCCAAGCACCGAAGATATTTGACCATCTTCCATTCTTCACCACCATCCTCCTCTGGATTGTGTCTTTTCAGAAGAAGATGAGCTGGTGAATGGGGAAGGAAGAGAGTCATAGTACAAGTCATCACTCCGTGTGATGTGGGGTGGCTGCCTCTAAGAGCTGCAGAGTTAGAAAGGGAGGGGAACATGAACATTGGAGCCAGGCTAGGCCTGTGGTGGGATATAAAGGTGACTATAAAACCTGTATTTACCCAGAATATCATTCTCATCAGCCTATCATTGGTCAAGCACTTCTGCCAATAGAGTCACTCCTATTTTTACAAATGTCAGCTCTCTTCCTGATTTTGTTGGGTCTCACCTTCCTGATTTTGCCATATGCCTAAATTATTATTGTTATCATAACACTTGTCTTCAGTTGGAATCACCTTTTAATTTAGCCTCATTCTAAATAACAGTTTTCAGGAAATCACAGATTTGATATTATCATTTAACTTTTTTCCCTAATATACATTAAAATAAGTTACAACTGTTAAAATAATTCTTCTGTGTTTTAGCTAAAATCATTTTGCAAACCATCTTTGGGATGCAAGCCACATTTGGAAAAAACTGGATTAATATATTGTTTCTAATGTTACCGCAGGTATATGTTACAAATATTGAAGAGATGACAGAAGGTTTATACTTGGGTATCACTAGTAGACTTCATAAGGTCATTCGTGAAAGAGTCTAAGTGAGAATCAGTAAACTTAGATGGAGCAGAGGAGTTAGAGAAACATTAATTTCTTGTTTATTATTTTTCTCTCCTGCTAGATTGGCAGCCCTGTGAGGACTGGGTCTGTGTCTGTCTTGTTCACCAATGTATCTGAGCAGGTAACAGAGAGCCTATCACATAGTAGAAACTCAATAAATATTCATTGGAGGGAGAAAGTATGAACTGAGTAAGGGATTCCATCAGGTCATCATGGTATTCTTTTGTTAAGTTTTTTGAGGTCAGGGGTTATGAATGTCTTTTACAACTGCATCTAGATTGCCTGGTACAATGTCTAGCACACACACACAAAGATTAAACAAAATTTTTTTTTGTTTACATGAAAGTGTTTAGTCTAAGTCTGGTAAGTTGTGATACAAATTGAATCACAGCTCACATTTTAAGCTTGAAAATTTTTCCATTTTAGGTTGATTTTGAAGAATTTTCACTAGGTTTGAAAAATTTTTAAAACTGGTAAAATACACATAAAATAAAATTTACTCACAACCAATTTTTTTTTTTTTTTTGGCGGTACGCAGGCCTCTCACTGTTGTGGCCTCTCCCGCCGTGCAGCACAGGCTCTGGACGCGCAGGCCCAGCGGCCATGGCCCAGCCGCTCCGCGGCACGTGGGATCCCCCGGACCGGGGCACAAACCCGTGTCCCCGGCATCGGCAGGCGGAACCCCAACCACTGCGCCACCAGGGAAGCCCACTCACAATCATTTTTTAGGCGGTACGCAGGCCTCTCACTGTTGTGGCCTCTCCCGCCGTGCAGCACAGGCTCTGGACGCGCAGGCCCAGCGGCCATGGCCCAGCCGCTCCGCGGCACGTGGGATCCCCCGGACCGGGGCACAAACCCGTGTCCCCGGCATCGGCAGGCGGAACCCCAACCACTGCGCCACCAGGGAAGCCCACTCACAATCATTTTTTAAGGGTATAGTTCAATGACAAAGTACATTCACATTGGTTGCCCCCATCATCACCATCCATCTCCTGAATGCTTTTCATCTTGCAAAACTGAAACTCTGTACCCATTAAACAGTAACTCTCCATTATCCCCACCACCTCTCCACTCCCTTCTACTTTATGTTTCTATAAATTTGGCTGTTCTGGGTACCTCATACAAAAGGCATTATACAGTGTTTTTGTGACTGGTTTATTTCACTTAGCATAATGCCCTCAAGGTTCATCCTTGTAGCATGTGTAAGAATTTCCTTCCATTTAAAGGTTGGATGATATTACATTGTATGTCTATATCGCATTTTGTTTATGCATTTATGGACACTTGAATTGCTTCTACCTTTTGGCTATTGTGGGTAATGCTACTATGAACATGGATGTGCACATGTCTTTGACAAACAAAATTTTTATATGAATTAATAAAAGAATCAATGAAAGAATGAATTAATGAATGACAGCAGCAGTCTTCTGCGTAGCTTGGGGGAGCATGACCACATTGGGAGATGCTGGGTCAAAGGGATGGGAAGAAGAAAGGGTACCAAAAAAGAGCATTATTTCTTTGACGATTCTACCTGAGGCTGGTCCTGCCTGGAACTAGCTCCTAATATTCCATGCACCAGCTCTTGTTCGATGTCTAAAAATGCCTTCCCACTGTGGTTTCATAAATCTTTCTTATGCTAATTTACCCTGAAGTGCTGTGTTTTTCCAAGGCATAAATTATTGAAGGAGCTGTGGCTAGCAAAGGGAAGGATAGCGAAACCCACCCGAGCCTTCCAAAGTGAACAGCCAGATACCTTGTCCGAGTTCTGGAAGTTTAGAGCAAGCCTGACCAAGGCATCCCAGGCAGGAAGTCATTGAACTGAGAAAATGGCTGCCTACTCTCTGAGCGAGGCAGGGGAATCCGGGATCCAGCAAGAGATACCTCACATCTTTTCACCACTGCAAGTTCCCCAGGCTTTCTCACTGACCAGGACTGTGGGGAAGCCACGAGAATAGAAGACAATTCGCAAAGGCCAGCTGAAGCCATTTTTAGATGTTCACTCTCCGCCTGGAGGATCTATTAGTATCTGTGTAAAGAGGGCGAGAGCTGGCATCATGCATTGTGCACAGCATTTGGTCTGGCAGGGGGCATGATTTTCTCTATGAGTTGAGCGAGAGGAGGGAACCTCTTGGTGACGGGGAGCTGTCAGTGTATGAGATACGGATGTCTGTCAAAGTAGGCTGACCTCTAAGAAGCTTGACTCACGTTTCCTCAGAGGATGCTGAAAAACAGACAGGCTGAAAACAAAAAGTATATCCATCGTTTCATTTATCAAAGTTCTTGCAGTTCCCGGTTTGAAACAAGAGAAAGCAAAGCAAATATCTGGCTAGAAAAGTGAACTTGAAAGCTAGAGGGCTGGCATGTAAAAAAAAAAAAAAAAGTTAGAAAACAGTGCTTTGAACATTTCAAAGACAAATGCAAAAGAATAGACAAACGCTTTTTGCTTTCAGCTCATCCACCCTAGCGCAAGCCTCACAATGAAAGAGACCAGCTCGAGGCCTAAGTCTGCAATTCCATAGTGGTTTTAACCCTGGGCCTATTACTTTACCTTTTTTGATCCCCAGTTTTCCCATCTGTGAAACGGATGTTATAAAAAGAATTTCCCTTGTAGGGTGATGGAGATAACAATCCATGGGAAGCACTTAGCAGAGTGAGCCACATTCAAGCCCCCGATTAATGTTGTTATTTTTATTAGTCTCTTAAGTAAAAATTACCTTCAGAGTACATGAGCATTGCAAAAATTTAGAACTGAAGCTTCACTTGATAATAGCATTTTAAAAATAGGCCTGGGAGATTCGGAATGTTCTTTCGGAGGCACAGTCACTCATCAGCATATTGATTAATCACCAGGACATGCCTGGTCGTATGCTAGATGTTATACAAATGAGGAAAATAAACACAATGTTCAAGTCACGTGATGTCACTACCTGTAAACACAGAGGCCCATCACGGAATGTTTTGTGAGAGTGTGTGTGCAAAACCCTGTTGGTACGACCTTCACAGGTTCTTACATAAGAAGATAAATACTTTGACCCCATTTTTATCAAAAAGATGTTGACTGATTTTGTACAACCTCAAAGGATGCAAAATGGGTAGCAAAGAGAGAAAGGAAGAGTGGTACAGAGTTAATGGCTTGGACGTTTTCTTAGAAGAGGAATTGTTATTTCTGCCTGGAACAATTTTTGTCAGATCTTTGCTTGGATGGCCTTTGTCATGGAGGTCTTTGCTCAAAACTCACTCCCTTCATAGGAACCTTCCCTGGGCAGCCAATCAAAATTAAACCCATCCCCTTGTTCTTTTAATTCTCTAGCCTTATTTTATTTTCTTTTAAGCACTTATTCTGCTCTGGAATTAGCTTGCTTATGTTTGTTGATTTGTTTACCGTCCAACTCACCACGATGATACACACAAGTCATATCAGAGCAGGGACCACGTCCACCTTGTTTGTCACCACATCTCAGAGCCTGGCAGATAGCAGGCATTGGATAGTCGATGAAGAAATAATTGAATAATTGAGGCTCCTTTGGCTTTTTAAAAAATATAATTTGCCTTTTCTTGTGGTGGTTTGGTTGGTAAATCTCAACTCAGATCATTTTGGCTTCTTGTTATTACACAAAAGGCATAAAGGTCATTGGAAATTTGTAGATGAGTCCCTTAAGAGTATCATCTTACCTTAGAAACATACTTTTATTAGTTTGTTAGGCTGCTGTAACAAAGTGCCACAAACTGGGTGGCCTAAGCAACAGAATTTTATGATCTCACAGTTCTGGAAGAAGTCATTTTAGATCAAGAAGTTGGTAAGGTTGGTTCCCTCTGAGGGTTGAATTTGTCTGTCTCCAAATCTCCCCTTTTGATAAGGACACTAGTCACATTGGATTAGGGCCCACCCATATCACCTCATTTTAACTTGATTACCTCTGTAAAGACCCTGTCTCCAAGTAAGGTCACATTGCAAGGTACTGGGGGTTAGTATGTCAACATATGAATTTTGGGGACACAAACCCCTAATGATCCTAAGCATCCAGGATGGGAAAATATGATAGTAGGTTGAGCCACACAAAATCGCTTGCATATTTTTCCCCACCAGGACAAGAGAACTTCAGTCCAGGGAAACTTAGACCTATGAAATACAGCAGGACTTAAGTAAACACACAGACCCATGCCAGAACCATGCTTGACACACAGTCCTCAATCAATCAATATTTGGTGACTGAATGGCTGTAGAGTTCTTTCAAATGAGCTGTGCTCTCAGCTCTTCCAAGTCTTTGTTCCCACGTTATCTTCTCACTGAGAACTAGCCGGACCTCTGTATTTAAAATCACGACCTCCTCGAGCTCATTTCCCTTTCTGCGCTTTATTTCTCTCTGTGACACACCTTCTACCATACTCTATACTTCACTTATGTATGGTTTTTATTGTCTGTCTTCCCCCACTAGAAGGTAAGCTCCATGGGAGGAAGAATTTTTACTGTTTCATTTACTTCTGTTACTTCCGTATATACCAGCACCTGTTACAGTGCCTGACACAGAGTATGCCTTCAGTTTCATTAGGTGAATGAATGAATGCTGTCAGGAGCTGCCAGATGCCTCTGGCATCTCCTGGCATGTAATTTCAGGCTTTCCTTGGATTTGCCCTGTCCTTCGTAGAATCTCAGTGTTGAGGGACTCCTCAAAGATCAAGCCCTGCCTCTGATGCTTGAATTCCCTCTTAGACTGGTGACATCTTGGTAATATGATGCTCTTTGGCTGCAGAGCCCCAACTCTGAGACTGAAAGAGCAAACGACTGAAAAGGTTAAACGATACATAAGATCATATGGCATGACGTGTGTGTTGTAGAACAAAGGCATGGGGAACAGAGGCAGGAAGCCTGCAGTAGTTCAAGCAGTAGGCTCAGAGAAGGGCAAATGTATTTTGGAGTACAACTGGGGCAAGATGATGCCTAATGATATGTCAATGCAGAATAAGAGGACCAGAAGATAAGGCAAACCAATGACAGTGAACCCCACAGTGATAGAGAGCAATGCTTCTCAAACTTTATGCAGATAATCACCTAGGGATCTTGTTAAAATGAAGATTCTGATTCTGGGTGGGGTCTGAAAGTCTTCATTCTTAACAAGTTCTCAGGGGACGCCTCTTCTGGATTACACTTTGAATATCAAAGAACATGGATTCTGCAACCAGACTTCCAGAGTTCAAATTACAGTTACCACTGATTAACTGTGTGATCTTCAGTAAGTAATTTAATGTGTCTGTGCCTCAGTTTTCTTGTCTATAAAATGGGGATCAGATGAGGTATTCTCTGTAAAATGAATACTATTTAAGTGTCACGCATTATTGCTGTTACTTGGGGAAGGGAGAGGGAAGAGGATTTGGTATGGGTTGTGAGGCAAAGAAGTCTTAGCTGTACTTTCCTTTTTTCTTTAAATTTTATTTATTTATTTTATTTTTGGCTGCGATGGGTCTTCGTTGCTGCACGCAGGCTTTCTCTAGTTGCCGGGAGGGGGGCTCCTCTTCGTTGCGGTGCGAGGGCTTCTGATTGCGGTGGCTTCTCTTGTGGAGCACGGGCTCTAGGCGCGCGGGCTTAGTTGCTTCATGGCATGTGGGATCTTCCCGGACCAGGGCTCGAACCCGTGTCCCCTGCATTGGCAGGCGGATTCTTAACCACTGCGCCACCAGGGAAGCCCTTAGCTGTACTTTCATAATTTTTTAAAATAAGAAAGTATTTAGGTAATAACTGTGCAGATTTCCCTCCTTTTCCTTGCAAGTAAGTTACATAAGAATCTGGATTAGTTATGCATGTGCTACGCGCAGGGCTGCTAAGGAAGCCTGTTTGCAAACTGCTTTGGGTCTTCCGATGGGGGCACCGTGTGTGGGGATTGTTTTCGACTGGGAGCCAAACCCTAAATTCCTCTTGCTGAAGCAGGGCTCAGCGAGGCTCTCAGTTACTCAGAAAAAAGAGCTTTCCCCAACACCCGGTGAGTGGTGGCCACAGTGAGGCGCTCGGGAGAGGCACCGGGAGTCCAGGGGTGGCAGCACCCTGACAGATCAGGGGTACTGGGCGGGGAGAGGGCCAGCCCACGTGGACCACCAGGCAGGGCGGGGGCGTGGGTAGCCAACGAGTCTGGCCAATCAGCGCGGCCCAGCCCGCGGCGGCCCGGCCCCGCCCAGCGAGTGCGCTCGCCAGGCTCTGCTCGGCACTGCTGGCTGCTCGCCATCCTGGACGGGGCGCACGGGTTGGTGCGGTGCTGTCGCCAGACCGGAGGAGTGGAGTCGAAGCCGCTGCTTCAGCAGACGTTGGTTCTCCAGATGCAGTTTCGGACTTGTCTTCAGAGAGACTTGGGAGCTTCCTTTCACAGCGAGTCTGCGGAGATGATGGGCCACTCCCGGGACATCTGCTAGGAGGCGGCATGGTGAGCGTCCTGCGGATCCGGTGCGGAGATTGGTGCCTCGCCCTGGGCGCGCAGTTCTGACTTGGCTGCCGGCTTTAGTCGAATAAGGAAGGCTGAAAGGGAAAGGAGGGGGTGGGAAGATGGAGTTGGGGTGGCTTTGGACCCCATGCTCAGGGTACGTCTCCTGGGCCGCAGCTGCCTCTCGGGCTGATACCTGCTTGACTCTGCTCGCCCGCTCATCCTGGCGCTGTGGAGGGCGAGAGTGACCTCTTGTGCGGTAGTTGCCGTGCACTCCGAAGTTGGAAGCAGCGCTGCGAAGTGGGGATTTGTGGCACGCTTCCAACTTCAGGATTCGTGTCTGCTATTCAGAGGTCCTGGGGGTGCTCCATGGATGGGGGGAGAGATCACTTGATGGATAGATATGAGGAGGGGGAGGGCAAGCTCTTGTTTTGGAGAAGCCAGCCTTGGGGTTTCATCCCTTAGGTCTGAGCCCGCATCCTCATAAGGGCCTGCAGGAGGGAGCAGGTTAGCCTATACCTGAA
>NW_006772616.1:254311-267035 GCF_000442215.2 Lipotes vexillifer | reverse complement strand
AACCGCTGGTTGCTGGGCTCTTTCTGGAAGGACGCTCCGTGAGCCCGGGGCACGTCTTCCAGCTGCGAGCGCAAAGCTTCCGCGCAAGTGGTGAACTGTAGCGGGTCTGGAAGTTCCGTCTCTTCCCACCTTAGGTACCTCGGATTTGTCCACCAAGCCAGCGTGTTTAGATTTCTTTCCCTCTTTTTCAATGTCGTCCGCTGTTGCTTTATTTGCCCTGTCAGTCCGTTCCTGGAAGGGAGGGGGGGTCTTTAACCCTAAGCTATGAGCTCATCCTCAGGGAGGATGAAGTGGAAAGTCTGATCTCCCTCACCTACGGAGGCAGCCCCAGCCAGACACGGTGCGTTTTTCTCCTGAATCAGTGTCACTTAACGCTTGGGGGCTCCACGGACCCCTGTGAGAGCCTTAGCCAAGCTATGAATCAACTTCTCAGCAAGATGTATATGCATAAGTTCACGGTTACTCGCTGAAACCTACCCATGTGCCCATCCCCCCACAGGATTTAAGGACCCCCTTGGCGAAGCGTCTGTATCCCTGTACTCGGTTCCCGTTTAACTTTTCAACGGCTGTCCCTCCGAGACGGGCAAGGTTGATATGATGTGACAGGCGATCCCGGTGTGTGGGAATGACATGTTCGAAGCCTCGGTCTGATTCTTTCTGTAATATCCGTGGTCTGGGGATTGTCCACAACAACCCGAAGCCCCTACCTGTAGACCCAGGTGCCCAAACTTGTGCGCACTGATGGCTTAGTTTTCTGATCATAGTGACCCCCTCCAGGCCACTTGGTGAGGGGCAGTGAGGTGAGGGCAATTTGTCTGTGTGTCTGAGCCCAGTTCAGGGAGGGCCTGGGTTTAAAAACAAACAAAAGTCTAAAATAATTGAAGAATGTCCATTTCCCAGTATAATCGGCATTTTCCCTCAGTCCTTTGAGGACAGATGTGTGACTTGAAGAATTCTTCAACAGTTCGTTGTGGGTTTTACACTGAGGAGCATTCCTACTAAGTTTGCAGCCGTAAATCAGTGTGGAAGCGCAACACTTCCTTCTGGCTGCAAATGCAGATCTTAATAAGGCGGTGTGAGAGCAGTTTTCAGAATCATTATGGCTAATGATGACTTATGTCCTCCCAAACTGACCGTGTGAGTTGGCATTGCTCATTTGTGCAAAAAGCTTTCTTTATCTGTGTAGACATTTCTCGATCAATATTCTCATAGCCAAAAGCTGGATTTCAAGGTTTTCTTCCTCAGTTCTTCTAATTTTTCAGCTTTGGATGGCTTTGCTCTCTTTCCTCTATACCATCTTAACTACCCTTTGAAATTTATTGTAAGGTTTTAAGTCACGATTTGATGTGGCCAGTTTTCCCTGTTAAAACATAAGAAAATTGCTATTCCCAGAAAAGCAGTGGCTGCCAATTCATTTATTTTTGAATGACTAATTTTTTTACTTCTCGCCCAAACACACACACAAAAACCCTACAAATTATCTCAACTTGATTATTGAATATTTTTCATTGGCGGCAACCTTTCCATATTTCTAGAATGTTCTAGGTCACTTGAATTTCACTATTCTTTTTTGGCTCTTTTTAGAGAAGTGTTTTGTTTGATGACCTAGTTCCATTTAGTCACACACACACACACACACACACACACACACACACACACACACACACACATTCTTTGCTTTGTCTCCCTACCTACTTTTCAGTGGCATGTAGCCTTTCTCTAAGAGCTGCTTTTATCTGAACAGCTCATTTGTTGGTACACTTAATAAAATACTTTGTTATGTAAATGATGTGTTGGTGCATATGATATTAAAACTGCATTCACTGGAGATTAACCCATGGGTATGACATCATCACCAGCCAATCCTCTATCTGATTTGAACATGCATTGACAAAATCACATTATCATATTCAGCAAGGGTTTCTATATTGCCTGTGATGAATCCGAAAAAGAGGGAAGTCCTTGGGCTCTTCCTAACTCTCAATTAATTGCCCAGTTGGAGAGTTTTGGGGATTTCTATACTAAGAAGCTTAACTTAGTAATAAAATTCTCAGATTCCAGTTATATAGATCTCTGTAGTATTTGCATAAGTACATTACCCCTTATGCTTTCTTCCTCTTTGGGAGTTTTTCATCCTGCATTTTGGCTCTGTTTCTTTATAGATATGGAGAGACATCATAATAAATGGACTAACTTTTGATTTTTTTTTTTTTTTGTCCTCGAGATAGGTGGAACATCTAGGTGATGGGCTTATTTGTTCGTGTACATGTGTGCATTTCATCAGGCGCTGGATATAAATCTGCTAAGGATTAACAACATAACTACAGGTCCTGAAGCCAGTCATAAATGACTGGGAGATCGTAGTGTACTTTATCCTAATTTGTTGAGAAGGTACAGGACTGAGGGCAGGGGGACAGTCAATAGGAAAAAGGTATCCACAAATGGGTTGGTACAGTGATCTTGGCTACTGTAATGACTTCATAATTATTATTTTTTTAACATCTTTATTGGGGTATAATTATAATTATTTGTTTTGAAAACATTATTAGAGAAAGCTCATGTCCTTCCTAGCCAGCCCTTACTTATAGACGTAGGCTTGAATGGGTGTGTGGAGTTGGGCTTTGTAATAACAGCTCACTCACTTTGTGAAGTCCAGCACCCCACCTCTCACAAGGTAAAATTAACTTTGGCTTTCTGTGTATTTAATATCTATTGGAAGTATAAAAGCAACTCTTCCTGTTTTACAGTGGCCATTCAAGTTAAACCCATTTTCCTCCATAAAGTCAGTTAAGAGGGCTCGTGTGTGTGTGTGTGTGTGTGTGTGTGGTGTGTGTGTGTGTGTGTGTGTGTGTGTGTGTTTAACATTAAATTTAACTGTGCAGTGTGGTTTAAGGAAAGATTCAAAGGCTCATAGAATTTTAAATCTGGAAAGTACCTCAGAGTTCAGTTTTCCAGAAGACAAAGGGTAGGAGGTGTTGTGACTTGCATCCACTGTGGGCTTAGAATCCCAGGGTCCTTACTCCTAGCCCACTGCTTTTTCCAAAGAAGATCTACAGGGAATGGCTATTGTGATGTGCTAGGACCCGCCATTTCAGCTGTCTCCACGGAGGAGGACCACACCACTTCTTACATTATCAAGGGTCAGTTAGTTAGAACATTATGCTAGTTGAACCCAGCTCAGGATTTGGTAACTGTATGCACAGGTTAGTTTCGGTCACTCCCTGGTAGCTGTCATAGTATCTGCAGTTATAGTATCTGCAGTTATAAAAGAGACATTTATCTGGGAGGTGATGGTGGATGAGGATTGGGTAGAGTGACTACATTTGGACCTATTTGAGCACAGGAAAAGACACAGATGATAAAATGACACAGCATTTAAGGTCTGAGAACTCAGAACATTCATTTATTGTGTGATAGATTCTTCTTTCATACTTTGTACTTTCTAGATGTTGTAAAACCGAACCAGTGACTTGGAACAAAACTCTCTTTTCTAGCATGGTTGTGAATATTGATAATGGTGTCTTACCTTTGCTGAACACTTAGTGTGTGCCAGGTATAGGATTAATAACTGGCTTATATAGATAAACTACTGAATTTCAAAGATTCATGCATTTAAAACCAGGTTGAATCTTTTTTTGGCATTCTTTTTAATCCAAAAGATGTCAGGATCTTACAGTAGCAAATCATTAGCATGAGCATAAATAATTTTAATCCAGAGATATAGTAGTGTCAGGTATTAGGAAGCTCTTGTTAATAAAATGCCAAATAAAAGGAAGATGCCGTATTTAGAAAGATAGTAAAGATGTGGATAATTTGTCTCCTTTTATAGGATTGTTCTTAGTATTGTTAGTGCAGAAGAGTAAAATATCCCTTTCAGAAAGATAGGAAGATGTCTTTGTATTTTTATAAAGAGAGAACAGCAGGATTTTTTAAAAAATAAAAATACAGCATGGCAGGAAAAATAACCTGTGTTGGCTTTGTTAGTGCTGTAAGTTCATTCCAAACTAGAAAGCAGTTGAATGTTTCTGCAACATTTCGCTTGTCTTAACTCTAAAGGTGGAGCTGTCAAAAACTAGAGTTACTATTATTATTAGTTTTGTAACAAGCACTGTGTCTGCTTGAATTCTCTTAGTTTTACATCTGTGCCATGTGTCCTGAAGTTTCCTCTGAAAATTCATGTATTTTATTTCTTTATTCATTTGCATATCATCCTGTGCTTAATGAATCATTAAAATATTGATGTGTCCTTGTTATAACAAAGGTACTTCCTTGTGCCTCACTGAGCCTAAAACTTCAGACTTTAGACACAGCTCCTAAAATAATCAAGGAAGGTTTCCAGCAAGGAAGAAAACTAAAGATCATCTAGGGCAGGTGGTTCTCACCTGGGGGCGGTTTTGCTCCTCCGGGGACATTTGTCTGTGTCTGGAGTCATGTTTGGTGTTACAAGTTGGGATGGGGTTAGGTGGGTCTCTAGTAAGTAGAGGCCAGGGATGCTGCTGAACATCCTATAATGCACAGGACGGCCCCTGCAGCAAAGAATCCTCTAGCCCCAAATGTCAATAGTGTTGAGGTTGAGAAATGCTGCTGAAGTGCAACTTTTTGGGCCCAGAGTCATGAAATGGCTTATCCAGTGTCCCCAGCGCCTTATTTCTGGCAGGGAACCCAGGTCTCTAAATACATAAGCCAGGATTCTTTTAATCACTCTAGGCTTCTGCTTTGTAGAGTTCTCTGTTTCTCTCTCTCTTTCTAATAAATTTATAAAGGTAATACATGTTTGGGGTAGCAAATATAAACACTATAGAAGGGTATAAAATGGAAAGAAAAATGAACCCAACCCGATATTGAGACAATTCCTTTTCATATTTCAGTGAATTTATTTCCAATTCCCTCCTTCTGCTTTTATCCACATACAGACATTTAGACCAAATCATTTAGATAAATGGGGTCATACATCATATAATCTGTGTCCTGTTTTTTTGTTTACTTGGCAAAGGGCTACTGGAGGGCCCATAGTGAACCCACAGCTGGGAAAGGAGGCTGACGTCCACGTGGTCAGGTGACATCCACACTGTCAGGCAAAATCCCCTTGACTGTGGAGACCTCCTGTGCAGTCGTGACCATTTTACATGCATTCGTATGAGACTCAGATATGCTCTGGGGCCATTCTAGTAAGGATGATGAATCAGTGAAAAGAGCTATATGCCATTCTTTTTCTTTTTTAAAAATATTTATTTGGTTGTACAGGGTCTTAGTTGTGGCACGTGGGCTCCTTAGTTGCAGCATGCACATGGGATCTAGTTCCTTGGCCAGGGATCGAACCCGGGTCCCCTGCATTGGGAGCCCGGAGTCTTCATGACTGTATGTTACGCTATTTAAAAATTCATCTTAGTGCATTCCCCTTTGCCAAAGACAGCAAGTTTCATGATGTTAGTGTTGGAACGAGTCCTTGAGTTCAACATTTTTTTTTTTTTTTTGGTGTCCAGTTTAAGATTTAAAGTACCTTGAAGGACAAAAAATTTTTTACAAAGAGGTGTTTAATTGAGACCATCCAAAGAAAATATTATTGGGGTGAATTCTCTGCACGTATCAGTGGGGCAACAAATCACAGGGCCCCCTCGATCTTGCCATCTTCCTTATTATTTAAATCATTTGGCAGCTCTTCCAGAAGCAGCCAGATTATAATGTAAACATCTGTTACCTTTTCTCTGCTTTCAGAACTGATTATGCAAGCGGGCTTCACATCGGAGACACACAGCTTTCTTCATGTATATTTTTGGATTAATTCCTTCTCTCTCTCTCTCACACACACATACACACACACACACACACACACACACACACACATCCACAGGCACAAATCAAAAGAGCCATAAAATTGGCTACCATGAGCCCAGTCCTCCCAGGATAAAACTCCCATCTTTTTTGTACTCCGTCCTGCTCTTTGCAGACCGTCGGATCAGCTCAGGAGCATGGAGCTCCATTAAGCAAGCTGGGGGATGGCTGTGAGTTTGTCCCTTGGTACCAGTCTCATTCTCTACGTGTGCTGCATTTCCACCACCTCAAAGCCTAGGGCCTGATGATCAGCTGAGGAGATTTGCAAAACTGGTTAACTTTTAAACATCCCCAATAAGGGCATGTAGGGGTAGGGGTGAGTGGGGTGGGCAAGGAGACATTTAAATGGAGTTGGACATTGATAGCAAATGTCTCTTTCGCTAGAGTTTTCTGCTGGTGTTTGTCATCTTTACCTAATGTAAAGAATGTTTGTTAAATATTTGCTTTGTTGACCTTTCAAAAAAGTATGGTAGTAACAATGGCTTTCATTTGTTAAATACAGATGTTGCTGGCTACTGCACTAAACATTTACAAAAATTGTGGTAAAATACAAATAACATAAAATTTACCTACTTAAACATTTTAAAGTATACAGTTCAGTGGTATTAAGTCCATTCACATTGTTGGGCAACCATCACCACCATCTATCCACCGAAATCTTTTCATCTTGGAAAACTGAAACTCTGTACCCATTAAACAACAACTCTTCATTTCCCCTTCTTGCAGCCCCAGGCAGTTACAATTCTGTTTTGTATCTCCATGAATTGAGCTGCTCTGGCATCATACATTATTTATCCTTTTGTGACTGGCTCATTTCACTTAGCATGAGGTCTTCAAGGTTCATCCATGTTGTATTGTGTGTCAGAATGTCTTTCCTTTGTAAGATTGGATCTATTCCACTGTGCGTATACACCACGTTTTGTTTATCCATTTATCCGTCCATGGACACTTGGGTTAACTTCCACCTTTTGGCTATTGCAAATAATGGCGCTGTGCACCTGGGTGAACAAATATCTGTTGGAGTCTCTGCTTTCATTTCTTTTGGGTAAATACTCAGAAGTGGAATGGCTAGGTCGTGCGGTAATTCTATTTTGAATTTTTTGAGGACCCACCATCCTGTTTTCCATAGAGGCTGTATTATTTTAGTGCACTGTCTGATTTAATCCTCCTTCAAGCCCTACGAGGTAGCTTCGGTCAACAACCGTCATCATCTCTATCCTGTGCATGAGAGAAGTGAGGCACGTTGGCATGTAGGCACACAGGTAGCTTGTGAAAGAGCCATGAGTTGAACCCAGGCAGTGCGGTAGAGCCAAAGCTCTCGGTAGAGTATCTATTCTTCCATTTCAGGAAAGACTGACTCGACTCCTCCTGTGTATGGCCCAGGAAGAATGGGGGTAAGAGCTAAGTAACAAACATGTTGATTCCAAAGAGAAGCTCTAAAAGTCCTCATCCTGCCACACTGAAGAGTTTGAGGGAGACATGGGTCAAATACTCATTGAGAAATTGACCTTTGATCAAAATAATAAGAAGCCAGTAAATACACAGTGTGGTTGTTTTGGCTGTTAATATTAGTGAGTGCTGTCTCAAGTCCTCTGGCAATTACTAACCACACAGCCTATGTTTTAAAAAAATGCCATGCCGATTTTGTTACTCGTTGGAGGTGGTGGGTAGTGGTTGGCTGAGACAGTACGAGGAAATAATCGAGATCAGGATAAGCCTTAGGTCAGATCTGAGTGTTGCTTGAGTTTTTACTTTACAGAGACAGTGAGCAGAGGACATGGGCATTTTTTTTCCCCACCAAAAACACAGCTTAATGGAGTTACTGCAAAAGAAGACACATGTAGTCACTTTAGAGAATTAACAATTGATCAGTTTTGTGGTGCCCAGGCCCTTTATAAGCACCTCATGTTTATTCATTATTGTGATTATATAGCGGAAGCAACTCGGCTTGATGTGATGAGCCAAAGCAAGATGTGAAGACATTTAAGTGTACTTGAAATTAACGTCTGCACCAATCGGTATCTGACGGGATGTTCTAATTTGATTCTAAAAGCCTAGAAATAAGGCTCTGTTTAGGTGGGGGCGTGGCCCTCCTGGAATCCTCAGTCAGATGTGTGTAGTTCATCTGCAGGGTTTCTGTGTTGTTTGAAAGGAAACTGGTAATGTTGGAACACATCAGCTCCACGTTTTTCATGGGGGAGTCAGGGGAGCAGAGAGTAGAGGAAGCTTTGCCATTGAAACTGGTCTCCCATACTGGGTTATCCTTTGATGATGGGGCAGCAGGCTCTAGTGTTCTTGATAGCAGAGCGGGGGCAGCTAGTCCTGACATATACACGACCAAAGTTCACTAATCCTCCTACAGAAGTATTAATCAGGAAAGGAAAATGCTCTTCCAGTTTGAAAGTTAAGGTGACCCTGAGGAAAAGGACTGGCAAGATTCCTGGAAGACTCATTTCTTCAAGACATTTTGATTCCGAATTGACTCTCTTCACATTTACAGAAGACTTGGGATCCCAGGTGTAAACTCAGCTTCTGGTTTGATGTGCAAATATTTCTGAACCATAGCATAAATAGACATGAACTTAAAAGCAGTTGACTACGTCTGTATATGAGTTTCAGTGCCTTCATTTACTTAGAGGTAAATGATGAGGGGAGATGGATATCAGGTTCATGTTGATTGCAGGTTTGTTTTTGTCCTCTGCAAATTTTGGATTTTTAAAAGTCTATTTCATATTATCGATCTTGCTTGGTATGCTTGTCCCCCAGTTCCGGTATTATTGCAATTCTTAATATTATCACTTAGAACAGTGCATAAGAATGACGTGGAGGGCTTTATTAAAATACAGATTCCAAGGCTCACCCCCCAGAGATGCTGGTTCAGCAAGTTTGGGATGGAGCCTGAGAATCTGCATTTCTGACAAGTTCCCACAGAGCTCTGATGCTACCAAGCCTCAGGCCACACTTGGCTTAACAGCTCTTTTTACAGTTCATTTTCCAGAGTTAGCATTTTTAATACAAAGATTTTCAGAAAATAAGCCTATGTTGATTAGGTGGTGGGTTTCACGTTTTGTAATACATTGATAAGCTTGTCTAAATAGAATGATTCTGAAGATTGATTTGAGTTCCTGAGCCCAATATACACACTGGATGTTGGTTGGATCGGTGTTATGGATGAGAAACTGAGGTTGATTATGTCACTAAATTTCTTTTAGAGCATAAGATGCATTTTCTGTAATTGAGGACTTTTAAACTAATAATTGGATAGTTCTTTACACGGATGTTGAGGAAGGTTTGCTGAACGGAGCACGTAACTAGGATATTGCCTTCTTGTCATCTGGCTGGTGTCTATATCGACCAGGGAAAAAATCTGGCTTCTAATTCCATATACTTTGAGTCTGACTTAAACTGTAATCCTGTCGGCAGGTGACATACAGGAATTTCGTTTTTGTTCCCGCATAGTTAAGATTCAGCAGATGTTAAAAGCTGATGTGGATTTAAGGTTTCATCCATTCTGGGAATAATTGAAGATTTAGTCAGGACCAGAAGATGGAGCTGTAGATAGAGTTATAGGACTTCAGGGGGTATGGAAATTTGTTGCACAGATGCCTTGCTTCTTGTGTTCTCCTGCCACTTGGAGGAAGAAATTATCTTCTGTGTTTGTTTAAATGAAAAGCTTTTGGTGGATTTGACTTTGTCTTGCACTATTTAAAAACATGTGAAGTTTGCAGACTGAAGTCTCTTCTGAATAAAAGACAAATGAAAGGGGCTTGATTTTAAAAAAAATCTCTAGTCATTTTTAAAAACTGGGGTTTTGTGAGATTTTTTAAAGAAAGCCTGGCTTACAGAAATGTGTGGGTGTTGGTAGGAAGGGAACTGGCAACCACCAAGAAGAGTGGATGGGCTGGGTCAAAGGCATTTGACCTCCTCTGTCTCCAGAGCTGTGTTTTGATTACATAGCTGGTTTGTGGAAGTGTGGTGGTGCTTTCTCTAAGGCTGTGGCATGTTGCATATGACTAGATTTGTACCAACATTTTCTTGGGGCCCATCAGTCAGTGTTGCCCCTTCGGCAGGTGTTTACTTTGGTCACCTCTGCCCAGCTGTCCAGACGCTACGCCTCTCCTCCTTGGCTGCCTGCCCCTTTGCCCTTTGCCCGCCTCAGCACTCAACTGCAGACAGTTAGAAGACGAGGCTTCCCAGCTGAGTGGCAGATGAGGGCACAGTGGAACACAGCTTACATGGAAGACTAAACAGCAGAAGCCTCCAAACAACAAAATTGCCCGATTTTGGGGGCTTCCCTGGTGGCGCTAGTGGTTGAGAGTCCGCCTGCCGATGCAGGGGACGCGGGTTCGTGCCCCGGGCCGGGAAGATCCCACGTGCCGCGGAGCGGCTGGGCCCGTGAGCCGTGGCCGCTGAGCCTGCGCGTCCGGAGCCTGCGCTCCGCCACGGGAGAGGCCGCAGCGGTGAGAGGCCCGCGTACCGCAACCAAAAAAAAAAAAAAAAAAAAAAACAACAAATTGCCCGATTTTTTTTTTTTTTAAGAACAAATATCCACTTAGGAAAAAGACATGGCATTTGATTTACTGTAGAGCCTGATGTGTGTAGACTGTGTCCTCTGCTGGCTGGGAATGGCTGGTCAGTGTTATTACAGCTACTAGCATTGAATCACACGGACAAGGATGCCACTAGTCGTCATACAGGATCATAGTGACTTTGTGGAAGCCCCGCTGGTAACACACGAGTTCTAAAACAGTAAAAGTAAAATTAGAGTAAGATGAAAAGTACAGATCACCTTTAAGAATCTCTCTAACACCTTTCTATTCTTCACTCCCCGAATTCTATTAAGAGTTTGGCTTACATTTTCCTGCACACACTTAACATAGTTAATATGCATTATCCAAATGTGAAGAGAAAATGTACTGATGATGTCCTAGTAGACCCTCTCTAACCATTTGAAGTTGATTTGTCAGTGCTCACTGATCAACAGAAGTAGGAAACATATCTGGCATTTAACTTTATTTAAAATTTATAATGTGGAAACATCAAAATATATTAACCTGCTCTACTTATGTTATTTAAATTATGCATGTTTATGAAAGTATAATGCCGTGTGTGAATTTTTTTTGCTTAAATGGTAACATACGGTTCATCTGGTTCAATAATTTGCAATGTTCACTTATCGTTGTCTTTGAGGTCTATCCATGTTGATGCATACGTAGCGCTTGTCCATTTCTCTAACTGCCATTAATGTTCCATTATGAATGTACATTTTAATTAGCTCTTCTCCTGAAGATGGGCATTCATATTTTTTCCCCATTTTTTCTATTACGGAGAGTATCATGAGAACTTTCTTGAACAAATTCGTACTTGACATTAACTGAGACCCAGTGTTTACTGTTTAAAGCCCTCTCATAGTTACACATCTCTTTGTAGCCATGTGCACGTGTTTTTCTGGAGAAGTGGAAGTGCCAGGTCAGGGGGTGTGTTTTAGAGCATCACGTTGCTTAAGGATGAATCTGGAAAATGTGAGGGTGCAGAAAACCTGTTTCCTCATTATGTTCTCTTGGAATTAAGATGTACAAACTCATATTTGTAGTGAGGTGGATGGACCTAGAGTCTGTCGTACAGAATGAAGTAAGTCAGAAAGAGGAAAACAAATACCGTATGCTAACACATATATATGGAATCTGGAAAAAAAAAAAAAAAAGGTTCTGAAGAACCTAGGGGAAGGACAGGAATAAAGACGCAGACATAGAGAATGGAGTTGAGGACATGGGGATGGGGGAGGTAAGCTGGGATGAAGTGAGAGAGTGACATGGATATTTATACACTACCAAGTGTAAAATAGATAGCTAGTGGGAAACAACTGCATAGCACAGGGAGATCAGCTCGGTGCTTTGTGACCACCTAGAAGGGTGGGAGGGAGACACAAGAGGGAGGGGATATGGGGATATATGTATATGTATAGCTGATTCACTTTGTTATACAGCAGAAACTAACACACCATTGTAAAGCAGTTATACTCCAATAAAGATGTTAAAAAATAATAAAAGAGAAAAAAAGATGTACAAACTCCAGAACAGGTCACGTCCTAGACTTTATAGATGAACAATTTTATAATTTCCAGTAGAACTTTCTGTGATGAAGGAAGTGTTCTAAAATCCATGCTGTCAGCTATCATAGCCACTAAGTGACTGCTGAGCACTTGAAATGTGGCTCTTGTGACCAAGAATCTGAATTTTAAATTTTATTTAATTTAAATTAATTTAACTTTAAATTGAAATAGCCACGTGTGTTTAGTGGTTCTCATTTTGGACAGTACAAGCGGGAGGTTGTCACCATTCTAGAAATACAGCTACTGTTTTACTTCTGTCCCAAAATGTTTTAGAAGGTGACTCATGCAGAGATGGACGTGTAGTCTGCTTTGTTCAATAAGAGGCTTAAGACCTTTTAACTGAAAATAAAGAGATGAATAATCTAATGAAAACAAGGTGCTGCCATTAAGATTTATCAGGCATTTTCTTCCCTCGTTTAGAGACTGTTGTCTGCTCTGCCTGGTTAGGCGGCCTGGTGGGAGCTGCACAGTTCTACTGGGGCAGTTCGTAAAGTGAATTGATGGCTATGTAAATACAGCCATTAACCTTAAGCACCTCGGACAGCTCCTTGGGCGCTGCCGTTCTCTTGCCCTTGAAAATGTCAGTTGATGGATGCCAAGATATTTTAAAAAATGTTTTTTCTTTTCCTCTAAACTGGTTGAAGCAGTGGGCCTTGCAAGTCACAGCCGAAGGAACCAGTGAAATTGAGGGCCTACTAGGTCTGAATACTATGACAGGGTGGGAGTTCTCTGTTCTTGCAGAGGGATATTTTTTTTTTTTTTTTTTTTTTTTTTTTTTGG
>NW_006772616.1:240528-254041 GCF_000442215.2 Lipotes vexillifer | reverse complement strand
CCCGCGTCTCCTGCATCGGCAGGCGGACTCTCAAGCACTGCGCCACCAGGGAAGCCCCAGAGGGATATTTTGAAGGTTTACTATTGATATATAAAAAGTAGGACAGTGTATTTGCATGTGCATCTCAATTTTAAAAATACACAAACTGAGGTTAAAGGAACTTTATGGAAAACCTGCTATTAAGCAAATGGTGTCTTCTACTTCTGGAATTTTCTATGGATTTTAACAGTCTGATGTCATCTGAGACCTCTTCCCCTTGTTAACTTTCCTGTAATGACACTGGCCATCCATCTTTCCCCCTAGAATATGCACTAAACTTATTCCTTCTTCAGTGGCTCTGTACTTACCTTGGCATGTGCATCCCCTATTTTTTTTTCCTTTTCTTTTCTGGTCAGCTCCTTCTCATCTTTTAAGTCTCAAATGTTACTTCGAGTACTTAGGTCTTTTAACTACTTGGAGTGACAGCAGTCTGCCCTCTATAAAGCACTGGTGGGTGTTTCCAGTTGCTATTATGTGGAAATCCTTGAAAAACTGCAGCTCAGTGTTTCAAGAGGCACTGCCATTATTCCTGAAGTTCTGCCAGAAGCCATGTTCCTTCTGCCAAGTTGTAGTGATCTGCCATAAGGCTGGGCATTGGAGTGAAAACTCAGAGGTGTTGAATTCAGAGTCTGGGTTTCTGCCTTCTCATCCCATCTTACGTAAATGCCATTGTTTCTCTGAACTCTTAGTCTTTTCCACATTGACACACAGGGGTGTGTCAGGGGCAGAAGTCTTTAATTCTGTTCTTGGGTTCAGTGAGGAAGAAACACCTATGGTTTTATCAATAAATATCACCGAAGACAAAACCTAAAAATTTAAACCACAGAACACCTTAGTCTCATGGTAAGTGCAGTCGTGGTACTATTTACATCTGAAATCTTTTATTATGTCAACATGATAAGGAAATATGCAGTACTGAGCAATCTGAGAAGAAATGTCCAAACTGAGAAGAAATACATATAGTGGTGAATGCTGCCTTTCAGGGTGCTGGAATACAGTCTTCCGGGAGGTTTCCCGAGGTGATGAAAGGCACCATGTTGGAGAATCTACATGTCTTTCATTTATTTAATTGTTGATGGTCATACATACAAAATGGACATGTACAATACAGGCTTGTGGAAGAGATGCTACTTGCCTACATCTTTCCCCCTTCCTTCTTCATGGAACCCTGATTTCTAGCCAGGCACATGCTTCATGGAATCAGGACTATGTTTTACAGCCTCTCTCACCATGTGAGATAAACGTAGAAATATTGGGTGGTATTTCTGGGACGTCTTTGTAAAATTGCGAGGGGAGCCCTTCCTGGATCTCTTAAATCCTGGAATGTGATGTAGTAGCTGGTATTGCAGCAGCCATCTTGGACTATGAGGTGACCTTGAGAATGAAGGGCACATGGCTGAAGAGAAGAATGGAAGTAGCCTGAGGCCCTGATGTGTGGAGCAGAGGTACCTGCCTTGGCCTGCTTACCATTTGACTTAACTTTTGTAAAAGAGCAAGCCTTTATTTTTTTATGTCATTGTTACATGCAGTGAGACGAAATGATACAGGTGCAATGCAGTGACAAGTAAGGTTAGAACTACCCTTAATGAGTTCATAATGCAGTAGAGGGATTTATAGTCTGTCAATCCAGAACACCCTTTCAAGTTACGTATAGACATAGCTTTGGTTCTGGAAAATCTGATTGATGGGGAGGCTACCCTATACAACAGATTTGGAAAAGGAGGAATGAATAGTACACAGATAGATCATGAGAGCCATTTCTGGGGAGAGTCACTCAGAGATACTCTGTGGTTTAAGGGCAAGAAGTGAAGAAAACAGCCAAGGCTATTAAAAGCCACCAGAGACTTCTCCAAATTGCCAATATTGAAGTTAGTTACAACTCATTCTCAAATAAACTGAAGCCTTGTCCGTTTGATGTGTTTTGACAGGAAATATATATTCACTGCCTCAGATGATTCCAATTGCTGAGTTCCGCACCACAGTATTTCATAAGTGATTAACGTTAGACAGAGCCGGTAGGAACCTCACATATTTTCTTAAACAGCATTCCACAAGAAAGAATTTCTCTTCACAATCACAAGGTATTTACCCTGTTTCCAAAAGTACTCGTTCGCGCTGGTAGATTTTGAACCAGTCTGTCAAAAATAGCTCTTGCTTTTGCAAATGGAGAAGTGGTCACTTAAAATCTAAGGAGATGAGCAGATAAATTCAGCATATCTTGATCAATTCAGTATTTATTGAATGAGGATCGGACTTGCTCTTATAAGTTTCTTCTTTTCTCCATGTATTTCTCAAATGCTTATTTTGCATAAGGTGGTGGGATGGGTATGATTCTGGATTCCAATATGGATTTCATACTCAGTGAGCTTTCAGGGTAGTTAGGGGAGATTTAGCTACAGTGGGGCTAGAAGGAGGGATATTCCATGTGGAGGAAATAAACCTATTGAAGTTTCAGAGATGGGAAAATTCATCTTCCCTCACGCTTAGACAGTTAAACTTTCTTATGAGCCAATTAGCACCTCAATTATTTTCTATTGGTACCTTTTCAACAACAGCCTTAAATGTTTACACTATGAAGATACACTAATGACTTGAAAACAAAAGAAGGACTCTGTAGTTGGTTGGGTTTTAAGCAAGAACTAACCTGAGGGCAGAGTAAACATTCCAAGAAAAAAATGGACACCTTTACAATGAAACTAAAGAAACAAACTCTTAATATTCGCCCATGATAGTTTGAGACTGTATTGTCTTTTGTGGCTAAGATCTTCTCATAATTCTCTAGTTGTCATTGGGTCAGAAATCAGAGTTTAGACACATGCTGTGGCTTTATAAAGTCAGAATTTGGAGCCAAGGAGCTCATTATGGTGGGTATTTGAGGACAGCGTCTAAGTGAGGAAAGATTAGGAGAGTAGGTAACTTTATGGGCAGCATCAGTGGCGAAGATGGAAATTAGGTACTAGAGCCAGGATCAGCAAACCTTTTCTGTACATGGCCATGTAGTAAATATTTTAGCCTTTGTGGGCCACATGGTCTCTGTTACAACTCTTCAGCTCTGCCGTTGTAGCAGGAACAGAGCCAGAGACAATATGTAAATGAGTAAGCAAGGCTATGTTCCAATAACATTCTATTTATGAACACTAAAATTTGAATTTCATTTAATTTTCATGTGTCAGGAAATATTATCCTTTTGATTTCCCTCAACCATTTAAAGATGTAAAAACCATTCTTAGTTTCCATGTTTTAAAAAACAGGCAGTGGGCTGGCCTTGGTCCTTGGGCGTAGTTTTTTTCAGTCTGGGATAGAATAAAGGCCCCTTTGACTTCCAACCATAGCCAAGGTGTGTGCTGTTCACAGTCTAGTGATTTCCAAATTTCAGTCTTTGCACACTGCCTTTGAGAGATTTTGTTTTTTTTTTTTCCATATTTTTATTGAAATGGCTTACATTCAGTCTCATCTTGAACAATTATATATTAATGAAATAAGGCTAAAGGAACCATGCTTAAATATTAATTACTAAAATGGAACATAAAATCACGTCACATACCATACTGACTCAGTACCTTTTGTTAATTTTTAAAAATTGAGGTGTAACTTCTAATAAAGTACCCAAACCTTAACCATTAGAGCTTAGTGAATTTGCACATATGTACTGTTGGGTGGCACCCCGCAGGCCTGCAAGACTTGTAGTTGCCCAGGCTTGAGACTGAAGAAAGAGCCCCGAGACAGCGACAGAGACATCAATGGACACCCCATTATTGGACAAGGGATCTTGAGCAAAATGTTCTGGAGCAATATGCCACCACTGATAGCAGACAGTAGGCAGGACACGGCAGCTATCTTCTCTACTCAAGAGAGAAAGAGGCTACCCTTTATAGAGGGAATTGATGTCAGATTGGCTCATCAGTTACCAGGGAAACCAGCATCTGGGGCAGGGGGCCCACATGTAGGCGGTTACAGATTAAGCTGTATAATTCAGAGGACTGGATAGTCGTGTGAATGAAGCAGGGCCTGGTTGAGCAGGGGAGGTACAGAGAGCAGCCAAGCTGAATGGCATGACCGTACACATACACCCTCATGAGGCCACTACCCCGACAGACTGCAAAATTCCAGCTCCCAGATGGGTCCCTTGTACCTCCTCCTAGCCATACCCACCCGCCCTTAGGTGACCTCTAGTTTACCTCTGCCAGCAGAGTTTAATTTTCCCTCTTCTATAGCTTCATATAAATGGAAACACACAGCATGTATTCCTTCCTGTCTGAGGTTTTTGGTTTGCCTTATGTCTGCTGCTGCACATAGTGGTAGTTCTTCACTGTGTAGTAGTCATTGTATTAACAAGCCACTCCGAGGGCCTTCCCTGGTAGCTCAGTGGTTAAGAATCCGCCTGCCAGTGCAGGGGACACGGGCTCAAACTCTGGTCTGGGAAGCTCCCACATGCCGCGGACCAACTAAACCCGTGCGCCACAACTACTGAGCCTGTGCTCTAGAGCCCGCGAGCCACACCTACTGAGCCCATGTGCCGCAACTACTGACTCATCCATTCTAGTGTTGAACATTTGGGTTTCTTCTAGCCTATGCATTAGGCTGCTGTGAACTTTCGCATCATGTTTTTGGTTGACATACACCTTCGTTTCTGTAGCATATCCTCATGTTTTTCAGACTGGGTGTTTGAGCCAGAGCTGTTTTTTCCCAGAATTGTTGCAAAAATAAAAATAAAACACAGTTAACACTTAAGTAGCGCTTATCCTGTGCAAAACACTGTTTTGAATCCTTTGGATCTATCAGCCTTTCTTAATGGGGTGAGTAGGATTATTGTCTACATGTTACAGATGAGGAAACTGAGGAACAGAGTGATGGAGCATTTGGCCAGGGTCACCGGCTAGTAACTTAAAAAGCTTGAATTTCTTTCCGTCTCTCTCTGTCTTTCCATCTCTCTGTCTCTCACTGAGAATGACTTTCAAGCATCGATCAGATTAATTACGCTGATTTCTCCAAATGATTATCATTGTGTAGGACCCCGTGCCAGAGAGAGGGTCAGTAAGGAACATCACTGTAGGTTGATCTCCAGCAGCTCCTGATTTGAGCTGGAATATGAACCCAGGAGGTATGGCTCCAAAGGCTCTACTCTTAATTATTCTGCATAAATAGAATAAGCTTCATCTTGGTCAGCTTTTCCTTGTCCCTTTTAGCAAATCTTTTCCCCTCTTCCTGGGCTCTTTGTCACCCAGGTGGCAGTGCTGCCCCTCAGCCCGACGATGCCCTCTGTTCTCTTCCTGGTTGGCAAGCTTTGTTTGGCGATGCCACCCGGCCGCCATGTGTAAAGAGGCAGAACTCGGTGGCCTTTAGAAAACTGGCCTCTGGCATCACTTGCCTGGACCTTGCCTGAACCTTGGCTTCAGTCCTAACTATCTGTGCAACCCTTTCAGGTGTCCTCATCCATAAAACGGAAAAAATATCAGGTGAGCATTAGGTGGGAAATGTGTATACAGCGCACAGCGTGGTGTTTGACACACAGGAAGTTTTCATTGGATAGAATCAGCCGCTGTGTTTAATTATTGGTTGGCCAAAAAGTTCGTTCGGGTTTCTTCCAGGAGCTGTTGTGAAAAACCCAAAGGAAATTTTTGGCCAACCCAATATTTATTTTAATTTTTATTCAAAATGAGTGTCATCACGGCCGTTTCAATGAATGACTGGACAGCTGAAAGTCTTCCCATATTAATTCCTCCAGGACAGACAATTCCTTAATAACCCCAAGCGCTGATCTTTAATAGTCTAACCTGCCTGGGGAAATATTTGGGGGCTGGGTTCCCTCCCCTACTGCCTTCAGTCACGCCTTTCCCAGAAGCTAGCCTGCATTAAGAACTTGGGTAAATACCCTGAACCCAGAAAGTGAGATCCAGAAGTGGTTTAGCATCCACCCAGAGGAAAATATCTGAGAACCCAGAGTCTTTTCCTTTCACTTTGTTAATCTCCAGTGGTTTCCTGAAGCCGAGAGAGGGTGTTCGTAGGGCTTTCCAATTTTCAGGCTCTAACAGAAGAACAAGTGAGTTTGAACTCTTGGGACTTAAAAGAACAGCCGTGAATCCGAGAGCACTTGAATGGGAGCCAGCAGCACCTTGGTCCCCTGGTTTTTAGCTCAACCCATTATTGATTCTCTCAGAATGCAGGGGCACACACAGATGAGTAAGGGTTGATTAACGGCCTCCTGCTTGCTCGCTCACCTGGTCCCAAACAGTTTGAAACTACAGCGGGATGGGGTTTGGGGAAACCAGGGTGTTCGTTGTGCAGGAAAAAGGAAAACCGAATAAATATAGTGTTGCTTGTCCCATTTCGCATTGTCGCTACTGTTTTGCATTGAATTAGTGGTCAGTAGTTAAGTCAGGCATGTTATGTTTTGGTTGTGTCCTTGAG
This sequence comes from Lipotes vexillifer, assembly GCF_000442215.2. Classification (NCBI taxonomy): domain Eukaryota; kingdom Metazoa; phylum Chordata; class Mammalia; order Artiodactyla; family Lipotidae; genus Lipotes; species Lipotes vexillifer. The sequence continues at coordinate 247,594 of NW_006772616.1, read as the reverse complement.
CTGCTGCAGTCTTTTAATCATCCCCCCACCCCTTTCTTTTGATCTACTATTCTGCAGGCAAATAAAAAGACCCAGATTTGATTCGATGGGACTGGCAAAAGTGGAAGGGGGATTTGAGTTTGCAGGTCTTTTCTGATGTTTCATGATTAAAGGGGCCTTGTCAGGTGAAGGAAAGCAAATTGGCTTGTATACCCTTTAGGAGAGGGCTTCTCTTTAATGTCTTGGGAAGTGGGAAACAGACCGTGGGGAAAATAATAGAATGGCAATAATGGAATAAAGGTGCAGGAAATGTTCTGCGAGCCTGGACCAAAAGAATGAAGGAGAAGGGTCAGTGATTCGCTCAAATGTAGCGGATGAAACATTGATCCAAGGGAGCTTACGGAAGGAGAGCGATGCCTTGGAGGTGAGGTGCGGAGAATTGAAATGATTTCACAGCTCTTGGGCTGGTGAGCTGGGTGCTAGAGCCCTCAGTGTGGGTAACAAACGTATCACTACTAATAAGGGTTTTGAGCCAAGGCAGCCCCATCTGCTGACACATACATCCCGACATACACACACCCTCCCCAGGAAGGTTTGTGGCATTCTATTTTTCTGTTTAACCTTGTCTGACATAGTGGTATAAATTAAGCCATCTTCCTTCCCTATCCCCCATCTGCTTCCCCAAGATTACAGGTGAACTTGTATTTCTGGGTCTCCCCTGTTGATTGGTTCTCTGGTTTATTTACAAGCCATGCAGCAGGTGGGGTTGTCCAGCACATAGAAGACTTTCAAATATTTGTTGAACAGGTGATTCGTTTTGAGGATTCTCCTGTGCTGGAGACATGCTCTATATTAGGGGATCCTCTTCTGAGGGTCTAACTTCCAGCTGCAGTTTGGTGTGTGTGTGTGGCTTTGGACAAACCATGGGACCTTTCTCACAGCTTCTGTTTCTTCAGCTGTGAAACGGAATTGCTCATACCCTTCACCTAGGGTGGATGTGAGGTACAAATGACCTAGCACGGGGCCTTCGTCCAGCACAGTGTCTGACACATAATGCCTCTGTTATTGTCCCCTTTCTTTTTACTCTCTCAGTCCAAAATCCACAGGGAATGTAAATCTTAAAAAAAAAAAAAAAAAAAGCATTTGGTTCTAATTGGACAGCACCTCTTAATTGTTGACGTTTTGTCTTTGTCTTATGAGAAGATGATGGAGGCGTGGGCGAAAGCAGCAAGAAATCTCCAAGCCAACTCTTTAAGCCAGAGAAATACTTAAGAATTCTCAACCCATCACCCATCTATAGAACTTTGATAGTTATAGGCAGAATTCATTCAACATTCATTTATTCAATAAATTTGAATGCCCAGACTTCCCCATGGAGACATTCATTTTATTCCTTCCCATGGACTAGCTCAGTGATTCTCAAACTTTCTACAGGGTTGTACACAAAAATATTTTATGGGATTTTTCAGAGAGTAAATCTGACTCTATGTGAGTTTTCTTTTACACACTTAAACACCAAATCCCACGTACAATCAGATTCCATTGTCCCAACCTCATAGGTTTGTCCTAATAAAACATCATTAAAAGGGTAACTTAATGCTTGGTACCTAATCGTTTGGTGAACATCAACTCTTACCTCCCCTTAAATTACTAAGCGTGTAAAAAAGATCTGATGACAGTTTTTGCCTGAAATATTTGCTCAGTTTAATTTCACATTCCCCGAAAGAGGGTTTCCTTCTGGTCTAACTAACTCAGTATAAGTGAACTGTATCCCTTCTCTGGTTGTAAGTCATATACATTTGTTAATGAAACATAAGATCAGAGTAACAATTTTAGCAGCCATGTTGTGTTCCTCATTTTAAATTGAAAGTCCATAAGACATGTATGAGCAATCTTTACCCGGGTGATACAAGAGAGCAGTGTTTCTTATTTCCTGTAGTTGTCTACTTTTATTTTTAGACCCAAGCGTCATATTAATATTTTGCATTTACCTCTAGAGAATTTAATTTTGTTAGCATTTAACCGAGTGGGTACTGTATTGGAATTTTTTCAACTTTGCTTCCAACATTTCAGAATCATTGTTATCCTTTCAAGCTTCAGCTCATCCTCAGATTTGAGTGGAATGCTGGCAACCCTGGCATCCAAGTTATTGATAAGAAGACGAACAGGACAGTGCTCTGGATGGAGCCCAGTGGCATACGGTTAGAGACTGCCTTCTAAATCGACACAGGTATAATTAAGTAGAAGAAAACTTCTAGTGAGTTATTCAGCCTACTTATTTTCATTATGTCTATAGCCTATATTTCTTTATATTTTTGCGCTGGAATTTTATGAAAAACCTAGTCAGAGTATCTTGCTGCATTCTGGAATTTATGACCATAACAGGCTCTCTTTCTTGTTATAAATTTTTTAAAAAATGGAAGTATAGTTGATTTACGATGCCGTGTTAGTTTCAGGAATACAGCAAAGTGATTCAGTTATACATATATGTCTATATTGTTTATCATATTCTTTTCCATTGTAGGTTATTACAAGATAAGGAATATAGTTCCCTGTGCTGTATAGTAGGTCCTTATTATCTTTATTTTTTGGCCACGCGGCATGCAGGATCTTAGTTCCCCGACCGGGGGTCAAACCGGTGCCCCTGCAGTGGAAGCGTGGAGCCCTAACCTCTGGACTGCCAGGAAATTCCAATGTTTGTCTGTTTTATGTGTAGTAGTGTTAGTCCCAAACTCCTGATTTATCCCTCCCTTCCCTACTTTCCCCTTTGGTCACCATAAGTTTCGTAACAGTCTTTTGATTGTCAGTGTCAGTGAGTATGGAGAAAGGGAATGAGCATTGCCTGGTATGAATTATTCTTAGTGAATCCATGCATATTGCGTGTAATCATTGCTGCTGTCTGTCCCCACCCCCCATATTAATAATGGCATTTGAAGCATTTTTGGGGTGAGATTAGCAGTTGCTTACTGATTTATAATTGGCAGAACCTCTATTTTCCTTCCCTTTTCATTTGTTGGTGTATCTCCTATGCTCCAATATTCTTCGGAGTTTGCCAACGATGTTTTCGCTAGCTCCCACCTCATGCCATCAGTAGCATGGAGTTTAATTCAGCAGGGTCAGGAGCCTCAGACACATTCAGAGAGGGCAGGCACTCTGACAATCGCAGCACCTATTTTGGACCTCAGTTCCCTCTCATCAGTGCCCCCTGTTCTCTTTATGGGAAGCATCTCACCCCTCTTGACAGAACACGCATGCAGACCAGAGGCTGGGTAATTCTGCCTGCTGTCACCTATGAGCGTCACACCACCCTCTCCAAGCAGGAGACCAGTGTCTTGTTGCTGTTCTCCTTGCCCTGAGAGTAACAAAAATAGCCCTTTTGTAGTCCTGCGTGTTTTCTGCTGGGCTCAGCCCATTCCAGCCTTTTGCCTTCCTGACACTCATATCAGAAGCTGGAAGGTTTTTCATTTAAGGATCAAGACATTCTCCAAAGCAGATGACTTTAAAGGAGCCAGCAAGATAGAAAGCTATTATACTGAGAATGACAGCTGGTGCATATCTATGCCTCCACCTTCGGTTCAGACAATGAGCATTAATTTCTTGGACTAGTTTGGGTATTAGCGGAGGATCAATTTCTCTAAACCTTCTCTCCCTTGCCTTTTTGTTAAAAAAAAAAAAAAATCTCTCTTGGTTAAAATCACTTTACTGAGACCCTTTCATGATGGGTGCAGTATACTGTGGGAAGTGGTTTTCAGATGAGACACAGGGTTTTCTCTATAGGCAGGCTTCCAGGAGCACCTTCAAAATGCCATCACCAAAAAAAAAAAAAAAAAAAAAAAAAAAAAAAAAAAAAAAGAAAAGAGCCATCACCAGGGAAGGTCAGCTGTGCTGTTCCCACGAACTTAACAAAGCCCTAGAGCTTGTGGTTGGGAGAGGGCCTCTGGAGTCATACCCTGGCTGGCTCAAATCCCAGGTTCCCTGCTTACCAACTTTATGACCTTGGTCCAGTGATTAACTTTGCTGAGTTTGAATTTCTTCTGAGGAGGTCCCAACCTCAGAAAGCTGTTGTTAAGACTCACATGAGTTAATGTATGGAACAAGTTTTCAGCATTGTATTTGGCACATAGTTAATGCTAAATAAAAGCTCTCTAATGGCAGCAGTTAGGATTTGCCTACCGAATTTCTCAAGGCTAAAAGGCCCCGAATAATTGAAATTAAAGGGCAGTCCTGTGGCAAGAGCTTCAATTCTAATGCCCAGACAGGGACGTGTGAAATCAATACCTGATTTTCTGTTAACGCCAATCCATGTATCATCACTCAGGATGTGAGAAAGGAATGGAGATGCAGAGTTGGCTTGGCCACTTTGAGGAAGGACACTCGATCCTTCGAGATGCCTCAAGCTCACATCCTGCTTCCTTATCTGGCCAGCTGTGTACACGGAACGTTATTTTGGTCCATGCGTACCGATCCCCATTTGCTCCTTCTCGTCTCTTCCTCAGATGTGCAAGTACTTTGTGATTTCCTTTTGTTCTCTTCTTTCCCAAATGCCCTGGGACTACAGGCAGTTGGGGATTTTCCCTTTGGTTCAAGCATGGTTAACACTGTGAGACTCCAAGTTCAGTGATCCGTGGGTGAAAATGTGGTGAGAAAAAAATAAAAAGGAAAAAAAGAAAAGAAACGCTTCGGTTTGGTTGGACGTCTGCCTAAAGAGAGGACCCTGTGTATTGTCTAGAGCTCGTGACCATCTGAAAACACATTTCCACAGTGCTTGCTCTCTGACAGAGGAGAACTCATGATGGTAATAAATGCTCCCCTCACCCACCCTGTGGGAAATTGCACTGACTGGTGCTCTAACTGGCTTCTTTGCACCTCAGGGTCTTTGCTTGTGCTGTGCTCTTCCTTTGCATGTCCCAGGGCTGATTCCTTATCTTTCAGGCTCCAAATCAAAATGGCATTTCCTAGCTACCCTTGCTAAGTTATCCTCTCTGCCCTCTCTCCTTTCCTCATCCTTCTTTCCCTTATCATCTCTTTCTGTCAGTATCTGGAATACTCATTTTTCAGATAGCTGCTCTCGGAATACAAGGTGTATGAGGACACAGACCTCATCTTTCGTGTCCCTGCCATGTCCTAGCACTTAGAGGCAGTGCCTAGCGCATAGTTGGGGCTCACAGATATTTGGTGAGTGAATGAATTTTAAAATTCCATGCAGACATTGGTGAGGGAGCTTAAGAGGTACAAACTTTCAGTTACAAAGTAAATGAGTCACAGGTAGGAAATGTACAGCATGGGGAATACAGTCAATAATTGTGTAATATCTTTGTGTGGTGACATATTGTAACTAGACTTATCGTGGTGATCATTTTGAAATGTCTAGAAGTATTAATATGTGGTATACCAGGAACTAACATCGTGTTATAGGACGATTATAGGTCAGAAATAAACAAAGTCATAGAAAAAGAGGTCAGATTTGTAGCTACCAGAGGCAGGTATGAGGGAGGAGGGGGAATTGGAGGAAGGTGGTCAAAAGGTACAAACTTCCAGTTAAAAGATAAATGAGTACCAGGGATGTAATATACATATATGTACATATATACGATAAATATAATTAACACTGCTGTACATTTTATATGAAAGTTAAGAGAGTAAGTTGTAACCGTTTCCATCACAAGAAAATGTATCCATTTTTTCTTTCTTTAATATTGTATCTCTATGAGATGATACATGTTCACTAAACTTATTGTGGTCATCATTTCATGATGCATGTAAATCAAATCATGATGCTGGAAACTCTAAACGTATATGGTGTTGTCTGTCAATTATATCTCAAGAAAACGGGAAGAAAAAAAAGTTAACGCAGGGGAGGCTACTCTAGGAAAAAAAAGCTTACATTCCACCTTTGCTGTGGGTAGCGCGTAGCTCTGGTACCTCGTGTCCAAGCCCTCAGCTCCCCACAGCTTCAAAGGACCGTCCTGAACAGGTTCACAGGTGGCTCTGTGGGGAGCAGAGGACACGAGGTACCAGATAGGATGAGCAGCTCATGTTCTGTCCCTAGTATTCGCCAATCGTCTTTCCACCTTCGTCACGGGGCCTTCTCTGTTGCAATGGCGTATAAGCAGACGCAGTGCAGAAGAATCGGGGAGTTAATGCCTCTGATGGAAACCTGATGTGTAAATGCCTCCACCTCGTGTCTTTAGGTGGATGATTCTCTACGCTTTTTGGGAGGGCCTAGGGGAATCCAGTTGCCATTACTCACATCAGCAACCTCATTCACATGCTCTTATCTTACATCCTTGTCTCAGGCTCTGCTTTGGGGAGAACCCACCGTAAGACCTCATTCACACGGATAATTTCACTTTGTCATTGCCTGTCCTTTGTCACAGCCTGCATAGACATTTACAGTATAAATTGGGAAACCTTTTATGAATGTCTTTATGAACGTTTGCCTGCTTATGCGTTTTATGTCTTTCAGGATGACAAGGGTCTCTTGGACTTCTGAGACCTGTTATTCTAAAGATCTAAAAACTTCGTCTCCTTTTTCTTACAGCTGTTCACTGAGCAATCCCCCGGCCCCCAGCTCTCCTAGTTTCTTTCTTTCTTTCTTTCTTTTTTTGTGGTACGCGGGCCTCTCACTGTTGTGGCCTCTCCCGTTGCGGAGCAGAGGCTCCGGACGCGCAGGCTCAGCGGCCATGGCTCACGGGCCCAGCCGCTCCGCGGCATGTGGGATCTTCCCGGACCGGCGCATGAACCCGTGTCCCCTGCATCGGCAGGTGGACTCCCAACCACTGCGCCACCAGGGAAGCCCTCTCCTACTTTCTTGAAGACACAGTCATGGGATCCAGCTTGCTGTTGCTTTCCCATGCGTATTTATAGCACTGGCTTTTAGATGGTGGGCCAACTTTCAGAGGTGCTTGCTTTGAAATGGACTTGCAGAAGGACCTCTGTGGAGATAATGAGGCCACTTCTCACACTTGCAAGTTGGAATACATTACAGATAGTGGTTGCAAGAAGTACTTGAAATGACGGTGCTTTGCTATACAGGGCAAATTGGTTTTTTTTTTTTTCTTCTTCTTTTTTTTTTTTTTTTTTTTTT
>NW_006772616.1:179473-240500 GCF_000442215.2 Lipotes vexillifer | reverse complement strand
GCGGAGCACAGGCTCCGGACGCGCAGGCTCAGTGGCCATGGCTCACGGGCCCAGCCGCTCCGCGGCACGTGGGATCTTCCCAGACCAGGGCACAAACCCGTGTCGCCTGCATCGGCAGGCGGACTCTCAACCACTGCGCCACCAGGGAAGCCCAAAATTGGATTTTTTAAAAACCTTCTCCAAGTCATTCTGCAACTGTTATCTGGTACTTTTGTGACTGGTTTATGCCCTGCACAGAAGTCATTACATCATCCGTCAGTTTTCTTTCAAACTTCTGTGTCAGTACCGGCAGAATTGATGGTGAAAGTTTCAGCTTACGTAGGGTGGGTGTCGGGGGAGAAGGGAGAAGGCAGCTGTGATATTGCACGTCGGAGATGGGGTTTTGCCATCTCCTAGGATGTAGATCCTTTAACCTCTTCTTTGCCGTGGGTTCCCTGGGAGGCTCGGTGAAGCCAGTGGATCCTGTCTCAAAATAATGTTGTAAAACACATAGAACAAAGTTTGTAGGATTACAAAAGAAGCCAAGTCTACAGAAGTGTGGTCATCAAAACGTTAACATTGTTCGTGATACAGGACGTGCATGCTTCTGCATGGATGCATTAAAGAACACGACCTACAGGCAGATCCATTAACTCTCTAATTATGAGGTTGTGATGGGCACATGTTTTGAGGTATCTGCCACAGACTGTCACGTGACCTGAAAATACCTGTGGTTTCTGTTTGTGTTCAAGTCCTAGGAACTGCTAACTGCCCCTCTGGTTTGTTGCTGACATTTATAGTTGAAGGGAATGATGTTTCAAATAGGAGTTAGTGAAAATGAAGATGTCATTTTTTCCCCCTCATCCCAGTTCATGAACCCCCTGAATTCTATCCGAGGACTCCAAATTCAGAAGCCCTCTTCTCAGGATTGGCAGATGCTTTCAGGCTTGTGCCGAAGCTCTTGTTTGCTAGGTGGGTGGTGGCCTTTTGCTTCAGCATCTGCCTCACGAGAGTTACTTGGCAAATGTTGGTTGAGGGAAAGCATCGCTGAGCACTGCGTGCTGTTGTTACAGGTCAGGTGAATGTTAATAATGAGAGTGATGATGCTGGGTTGTTATCTCTCAGCATTCCTGTCTCTGCTTTGTTTTTGGTTCCTTTCATCTATAATAGAAATGGCCATTGATTGGGAGAACCAATGGTGTCTGAAATTACTTATTAGATTGAAAATACTTTGGAGAGTGATTTTACTAACTTGGTTTGTCAGGTTTTCTCAGGCAGGATCTGTTTGCTGATTACTACTCTGCAGAATGTCATGGAGTGAACGAGCCTCTGCTTTTGGTTTTGACATCAGGTGTTTTTGTGTCCTTAGTAAGCTTCTCATACCCATATACAAAATCTATATCTATGCATGAGGGAAAAATATTAGAAGAGACAAGATTATAACTGGAGTGCGCATATACAAAGTGAACTATATAGGTATCAGCTGGAAAAAATGGTGGTGGGGTAAAAGGGAGGGAGGGGTGAATGCCCATTTTTAGATATTGGAAAGGCAGTGTACCCGGTACTTGAGAAGGCAGCCTCTGGAACCTGGGCTCAGATCCCAGCTCTGCCACTTGGTACTTGGTAGCTGACCCTGGGGTAAATCCCATCACTTCCCTGCATCCGAATTTCCTCCTCTGTGAATGGGGATAATGATAGCAAATACCTCCAAGCACATAGAGAAGATGAAGAGAGTTAACACCTAGAAAACTCTTAGAGCAGAGCCAGGCATTAATAGGGGCTCTGGAAGTGGTCGTAAGCTGCTGCTGTATTCATTAGAACAGCTCATATTAGTACAGGTGCAGTCCACGGAGCCCTTCCCTGTACCATACCTCATTTGAATCCCACAGTAACCCTAGTAGCTATCTTAATAGCCGTATTCGAGGTGAAGAACTTGAGGTACAGAGAGGTTCAGTGATTTGTCCACTGAAAGGCTATGAAGCAGTGTAGACAAGAGCCCAAGCTTTGGGATGGTGAGACATATATCCAGGTTCCAGCGGGTCCCACTGCATTTGGCAGAGTGGCTGAAGTGAGCCTTTGCAGTTCGTTTCAGATTTTACAGATGAAGAGGTTTGTTCCTTCAGGGATCCAGCGCCACCTCATCAAACTTTCTGCAGTGGTGGAGATGTTCTGTAGCTGTGCTGTTCACGACAACAGTAGTGACCGCATGGAGCTGCTGAGCACTTGAACTGTGACTAGGGCCACTGATGAACTCAATTGTAAATTTGACTTTATTTAAGTTCACTTAAATTTCAATGACCACATGTAACTAGTAGCTACCAGTTGGACAGTGCAGACAGAGTGGCTCTTGTGTTAGAAAGCTTGGGTGGAAAGCCCAGCTCTACTACCGACTAGCTTTGCCACCTGGGGAAGATAATTCCTGAGGGCTCAGTTTCCCTATCTGTGGAATGGGACAATTAAAAATTCACTCTAGCGAGACCAAGCAAAAATGACAAAAATTCACTCTAGCGAGGCCAAGCAAAAATGTTATTATTTTTTGAAAAGTTATAGCCATTCTGTGGAATCCAAGGGAAGGAATAAAAGCGGGCCAAGGAAAGACTAAAAATAGAACGATCTTCAGGGTCATGATCATGCTCTTCTGGGTCATTTCTGCTCTTGGCACATCTGTGCTGATCTTGTCTCTGTGAAGACAGGCTTTCTTTGTTCCCCCCGCATGTGATGAGAGAAGGATGGCCACCCCACAACCCCCAAATGTGTATCTCCCTCCTTCAGCAGCTTATTCCAGAATGATTTGCTGTCTCTCAGGCTCCATTCTAAATTCTAGAAGAGGAAACTTCACTTGGTTCATGTGAGAATTTTATTGTTTCTGCTCCCCTGGCCCCAGTTACCAAAAATGCTTTGGCATTGACTATAATTGATGGGTTTTCAGGGGGACTCTGTCATTTTAATTAAAAGGTGAAGGTCCTGTAGGTCACAAAGATAAATCTGCATTTTGTGCATTTTTATGTTACACAGCAGATTATGATAATCTTTGTTTTCACATGCATTTCTCCCTTCTGGGGATGAAGAGTGCATTCGTTACCTGGAAGGTATAAACCGGTCCCTGGAAAGAGAGGTCATTCTTGCTGGCCTCCTGTGTTTTTCTGCTTTAAAAGTCTCCTAGGGGGCTTCCCTGGTGGCGCAGTGGTTGAGAGTCCACCTGCCGATGCAGGGGACACGGGTTCATGCCCCGGTCCGGGAAGATCCCACATGCCGCAGAGCGGCTGGGTCCGTGAGCCATGGCCGCTGAGCCTGCGCGTCCGGAGCCTGTGGGAGAGGCCACAACAGTGAGGGGGCCCCTGTACCGCAAAAAAGAAAAGAAAAAAAAAATGTCTCCTAGGGCTTCCCTGGTGGGTGGAGCAGTGGTTAAGAATCCGCCTACCAAATGCAGGGGACACGGGTTCGAGCCCTGGTCCGGGAAGATCCCAAATGCCATGGAGCAACTAAGCCCGTGTGCCACAACTACTGAGTCCACATGCCACAGCTACTGAAGCCCGCACACCTAGAGCCGGTGCTCTGCCACAAGAGAAGCCACCGCAATGAGAAGCCTGCGCACTGCAACGAAGAGTAGACCCCGCTCGCTGCAACTAGAGAAGGCCCGCGCGCGGCAGCGAAGACCCAATGCAGGCAAAGATAAATTAAAAAAATAAATAAAAATTTAAAAGTATACTAAAAAAAGGGCTTCCCTGGTGGCGCAGTGGTTGAGAATCTGCCTGCTAATCCAGGGGACACGGGTTCGAGCCCTGGTCTGGGAAGATCCCACATGCCGCGGAGCAGCTGGGCCCGTGAGCCACAACTACTGAGCCTGCGCGTCTGGAGCCTGTGCTCCGCAACAAGAGAGGCCGCGATAGTGAGAGACCCGCGCACTGCGATGAAGAGTGGCCCCTGTTTGCCACAACTAGAGAAAGCCCTCACACAGAAACGAAGACCCAACAGAGCCAAAAATAAATAAATTAATTAATTAATTTAAAAAAATACTAAAAAAAAAGTAAATGAAAGCCTAAAGTGTGGTGCATCTCTTGTGTACTGGAATTATAGGATCATGACCTAATATTTCATTATATGGGCGTACTTGCTGCCAGAATGTTTCCCTGATGCCTGAATGAAGTGTGATTAGTGAACTCTTGTGTGGAACTGTGAACAAGACGTAGAAATTTCTTAGAACTCAGGTTCTAACTGTATTGCATTATAAATGTGAGCTGTGTCTTATTTAGAGCCTGAATAAGAGGAGTGGCCTCATAGGCCTTTATATGAGTCAGTGATGTCAAACCATGGGAGGAATTGAAGACAACTGCTGTGAAAGCCAGGAGATTTTCCCAAATGAAGAAACAAATAATCCAGAGCGTACTGTTGTCTGTAGATAACAACTTGTGGTGATACCCATAAGCCTGAGTTTTGTTTTAACTTTCATAATGTATTTTTTTTAATCTGCTATATCTATAATACTGTTATTTCAACAGGTACTTAACATTAAAACTTTAATGAGGGAGTTCTTTTTTGGTTCTAAGTCTTTATGATCCTATGTGTTTTTTTAATACTTAAGGAGCATCTTAACTCAAATGGTAAATTTTCATTGGAAATGTTTGATAGGCATTTCATTTATTTTGTAATGTTTACATCAGAAAAAGTGGATATGTGACTGAAATTATATGATGTATTCCTTCCTCAAATATGGCCAGTTGTTTGGGGGACTCCATCTTTTTTAACAACTCCATTTTTGAACTGGGAGACGTTCTGAGTTGGATTTTGTGTACCGTGCAAATTCCACTCTTGAAACAGCCTCGGCTGACTACTTTACACCTCCAGCCCGCTCTCTGGTTTTCCCAGACTTTTTCCTATTTTACCCTCCCTTTTCCTCCCAGCGTGGGGAATATCCCAGCCTAGTTTGGAATCCTGGGTCCACTAACTACTTACTTGTTTTGTGCTCCTGGGTAAGTAGAATTACTTATATTCTCCCATGTTAGAGATTTAAAACAAAATAAAGTAAGACTGTCCTATGGGTTGTTCTGAGGGTTCCATGAGATGAGAAGTGATGGTGTCTGATCTCATGCTTGGCTCAGAGTATCCAGCTGCTAAATTATTATCGTGATGTTAGATTCCTTGATTCTCTTCTCTAAACTAAGGTACAGAACAGTCAGATATGGCTTTCTAGTGTTTTCTGTGTCCCGTGAATACTTGTCTGGATTCTTAGATTATATATAATGTGATCTTAATATCAGAGGGAGTGATTGGTTATGAATCACCGCTGGCCGGGACTGATCTTTTTTAAACGTGTGTCCTCGGGTCCCTTTCCATCCCATCCTGTTTTCCCCTTGTCCTCCTCTGCGTCCCCTGACTGTGCTCACTTCCCTGTGCTGCAGGCATTAGAGATAGTTCCCCACATTCTTACTCACCTTAAGCCAAACGTTACCAAGTCCTTTGTCCCATTCATTCACATCCTGCAGTCTACCGAGAAATCCATCGATGAATCCCAAAGTGATTCATCGCTCGTTAGTTTCTAGACTGTGTAGTCTAGATAATATTTTTCATTTTATTATTTGGAAATAATGCTTTTCCCTGAGGTAACCGTGTCAAGGTGGGAGTTTTGAGTTTTGGTCTGGCAAGTAGAATGGGTAGAAAAAAGGGAAGAGGATGAAGAGACAGGACAGGTTGGACCTTTTAAGGCATACGGTGTCTTGTTTACATATTCATGTATGTGTACCTGTTCCCATCAGAGCAGACTTGAGGAAACTTTAAAAAATATTTTATGAAATTGGAGATAAAGAGAAAATAAGGACAACTAAGCAGAAGGTTATTACATGATATGATTTTGGCGAAAGGTCCTCTTCACTTATTGAAGGTGGACTCTAAGTCTGGCTCTGAGCTTCCTAGCTGCCAAAGCGAAGACTAAAAAACCATTGAGTATAAGATTTACAGTTCCATAAGATAAAAACTAGTATTCTTGGTACCAGCACCTGACACTTGAACCTTGCAAGTTAGTTCAGTAGTTTGACTCCAGGTGGAGGGTCTAGGATACCCAGCGGTGTATGTTAAAAGAACTCTTGCGAAAGAGGCCTGACTTCCTTAGTGCTGTGCTCTCCAGACATCTGGCCAGATTCATTCATTCTCTTGTACTTCTGGGCTGAGACCTTAGTCTGACCCAAGCAAGCAGATGATAAAATGTTTTGCCAGTTTTTCTTTTCTTGAGGGCCTACATAAGGCAGTAATTTTGTTGCACTTACATGTCAGACAGACTCCAGCCCTAGAGAGAATTAACGAGGGGCAAATGGGAGATTGCAAAATGGGAGTTTGTTCACTTGCTCATTTAAGCACTCACTCATTCATTCACAGATACTTATTAAAACCTGTTGTATGCTAGGCTCTGTTTTAGGCATAGGAACATCAATTTTTTTTTTTTTTTTTCGCTGCCCCACGCAGCTTGTGGGATCTTAGTTCCCCAACCAGGGATCAAACCCGGGCCCTGGCAGTGAAAATGCTGAGTCCTAACCACTGGACTGCCAGGGAACTCCCCACATCAATTCTTCTTTGTTTCTTTTGTCGCCATTCTGCTTCAAGCCATCGCCATCTGTTGCTTGGACGACTGCAGTAGTCTCTCATTCTCTACTCTTTCTCCCCAGAGGGCCGTCTCCACCCAGCAGCTGGAGGGCTCATGTGCAAACCTAAACCATTTCCTATTTCTCTCCTGCTTACAACTCTCACATCACATTTGGAACTAGATCCCAACTCCACACTGTGGTCTGCAAACTCCTGCGTGATCTGCTCTCAGAACCCCCCCGACATCCCCCCCCCTGCCTCTCTTTGCCTCACTCACTTTCCTCAAGCCCCTCTGACTATCTCTCTGCATCTGACCACATCCCCCCCCCCCCCTGCCTCTCTTTGCCTCACTCACTTTCCTCAAGCCCCTCTGACTATCTCTCTGCATCTGACCACATCCAGCTTGTTTTGGCATTAGGCTCCTACAGGGCCACGCTGTTTCTCTATCTGGGACCCTCTTCCCCCGGAAGTCACATCGTATTATCAGTCATCATGTCAAGAGTCACCTTCTCAAAGAGGTTCCTTCCCGGAACACCCCATCCATGCAGCTTCTCTTCCTCCAAACCCAGACAGTTTCTGTCACACTATTTTATTTTTATTTTTTTTTTATTGCTCACAGGCTTAGTTGCTCCACAGAATGTGGGATCTTCCTGGACCAGGGATCAAACCTGTGTCCCCTGCGTTGGCAGGCAGGTTCTTTTTTTTAAGCAACTTTATTAGAGTATAATTGCTTTACAATGGTGTGTCAGTTTCTGCTTTATAACAACGTGAATCAGTTATACATATACGTATGTCCCCATATCTCTTCCCTCTTGCATCTCCCTCCCTCCCACCTTCCCTATCCCACCCCTCTAGGTGGTCACAAAGCACGGAGCTGATCTCTGTCTGTCACACTATTCACTTTTTTTTCTCTGTCACACTTATCTCAACCCACAGTTATCTCATTCACACCCATTTACTTGTTTGTCTGTCTTCCTATGCTGCATTGCAAGCTCCAGGGTACCCGGGACCTTACCACAACCTTCTGTGCCCAGCACCCACACAGGGCCTGATGCAAAAGAGCTGATCAAAAAATACGTGTTGAAGGAGCCATGCAGAGGTGACCCGTTGAGCGTGGGGTAGAATATGGAAGACTGCTCACCTGTTCTGTATGACTTCCACGTATGGTCAGCGTGCCTTACCTACCTCCCCTCCCTTCCCCCTTTCTCTGTGTGGTTTCCTTTAGTGGCACTTTCACCTTATCCACCAGGTCAAATCAGAACAAAACAAACTCACATACATAGGCAGATCTTTTCCCCTCAACAAGAACCAACCAAACAAACAAACAAACAAAAATTTTAAAATTCCTGAACACCTCTTTCCTCTTTCCCCCCCCTCCTCTGTGTTGTTGCCTTCTCCAGGAAGTGTTCCTGGATTGCAGCAGTCCTCACCAATCTTACTCTTCTCAACATTGTTGAAATCTTTATTTTCATTATTCCAAAAGACAATGGCAAATATTAATGACCTACTCTCTTGGTTGCCCCATGTATGTCTTTTCCAATTAGTTTGTCATTTTTGGATAGACAGGAATTAGTCTTATTCTTGATTTCCCTCAGCGTGTCTTGGTATAAAGCCAGAACTCAGTATGCTTTTGTATGTATAGGCTGTGTTTAGAGCATCTTTAAGTAGCTTGGGGAGCTTTCACAGATTGTATCATGGATTTGTGTTGTAGAAGTAACTGGGAGAACCAATAAATACCGAATCCCATTATGCTTGTGCTTATTTTGTGTAGTTTTCCATATAAATAATTACCATTTCATTTTGAAGCTTTTTACTATATTTTGACTTAACTTTTTTTGTGATGCCATTTAGTGTGAAATTGTTATTTAAATTATAAGTATCTTATGCTTATTTAAGTATAGTTTTCATTCTGTTTATAAATATGACTTTACTAACAAAATTAAAACGTACTTATAATAAAAACATGTAAATCAGATTATCATGTTAGCACCGTCAGAAGACTTCCTTTTTTGGCCACAGGAGGGCACTGTTGTCAAACAAAAGATGACTAAGTTTGGAAATTTAATAATGGTTTAGGTTAAGCTTTTAAGAAGCATTTATCCCACTAATGGATTAAAATGGCCAATATTCCCTGCCATGGGCATTGTCTTGCTGTGTAATCCTGTTGCAGTTGAATTTACTGTGTATATATGTCCATGAGCTATAAATTATCAATAGCTGCATCTTACTGTATTTTTCCTGAAATGTTCTGTGAGGCTTGTTATAGCTGGAAGGCACTTTGGTGATCATGTAGTTGAACTATATTAGTTTACAGGTGAGGAATTAGGGAAGCATAGAAGTGAAATGACCATTCATTTGGGAGTAAAACTAGAGACTTACATTTATTCATTTATTCAACGAAATGTATTTAACACCCATGATGTGCAGGGCATCATGTTAGGGATTAGGGTAGACGAGAAGTAAGACATAATCCCCCCCCTCAAGAGCTTTACATTCTGTTTGTAAATGAACATACAGCCTCCACCACAGCAAGGTAACTCTTCATGTCATAGAAATTCTGTTACTGATACTTACGTATAACTTACTGTATTTTTATAATACTATGTAGAAGTTAGTTAAATCATATCACGTAAAATTTTTTAAAATAAAAGTTCGAGTGCTTGGCTACTTGTGGGTAGCCTCCAGAATATTATGTTGGTTATTTGTTATGCTAAATAAAATCCTTGGACACTGTTTTGATTCTTTGAAAGTTGAGAAAGGAGAGGAAATTTTCCAATTAAAAGCTGGTCTAATTAAAAGAAAGAAACCCTTAGTCGTAAGGGTAATTGGGCCTTGAGAGATTTATGGCTAAATTGCCATTACCACTCACATTTGTTCAGCCCCAGACCTGGGCAGTTTCACTTGGACAACAAGCTGTGGAATCATGCTGAGTGTCCCTGAATTTGGAGAGTGCATTTTATTTTATGTCACTCTCAGGTCTGTTTTCTCTGTTTTGTGACTGATAATGGCTCTCACTGAACCATCATCACTTCGCGATGATTGCTTTCGTACATTTCATGATCACTTGTAGGCTAGAGTTTTTTGTTTTTTTTTTTTGTTTTTTTTTTTTTTTTATACACAATGTATTTATTTATTTATTTATTTATGGCTGTGTTGGGTCTTCATTTCTGTGCATGGGCTTTCTCTAGTTGTGGCAAGTGGGGGTCACTCTTCATCGCGGTGCGCAGGCCTCTCACTATCGCGGCCTCTGTTGTTGCGGAGCACAGGCTCCAGACGCGTAGGCTCAGTAATTGTGGCTCACGGGCCCAGTTGCTCCACGGCATGTGGGATCTTCCCACACCAGGGCTCGAACCTGTGTCGTCTGCATTGGCAGGCAGATTCTCAACCACTGCGCCACCAGGGAAGCCCTAGAGTTTTTATTCATTAACAAAATGCATTGTTTGCCCACACTTCCACTGGAAAGGAACATGTCACTGCATGGAAATAAAGATACTGAGGGTTTGTAAGGAATTTTTCAGTTCTTAAAGTGACAGAATGTGAACCTTAGGAGATCACAGCATGTCTATTTAATGTATTTGAATCATCTCTGACCAGAAGGGCCCTTTTCAAGACCTCTACCACCTAATTTAAATGAGATGGTGTTGGCAACACTTGAAATTAAAGTGCCATTTATAAAATTTTGTAAAATTCTTTAACATTTAACAGACACGGTTATTGTCTTTAATGCCTCACTTAGAACATGCTTTGGCATATTGCAAAGTGAAGGAGTAAATTCTTCATTGATGTTTTTTAAGTTAGCATTAAAAAAGCAACTTATGGGCTTCCCTGGTGGCGCAGTGGTTGGGAGTCCGCCTGCCGATGCAGGGGGCGCGGGTTCGCGCCCGGTCCGGGAGGATCCCGCATGCCGCGGAGCGGCTGGGCCCGTGGGCCATGGCCGCTGAGCCTGTGCGCCCGGAGCCTGTGCTCCGCAGCGGGAGGGGCCGCAGCGGGGAGAGGCCCACGAACCGCAAAAAAAAAAAAAAAAAAAAAAGCAACTTATGACATGTATATAGCACATTTTGGCAGCAAAACATGCCCACTTGAACGTATGACACTGAACATGCTCTAAATTACAAAGTAATCCCACGCATCATGTGATAGTTATAAGTGATAGCTCAGCTGAGGCATCAGCCATATATCAGTGCTTGAAATACATTCACAAAAGCATTGATAACCTAGCAAGTACATTTGCTTTTCATCAGCACCCTCTTAAATATCAGATGCTCATTAATACTTGTCTTGTTCCAGCATAAATTTGTCAAGAGAGAGGTTACCCTTGCTTTGCATACTTTTGTGGAAAAGCTATTTGAAAATTTCCAGAAGACAATGCAATGTGGTTGTGTTATTTAAGCAACTAGAAATGGAAGCATCTTTCCTCCTTTCTGTCTGAAGAAATGATGAATTATTTCATGGAGGCAACTTCTGTTTCAAAATTTCCATTGGTTATCAGACAAGACCTCACTTGGGGGACCGTCCTTTTAACCCTTTTCCACTCATAAAACTCTGCTTTTACTCCCCAAGCCCAGGTTGCTAATTTATGAAACAGTCCTCGCTTCTATCATCTTCCATCTTGACCGATTTGAAATTAGTGTGGAAGAATGATTTACAGCGATGTCTAAACTCTTAAGGGTATCACCTCTTACATCATTAGCTGGAAGAATTATTCCCTACTTGCGCCCTGATACCTGAGGGGCTGAGAACCACAGTTACCAGATCATCCCAGTAGATCCTACTCTGGGAGGTCAGCTGAACTCATGGTGAGTCTGGAAATAGTTGTTCAAACCTTCCCCACTCCGCAGGTGCTGCAAGACAGTGCTTGGAAACCTCCTAGGTGAGTGGGCAGGCAGGAAAGGGCAGTGCTGATTGGTAGCTGGAGGACTGTTTTGTTATTAAGCCGGAATCTGCCTTGCTATATTGTTGCAAAAATGCTTCTGAATTGGAGTTTATCAGGAAATGAGTCTGAGTGGATGCACTGAGAAAAATCCATTTTGTTTTGTTTCGATGCTGAATTCCTATAGAAATCGACATAAGTCATTTAGCCTTATGTTGTGGCTCTGCTATATTTTCGCTGAAGCCTCTTCAAGGAGTTCTGATCTGAAGGGCGGTTGTTTTCCATCTGTTTGAAAAATAGCAGCTTAAGTGCTCAAGGTCTTTAGGATTCTTGTCTGTTTGGTCTTAATTTGGAAAATGACATAAGCCTTTAATAAATGTGCAGCAAAGCAGAACCCTGCAGCAAATCAGAATCACTTTTGTTCACCAGCTTCTCAGAGATGAGGCCGAAATTATTTAGGGGTTAATATAATAGCTTAGGCTCCAAGCCAGGGTCTGGTAGCTAATTCAGTCCAGGTGTCTACACATGTCGGTCCACAGACAGAATTTTTATTTTTAGGTTGATGATCAATGTCTTGAATTCCTGAAGAAAGATAGATTTATTTTCAGTGTGTTTACTAAAGCATGAAAAAGGACAAATGCTTTTTGAAAATATTTTTACAAGAATTGAAACAGTAGGTACCTTGGTGGCAGATGGCTTGAATTTGCATCCTGGCTTAGCCACTTGCTAGCTGAGTGACCTCGGGAAAGTCCCTTGTCTTCTCTGTGCCTCACTCCCCTAATCTGTATAGCAGGATAGAAATAAATCCTACTTTTTTTTTTTTTTGGCCGTGTGCGGGCCTCTCACTGTTGTGGCCTCTCCTGTTGCGGAGCACAGTCTCCGGACGCGCAGGCTCAGCGCCCATGGCTCACGGGCCCAGCCGCTCCGCGGCATGTGGGATCCTCCCGGACTGGGGCACGTGTCCCCTGCATAGGCAGGCGGACTCTCAACTACTGCGCCACCAGGGAAGCCCAATCTTACTTTTAAGTGAGTTATTATGTTAAGGGCCTGGCCCATAGTAGGCACTACGTAAGATTTATTTATTTATCTATCTATCTATTTATTTATTTAGAAGTAGAAAAGAATAACTTTATTGCTTTGCCAGGCAAAGGGGGCCACAGTGGGCTAATGCCCTCAAAACTGTGTGTCCCGACCTGGAGGGGGTAGTGAGGACTTTTATAGTAATGGTTCAAAGAGGCCGTGATCAGCTTGTGGACATTGTTCTGACTGGCTGGTGGGGAGGTAAGTGGGTGTCAGCATCATCAGCCTTCTGGTTCCAGCTGGTCTGGGGTCTCCGTGATTGATGGCAGCGTGCAGTTAACTTCTCCCACCTGGTGGGGTTTCAGTGTTGTCATCCGAAAGCTGGTGGGGAGGTCAAGTCTAGCAGCTCGGATGTTGAAAGCAGTCCATCGCTGTGTGCTGTTTATCACTGCAAGTGTTGGAGGGTCTCCTGTAGAGGCGGGGGACGGCTGTGTCTCACCGTGAGAACAAGGACACTGGCAGCACAAGTTCTGTGAAGGACTCCTTGGTGTGAGCCCTCCCAGAGTCTGCCATTAGCCCCACCCCAGAAGTGCTTTTCTCTTTGCGGTACGCGGGCCTCTCACCGTCGCGGCCTCTCCCGTTGCGGAGCACAGGCTCCGGACGCGCAGGCTCAGCGGCCATGGCTCACGGGCCCAGCCGCTCCGCGGCACGCGGGATCTTCCCGGACCGGGGCACGAACCCGCGTTCCCTGCATCGGCAGGCGGACGCTCAACCACTGCGCCACCAGGGAAGCCCCAGAAGTGCTTTTTAAGTATAAACAAATAAACTTCCTCCGGGGCCTTGGGTGAGTATTCAGAGAACTGAATTAGCCAGAAGATTTCAACTGTCAACTCTCCTTCTTGTTTAAGCTTGGTAATAAGTTCTAAATCATTTTAGTATATGTGATAAACGGAAGTCTTTTCGTGAATATTTATTGTCTTATTTTGATATAATTTCCGACTTAATGAAAAGGCAAAAGAAGAGTACAAAGAACTGCCGTGTAACCCTTTACCCTGAGTCACCAATTGCTTGCATTTGTTTGTTTTGTGTTCATTCATTCATTCACTCTTCCCTTCCTTCCTTCCTTCCTTTCCTCTTCCCTTTTTCATGTCTATTTTTTTTCCTCAGGATCATTTGAAAATAAGTTGGAGACATTTGCCCCATTATTCTTAAATATTTCAGGGTGTATTTTTAATAACAAGGACATTCCCTCTCCTTTTTTTCTTTGTTTTTCTTTTATTATTTTATTGAAATATAGTTGATTTACAATGTTGTGTTAATTTCTGTACAGCTAAGTGGTTCAGTTATACATATATACACATTCTTTTTTTAATATTCTTTTCCATTACGGTTTATCACAGGATATTGAATATAGTTCTCTGTGTGACACAGTAGGACCTTGTTGTTTATCCATTCTGTACATAATAGTTTGCATCTGCTGACCCCAACCTCCCAATCCATCCTTTCCCTAACTTCCTCCTCTGTAGCAATCATAAGTCTGTTCTCTAAAGGACATTCTCTCTCTTAACTGTAATACAGTGATCAAAATCAAGAAATTTAATGTTGATACAACACTGGAATTTAATCTATAGGCTGTATTTAGAAATTTTTAATTGTCCCAGTAATGTCCTTTATAGCTATATGTGTGTAAACATATGTGTGTGTGTGTGTATGTGTGTATATATGTGTGTGTACACGCAGTTCATTCTGAGAATGACTATGTGTGTTTATTTTTCTTGATCTAAGACCCGACATAGGGTCACAATTTCATTTAGTTGCCCTGTATCACGTCTTTTATTTTAACCATTCCTGAAAATTTTTTTGTCTTTCTTAACCTGGAAACTTTTTAAGAATACAGAGCAATTACTTTCCAGAATGTCCCTCCAATCTGAATTAGTCTGGTTTTTCCTCACGATTAGGTCCAGGTTTAAGGTCGTTGTGTTTTACGGTTTTAAAAGGAACGGTGATATTTCACCAGTGTACATTTTTGGGATGAAAAGATGAGGAGAACGTCATGCTGCATAGATGGACATGCGTGGAGGGAGGTGGGTGTAGCGAAACTCGCATAAGAGGTATTCTGAGGATGCTTGTTTGCAACAAGTAAATAACTATATTCTCCCAAAATAATCCTTTTAGGGAATTCACTCGACTAATAGTGAAGGCAGGTAGATCAAGAGTTAGAGCCTTGCTATTCCCTTGAAAAGAAATCAAGTGCAGGCAGAATTCCTTCTTGTGTACAACAGAAATAAACATCTGAAGAATGGTCTCCTCTGTCTGGGGAACTCAAAATTTCTTGGTACCAGGAAACATAAACAGGCATCCTGCTCTTTTGTTGTAAAAGAGTGACTGTCTCCACATAAGACCAACATGTAAGGTGGAAGATGAAAAATGTAACCTAGCATCTAAATGCTGAGTTCTTTTCATTCTGACAATGACCAGGCACATTAAAATTTATTTGTAGTCTAGATATGGGCAATGCCTTTCGTCATTATAAACACCCAGACTTTAAAAATGAATTACTTTATTTTTTAGTTTGAATATTTTATTTTTTATCGAAGTATAGTTGATTTACAATGTTGTGTTAATTTCTGCTGTACGGCAAAGGGATTCAGTTATATATATATATATATATATATATGTTTATGTATATATGTGTATATCTATATTCTTTTTTATATTCTTTTCCATTATGGCTTATCACAGGATATTGAATATACTTCTCTATGCTATACAGTAGGACCTTGTTAGTTATCCATTCAATATATAATAGATAAATGAATGACTTTTAAAGCAAATGATAGAAAGGACTGTGCTAGTGATGTGAAACAACGGAGAGGGAAGTAAATGCTTTTGGCGTAATGCACAAAATAACTGATGGTCTTGAACGTACTAAAGTTTGAAAGTGACAAGAAAGCGTTAATCCTTTTAAGCAAGTGCCTAGGGTATACTCTGGGAAAATCTGACTGAATGAGTTACTGCTAAGCCTAAAATTAAACTCCTGGCTTTTTGTCTGGCATACGAACTGTTGGATCACATTTCTTTTCACGGATGGATACATTTTTTTTTTTAATGAATTGAGAAAAGAATCCCCAGTGGTTCCCTTTGTGTGAAGAAAAAAAGATAAATATTAGCTAGGAAAGGTCATTTTGGTTTCCAGTATGTGGGGAGTTCATTAGGATGGGTTCTGATAAATTATGCTGTGTACTTCTTTCCTATAACAGAAGGTCACATTGTGCCCTTGGGTGGACATCAGGACAAACATACTTAATAAAGTTGGAGGATCTGGGAGATGACTGTTTTCCAGTGGTTTTTTTTTTTTTTTCCGAATACCTTACAGTTATACAGTTATTCAAAGCCACTTCCCTCTAGTAGCTCTAATGACTCAAGGCCTCCCCTGTCTCTCCTGTAGCCCCTAAAGGATGGATCTCAAGTCTATCACCTAAAGTGGTCTCTAGACAAACATCTGTAATTATATTCAGGGGCATCCAAAGAAGAGAAGAATCTCAGTTGTGCTTGGTGGTGGATTTGTAATGGGTTCCACAGGATTCAATAGTAATTAGACTGTGTTGCAAGGATAATTTTTACGTCATATTTGCAACTTAAATATTTATTGTTGCCCATCATTATTTCTCTCTGATCTCCAGCCCTGGGAGAGACGTATTTAATTTAGCAACATTAAAAATGGGTAGTTTCGTGGGGTTGTTTTTTTTGTTTTCTTTTTCTTGAGATGTCTTTTGGTTTGGAGTCATCTGAATCTTTCCTGAAAAATGTTTTCACTGAGTAGAAAAGTCCTTTTAGGTCTGTGCATTAAAGGACGGTGTTGAGTGTCAATTATGGTATTAACAAGTTTTTCTGTGTTTTGGTATGGTGTTTTATGTTGGAAAGATTTTTGCCTTCTGCCTCCCATCAACATTTTTCAAAAAGCATCCTTGCAAATTGTTTTTTTTAATTTTTAATTGAAGTATAGTTGATTTACAATATCATGTGAGTTTCAGGTGTATAGCAAAGTGATTCAGTTATACATATATACATATCTATATATGTATATATATTTTTGTATATATATATTCTTTTTAGATTCTTTTACCTTACAGGTTATTTCAGAATATTGAGTATAGCTCCCTGTGCTATACAGTAGGTCCTTGTTGGTTATTTTATGCATGGTAACGTGTCTTGCAAATTGTTTAGCATCATTAGGTTTATATCACACAAACATAGGAACTCAGATCTTCACACTGGCTTTTCCACTGCTCTGTGAACTTGGGCAAGTTGTAGAACTCTTGGGATTGGATTACCTCCAATTTCATTTTCGTCGCATGGTTAATGAAATGTGAGTGAAATTTTGCATCATGAATGGTTTGGACCGTCTGTCAACTTGGGGATGCCTTTGCTCTGGGGGAATTTCTACTTTAAAACTATATTATGTTAACTAATACGTGGCTAGTTAATAAGTATAGAATTCTGTATCTTCCTCCCCTCCCCTCCGTCTCTTAGGACACTTTACAAACGTGGATGTGTTTGGCTGTCTACCGCTTGCCTGAAAATGCAGGGCGGCATTGTAAAAAAGCCACAATTTTGCTACTGGAAATCTGCATCATTTCAGCATTAAAATGCTAATGGATTCCTGTCTTTTTTGTTTTTTAAAATAGGTCTTCCAAGCTAAGATAAATTTTTGGAACTGCAGAATTGGTCCTAGCTACCGATGGGAATTTGGAGTCATTCTGAAATACATCCTGGAATAATTGTGTTTGACTGGAACCAAATCTTATGAAGTCTCCAAGGTAAAATGATTTTAACACATACCTAGAGATGATATCTTTACGAAGCGTAAAGAATTTAGCCAAACTGAGTATCTTAGAGTTGATGATCCCTTACAAAAGCCTTCTTTTTATGTTGAATTTTTGGGAATTTGGGGAGTTTAGAAAATTTTAGCTCTCATCTTTGAAATTATTTCAGTTTGTAAAGCGGTGTTTCAGCTATTCAGCAGGGTAAATGGTGATATTTTTAAGGTAAACCAATTTTGTTTTACATTTGGGCAAAATTGTTCAATGTAGCAGAAATTGACATATCACAGTGGATGTAGTAGGTGAGAAATCCTTTTCCTGGTGGAGGGGGTCCTAGATTATTGAATGAAATAAAGAATCGTTGCTCAATAGCTGCCCACTTATCCGTAGGCATTCCTCTGGGGAATCATAGCTATTGTTAAGTAAATACTTAACTTATAAATACTTTAGGCCCTGGGAACTTGTAACTATTCACCCCGTACCGGTATGTAGAATTGTCCAGGAAGAAGTTAGATCAGGAATTATCACCCGAGATTAGGAACAGTGGCCCTAGAGACTTTTGATCTGGGGTTTGCTATTGGGATCCAACCAGGAAAACAGGAACCATCCTGATAATGTGGAGCAGAGGGAAGTGAATTCAGGGAACTGGTTACACATGTGATGGGAGAGTCAGAGACGTTAAAACAGAAGATACAGAGGCAGCCCAGAGATCAGCAACAGCAGGAAGCTTCTGCCATCCTGAGGCTGGTGGGACATAGGAAGGCAGTACTGCTGACCAGTGCTTAGGGGAAGGGACCTTCAGCGGGAGCTGGATCCATAGTGGGCCCTTCTCTTGGAAACTGACACTGTGGAGGAGAAATGGCCACTCCATAGAACCTACCAAGACAGAGAAGGTGGGGAGAAATACCCTGCCCTTTCCCTTCCACCCTCCAGGCTCCAGCCAGGGTGTCCTATTGGTGAAGCCCAGCCAGGAGCCAGGTGATTCAGGAGGGTGGGAAATGCAGTGTATAGGTGTTACCCAGGGGAAGGGGAAAGAATGGTTCTGAGGGCAAAACAGGCCCAGGCTGGCATAGAGTTTATATTTGAAACCTCTTCCCATGACATTTTAATGAGCATGGCACAGGCTTTTCTACCTCAGAGGATGAGTCTTCTCTTGAGGCTGATTCTCACAGCCCCACCAAGTAAATTATGCATATGCCCTGGAATCTTCTGTCTGAAGATGGACAGTAGTGGTCTGTGATGCACTGCCCAGAACCCCCTTCAGGAATGAAGGATTTATTCCCTCAACTGTTGGAAGTATTACAGAAGATGGCCTACAGCTTCTTTGAATCGTCCTCAATTCAGAGAGCCTCCTTCTTGCTGGGGGACTCGCCCAGTGATCCAGTGGTTAAGACTTCACACTTCCAATGCAGGGGGCGCAGGTTCAATCCCTGGTCAGGGAGCTAAGATCCCACATGCCATGTGGTGTGGCCAAAAACAAACAAACAAACAAAACGAAGAGCCTCCTTGCTGAAGATTTAAGATTTTCCCTTATGTACAAGTATAAAGGCCTGGGCCCTCACTCCAACTTGGTACTGCGGAGAAGGGGCGTCTGAGCTTTGGAACTCTCCATAGGGTTATCTGAGGCTGTTTCCTCCTTCTGTCCTGCCTTGTTCGCGCCCCTTCCCTTCCACAGGTGATTCCCCCTAGAGCATCCTTTAAATAACCCCCTGCTCATCAATTTCCATCTCACAGTTGGCCTCCCAGGGTAACCAACCTTTGAGACTCAGATCATCTCAGACATACTCTCCAGATTTGGTAAACTCCTTTCAGACAAGTTTAGGTGATGCAGTGACTGATAAACACATGGAAACTGAATTTCACTTACACTTTAGGTGGGAGGGAGTATGGCTCACCTGAAAGACCTAGTCTGAATTTAGAGACTCTAAATTGGGTGGGGCACCGTGGTTAGAGGGAGGGTAGCCAACCCACCAAGCAGGAAAAAGTGGAGGATAGAAAAGTTAAGAAGCCAGTAGGAGACCCGTTGTTTTAAACTATTAAACTTGGCAGATTTGTTACACAGCAATAGAAGCCTAGTACTCCATTCATCTGACTCTTTGAAAGTTTGCTTTTTGGGCCACTAATTGCTACAAACTGGAAACCAGGGTACCTGGTCCAGCTTGCAAATGTGTTTTGTTCAGTCTGCACTGTGAGTTTTTTTAAATTTATTTAAAAATCTATTTATTTATTTTTATTTTTGGCTGTGTTGGGTCTTCATTGCTCTGTGTGAGCTTTCTCTAGTTGCAGTGAGCGGGGGCTACTCTTCGTTGTGGTGCGCGGGCCTCTCATTGCGGTGGCTTCTCTTGTTGCGGAGCACGGGCTCTAGGCGCGCAGGCTCAGTAGTTGTGGCTCGTGGGCTCTAGAGCGCAGGCTCAGTAGTTGTGGCGCACGGGCTTAGTTGCTCCACGGCATGTGGGATCTTCCTGGACGAGGGCTCGAACCCGTGTCCCCTGCATTGGCAGGCAGATCCTTAACCACTGCTCCACCAGGGAAGCTCTGCACTGTGTTTTTAAAACAAAGAAAATGGGGCTTCCCTGGTGGCGCAGTGGTTGAGAGTCTGCCTGCCGATGCAGGGGACACGGGTTCATACCCCGGTCCGGGAAGATCCCACATGCTGTGGAGCGGCTGGGCCCTTGAGCCATGGCTGCTGAGCCTGCACGTCGGAAGCCTGTGCTCCGCAACGGGAGAGGCCGCAGCAGTGAGAGGCCCGCGTACCGCAAAAAACAAACAAACCAACCAAACAAACAAACAACAAAGAAAATGGAATTACTTGACATATAAAGTGTGTAGACTGCGTATCAGAAAACGGCTTTTCTTTAAAAGTCGTTCCTGGCATCACTTGGAGCAGCTGCTCCTAGATAGGTCTCTATACTATCTACTGTTCACCAATGCTTTTGACCCAGGCAGGCTCCACATTTATTTGGAGATATTTGAATTTTTCATCCTTGAGTAGAGGGATAAGCCTTTGTAACAATTAGATCAATAACTGATATTGGGGTTAACAGCTGAAATTTTAAAACATTATCGGTGAGATAGAGCATCTCATTCAAAAATTCAGCAAATGTGGAATTCTGAACCTGCATGCTTTCCCTGTTAGTAATAAATTAATAATCAATTTCCTGAAGGGAAAATGTAATTAAACAATAGCACCTCAAGCTCACATAGGCTTACGTGTATATACTTTGCCACCTTTCAAACTGATCCTAGGGTTTCTACTTACCATGTGTGTGTGCCCAGGTGGGGGAGACAGAAGATATGCTTTGTAAAATTAAGGCATGTGCAGGCCCTTCAAAGCAAAGAGACCCTATGTTTCCAGGTCAGTTTAAAATTTTCAGGGTTTCCAAGGCAAGGGGCAAAAAGATGTCAAGCTTTGAGTCCCTTTGAACACCGTGCTCTTCAAAGATAATCGTAGAATCTTGTCTTACTGT
This sequence comes from Lipotes vexillifer, assembly GCF_000442215.2. Classification (NCBI taxonomy): domain Eukaryota; kingdom Metazoa; phylum Chordata; class Mammalia; order Artiodactyla; family Lipotidae; genus Lipotes; species Lipotes vexillifer. Next base: position 219,768 of record NW_006772616.1, on the reverse strand, counting down.
GGCTGCTTCAAAGGCAGATTGAGTCTCAAATCAGGGAGCAATACGAAATCTTTCAACAAGATCTATTTGACTAACTTGTGAGAGGCCACAACCTACTTCCCAGAGTGTGATGTGGGCACCAGGTACCCAAGGCTGTGCCTTCCCTTGAGCATGGAATCATGGTTCTGGTTGAGGCACTGTGCGGCTGACAGCCATGGGGTGGCTAGACCCTTCCTTCCAGGATTTCCTCAGAAGCTTTGCCTCTAGTGTTACCCAAACAGGGATCCATCCCCATGGGCCATGTCTTTATTGTCTGCCCATGAGTGCTTATACATCTTGTGTATATGAAAAGGGGGTTCCTTTGATCCTCTGTGGTGGCTCTTTTATCCTAAATACCATGAGCCATGTGCCAGGCAGAACCTAGTATCACTGGAGTTTCAAATGCCAAGAACTCCAACTCTTGCTTGAAAAAGTTAATAAAAAAAAAAAAAAAAAAAAAAGCAAACATAAAAGTTAATCAAGTGCTATCTAATTTCCCTATAATATCAAAAAGGGCAGAAAGTTAGGGAGGTGGGGGTGGAATGCATACTGGCTATTTTCTTTTTACTTTTTTTTGGGGGGAGGAGTTGTTTTAGAGTAGACCACACAACCATATCTGTGAACTGAATTGTCTTTGAGCAACTGTCTGGGTACTGTCCATTCATATGAGGTGAAGTTTATTTTTCCAGGTTTATTGAGATGTAATTGACACATAACACTGTGTATGTTTAAGGTGTACAATGTGTTGATTTAATGTTTGTCAGTTGCAAAATGATTCTCAGCTACCACCTTCCTACTATCACATAGTTACCTTTTTTTTTTTTTTGGTGGTGAGAACATTTTTCTTAGCAACATTCAAGTATATGATATAGTATTATTAACTATAATCACCATGCTATACATTAGATCCCCAAACTTGTTAATCATGTAACTGAAATATTTGACCTTTGACTAATATCTACCCATTTCCCTCACCCTCAACCCTTCGTAACCACCATGCTAATTAACCTGTTTCTCTGAGTCTGTCTTTTTTAGATTCCATATGTAAGTGAGATCATACAGTATTTGTCTTTATCTGACTTATTTCGCTTAGCAGTAATGCCCTCAAGGTCCATCTAAAATTTTGTATATGGCAAGATTTCCCTTTTTCTCATTGCTGAATAATATTTCATCATATCTATCTCCCATCTTCTTTATCCATTTATCTGTTGATATCTGTATGAAGTTGTTTCTGTATTCACCTGTACTTGCTCGTATTCCCATCAAACTTTGAGATTGGATTAATAAACTATTCAGCCAGTCTTCCAGGCAGAGGGCATTAATAAACAGTCAGAGAAACCAGGGGAAATCTCTCAAGCCTGGTGTGAAAGTTTCTGTGGTTTCTTTCAGATGAGGAAACCACATATCTTCTGTTTGAATCCAGCTCTAAGTATGTCGCTTTTTAAATTTCATGCTATAAAATAGTATATAACCCCCATGTTCTATCAGGGCCACTCAGGCTACACTCTAGGGATTCATAAATAGACCTCTAACCGGGGGATATGGGGATATACGTATGCATATAGCTAATTCACTTTGTTATACAGCAGAAACTAACACAACACTGTAAAGCAATTATACTCCAATAAAGGTGTTAAAAAAAAAGGTATTTGTTGAAAACTGAGTGAATTCACAGTGCAAACAAGGTTTGATTGGCCTTCAGTTTCCTTGTGGGGGAAGAAGCCCATAGTTGAGCATCTTCCATTGCTTTCCCCACCTTCTCAGGATGGTGTTTGCAGAAAAGCCTTGTGTCGCTCAGCCCTCACTAACTGCGTCCTGCTTTCTTTCCAGGATGAGAGTCTGTGCTAGGTCAGTCTTGCTGTCTCACTGGCTCTTTCTGGCCTATGTGTTAATGGTGTGCTGTAAGCTGACGTCTGCCTCCAGCCAGCATCTCCGGGGACACGCAGGTAAGCCCTTTAAGCTCGTTAAGCACCACTGAGATCCAGTAATAAAACCCTTTCAAACACCAAAGCCCACATTTTATTTTATTATTAAAAAAAATTTTAAATTTAATTTAATTTATTTATTTTTGGCTGCATTGGGTCTTCGTTGCTGTGCGTGGGCTTCCTCTAGTTGCAGTGAGCAGGGAGCTACCCTTCACTGTGGTGCACAGGCTTCTCATTGTGGTGGCTTCTCTTGTTGTGGAGCACGGGCTCTAGGCGTGTGGGCTTCAGTAGTTGTGGCACGTGGGCTCAGTAGTTGTGGCCCGCAGGCTCTAGAGCACGGGCTTATTAGTTGTGGCACATGGGCTTAGTTGCTCCGCGGCATGTGGGATCTTCCCCGACCAGGACTCGAACCCGTGTCCCTTGCATTGGCAGGTGGATTCTTAACTACTGTGCCACCAGGGAAGCCCCCTAAGCCCACATTTTAGACACAGGTAATTGACAAAAGCTTTTGATGGTGTGTAACTAACCAGAGGAAGCATGAAATACAACAGGGTAAAGCAGTTTAAGAGTTTGATGCTTAAAGAGTGTTGTTCCAGACACCTATCTAAAATGTTCTCCAGGTTTTTCCTTTTTTACCTTCTCGTTTCCTGAGTACACTTCCATTTTTTCAGTGATTTTTCTCAAAGAATCCTGGAAAACCAGCAGCACTTTGTGATTATATACTCCAGCTTCCTTTGAAGGCAGAACATCTTCATTAATAAACTTAAATGAACACTTCCAGGGCTATAGTGAAGGGAGCTTTCAGATAATTTTAAGACCCCTTTAAGAAAAGATGGTGAATGATTGAAAAAGAAGAAAGGAAGAAAAGAAAAAAAAAAAGCGGTGGTAACTTTTACACAGGGCCTAAAATAGAATGTCTGACGTTTTAGAGAATCATTCTGTTAATTTCTAGTGAGACCCATGGCTGTAGTTGCTTATTTCTAAAGAAAGATGAAAATAATCAGTAAAGTATCTGTGTGTGTATGTTCATGTGTGTTTCTTGTCCCCTTTCCTTGTTACATCTACATTTACAGTGACACAGACTTGGAAACTCCCCCGAGAATTGTGTTTTCCTGAATAATTCATATTTGTCAGTGGACTTGTTGTCAAGCAATGAATTTGCTGTCTCTGCTTCAGTAATTGGAGGTGTGGCAGTGCCAGGCATGCTTTGACTTTTTAGTGAAAGAGTGAAGCTTGAACCCTAAACTATGTATGCATCAGGATTGTAAAGTCTCTCTCCAAGAAAGTATGTAGAGAAGTTTGTTAGTTGTCCTTACCCTCAGATATACAGCAGGTGAAGCTCTCTACTTAGTTATTCTGATAAGTTAAGGTTAAGATTTAATTTTAGGCTTAAGTTTTTTTTTTTAATAAAGTTATTTGTTTATTTTTGGCTGCATTGGTTGTTCGTTGCTGACGCAGGCTTTCTTTAGTTGCAGCAAGCGGGGGCTACTCTTCATTGCGGTGAGTGGGCTTCTCATTGCGGTGGCTTCTCTTGTGGCAGAGCACGGCCTCTAGATGCACGGGTTTCAGTAGTTGTGGCCCGTGGGCTCAGTAGTTGTGGCTCGCAGCCTCTAGAGCGCAGGCTCAGTAGTTGTGGTGCACGGGCTCAGTTGCTCCATGGCATGTGGGATCTTCCTGGACCAGGGCTCGAACCTGTGTCCTCTGCATTGGCAGGCGGATTCTTAAACACTGTGCCACCAGGGAAGTCCTAGGCTTAAGTTTTTAAACTCTCTCATGACTCGGTTGTCCTTAAGCAATAGTTTCAAGAAGACAAGAAAATTAATGATTGAAATTTTAATGAATCAGCATAAAATCAATACCATTTGGCTGCTGTGAAAGTGCCCAGGGCTAGTTGGTTATTGTGTTGTGTATATTTTGATGAGCTTGCTCTCAAGGATAGAGCATTTGAAGTCATCAGTGTTATCTGTTTGATACACATCTCGTTTCTTGGGTGCAGGTAGAGAGTCAGGCTAGGAAAGAAGCAAAGCATTTCGGGGTGGGGGGTTATCACCAGCACATTTCCAGATGTCAGAAGATTATGATGAAAAATGATTAAACTTGGAGGAAACAGGGGACATGACTGAACCTTCAATATTTCTTTATTTTCAATATTCATTTATTAAAAGGCATTACACTTTGGTTTTTTTTCTTCCAGGTTAGATTACTTATTTTTATCACCCCTCCGCACCCAAGATATACACACTGGTAGTCTTTTTTTTCTTCTTTTTTAAAAATTTTTATTGGAATATAGTTGATTTACAATGTTGTGTTAGTTTCAGGTGAATCTGTTATACATATACATATATCCACTCTTTTTGTAAATTCTTTTCCCATACAGGCCATTACAGAGTATTGAGTAGAGTTCCCTGTGCTCGACAGTAGGTTCTTATTAGTTATCTGTTTTATATATAGTAGTGTGTATATGTCAATCTCAATCTCCCAATTTATCCCCCCAGCCCCCCACCCCCCGACATTGGTAGTCTTTATGCGAACCTTCACTTTTAAATCTTTGTGGCAATCCTCATTTCATACCATAACCCTTTAAATTTGGAAAACGTGGAACTGTAGTGATAAATCTAAATTAAGATTAGAATTGTGTACACAAGAGATGCAGTGTCTTCCATATAAGCAAAGACCCTCCTGCAACAGGGAGGGTGAGAAGTCTGAGCAAAGCCTTGGCAAGTTTTGCGCAAGAAATGAAATTTTCATCTTAGAATTTCTAGATGATTTTATTTGGATTCTCAGCCCATTTTTGGTTTCTTTTTGTCTTTTGGGGGATTCTTCCTGCTTTCGTTTTTGGAACTTAAGTCCTTCTCACCCCTTATCTTAACAACCCTCAAAGCAATCAGGACTGGTTCCTGCCCACAAGGGGCTCTCCTCTCTCACTGGGGCTGCAGGCTGCATGAAGAACCATCTTTACAGAAGTACAGCCATGCCTCATTTTATTGCACTTAGCTTCTTTCTTACACTTTCCAGATCTTGCATTTTTTACAAATCCAGCGTCTTTTGGTGCCATTTTTCCAACAGCCTTTGCTCACTTCACGTCTCTGTGTCACATTTTGGTGATCTTCGCAATATTTCAGACTTTTCCATTTGTACTCTATTCGTTGTGGTGATCTGTGATCCGTGATATTTGATGTGACCCTTGCAAAAAGATTATGGCTCGTTGAAGTTTCAGATGATGGGTAGCATTTACAGCTTTGAAGTATTTTAAAATTAAGGTATGTGTATTGTTTTATCAGACAGTATCCTATTGCATACTTAATTGACTACAGTATAGTATAAACATCACTTTTACATGCACTAGGAAACCCAAAATTTCACATCTTGCTTTATTGCGATATTCCCTTTATTGTGCGGGTCTGGAATCAAATTGGCAAATTCCCTGAGGGCTGCCTGTACCCTTTGCATAACCGCAGATGAGGGCTCCTGAATCCTACTGTGAAGTCTTACTCCCTCGCGGGTTTCTTAAGCTGTGTCCTTGATGCCTGGAATATAATGGGTGCTAAATAAATATTTATTAATAGGCTCATTTTGCCCATTTGTCACCCTGTGATCAATTACATAGTTTTCTCCTGGTGGTAAAAATTCCGAAACATAATAGGCAGGTGTGAAAAGATAGGCTTTTAACTTTTTGTTGACTATTAGGGGTCTCCAGAGAAACAGAACCAACACAACTAGTTTATTATTGATATAAGGTATTGGCTCACACAGCTATGGAGGTTGAGAAGTCTCATGACCTGCAGTCTGCAAGCTGGAGACCCAGGAAAACCGATGATGTGGTTCAAAGGCCTGAGAGCCAGAGAGGCAATGGTGTAGATTCCAGCCTGAGTCTGAAGGCCTGAGGTCCAGGAGTGCAGAGGGCAGGAGATGGTCAATGTCCAGCTCAACAGTCAGGCAAAGAACAAATTCAACCTTCTTCTGCTTTTTTGTTCTATTCAAGTCCTCACGGGATTGGATGAGGCTCACCCACAATGGGGAGGGCCATTGGCTTCACTCAGCCCCCAGCTCAAATGCTAACCTCTTCCAGAAACACCTTCACAGACACATACAGAAATAATGTTTAAGCAGATATCTGGGTGTCCCCTGGCCCAGTCACATTGTTAATTTCATATAACCTTCTAGGTATTGTTTTATATAGTCATCTATATTTTATATATTTTCTATACTATTTTAGATTTTATGTATCCACACACCTATCCTTCTAGAAAAAGGCATGTATATACCAGTATGTGTGTATGCACAGATGTCTCTTTGTGCACCCTGTTTTGTACCTTGATTTTTTTTTCTCCATTTAACAATAAAGTTTAGAGTTCTTTTCATGTGAGTGCGTGCAGATCTATATCACTCCCTGTAACATTGCATAGTCATGTATTGTATGGATGTGCCCTAAGTTATTTGATCACTCCCAGTTTTGGTGGACATATAGCTTGTTACCATATTTGTACAAATATATGTGTCCTGACTTCAGATGAATTCCTAATAGTGAAATTGCTGAATTAAAGTGCATGTAAATGTATGGGAGTAGACTAATTTCTGTGACACGTAGACCAAGTAAATATACATAATGGCTTAAATAAGAGAAATTGTATTTCTTGCTCATGAGTGCTGGGTGGGTGATGTGTCAGCTGGATGTTCTCGTCTACTGTGATCTTTTTGGAACCACAGTGGATGGAAGTTCTACTGTTTTCAACCCATGGCCTTAAAGGTTGTTCTAGAGTGGTCTTTATTCCAGCCAGCTGGAAGGGAAATGGGCATGGAGGATACACCTGGGAGGTGTTGATGAACGGGGTTAGATGCTGACTGCATCCCTTGAATTATCCTGCCATTGGCTGCAGCTGAGGCCCATAGCCACACCTTACTGCCTGGGCTGCTGGGAAACATACCCTAGCTGTGGGCCCAGTTCAAAGAGGAGACAATGATTTTTGGTGAGTATCCTGCAGCTTTTAACACAACGCATTAAGGTTTTAATAGTGCAAAGTGTCCTCCAAAACTTCTGGACTTAGTTATACTTACACCAGCAGTATGGTATGATAACTCCATACCATACCAGCAGTATGGTATGATAATAGTATGATAACTCCCGTTTCCCCAGACCCTCATCAACTCTGGGTGCTATCAGGTCTTACTGTTTTGCAAATATGGTAATGAAAACTGCTGTTGGATTGTCTTGCAACTCGTTTTTTTTCTTTGCGGTACGCCGGCCTGTCACTGTTGTGGCCTCTCCCGTTGCAGAGCACAGGCTCCGGACGTGCAGGCTCAGCGGCCACGGCTCACCGGCCTAGCTGCTTCGCGGCATGTGGGATCTTCCCAGACCTGGACACGAACCCATGTCCCCTGCATCGGCAGGCAGACTCTCAACCACTGCGCCACCAGGGAAGCCCTTGCAACTCTTTTTGACTAAGTACTCAGTGTGCTGGGGGACTATTTGTATTTGTTCTTCTTTGCACTATCTTATCCTTTATCCGTTTTTGTCTTGGCTCTATTGATTGTTTACTTGTCGATTTGTGAAAGCTCTTTGAAAACTGAGGACACCCAAGTCCTTTGACCATCATTTCCTTGTTTCTTCCTGCTTTTCCTTTGCCCACTACTCCCGTTCTAGCAAGGCTGTGTATTCCAGCAAACTGTGTGAGTGATGTGTGTGTGGTGTGTGTGAGAGAGAGAGAGAGAGAGAGAGAGAGAGAGAGAGAGAGAGAGATGGACAGAGATGGACAGAGATGGACAGAGATGGAGAGGGAACTGCCGGTGGCAGGGAGGTGTTGTACATTTCTCTGATGACCTTGCAGTGGCCACGTGGAGTTTCTTCCCAGAATTGCGCTCAGCTGGTGACAGGGTCAAGGGTCAGACCTGAGAAACTCTGGTCAGATTTTTGGGTGTATCTGAAACAGCCTGAGAGTGGGAGCAAGTTGCAGAGACTTAACTGAAGAAGCCTCTGTGCGGTGTCCAGAAGGACCCCTGACACCATCCCAAGAGTTTGTGGTTCATGCTGGCCAATTAAGGAACCCTGTCCCTATGAAGCCCTAGTTGGAAGTTTTTTGGATGCTTTTAATGGCTCAGATTAGGAGAGTGGCTTGTTGATGGCTGTGTATGAACAAGGAGATATTTTACAATCCCATTTCCACCCATACCTCTAAGACAGAGAGGGAGGGGAAGAATGTGGGACACCACCCCTAATTTGGGCAGATCGGATGGCGTATTGTTAGGTGTGGACCGAAGTTTCATTTTAGTTCAAGTGTAAGAAACAAAAACACACCTAATTTTCACAGGATTGGTGGTAGGAATCTTTCTTTAAGGCACATGGCATTGATAATCTTTCACAAGAGTCCAGAGGTAGTATCTTTAAGGAATTAGAAAACACAAAAGGCCGCTTTGTTGCTTTTAAAATCCTACCTGACATAATAATTGAGTAGGAGACATGGGCTTCTGTACCCCGATCTGTAGGAAAGGTGTGAGAGCCATTTGGTAGGTTAGTTTCTTTTAAAAGGAAGCCAGAGTTAACTCTGTTATTTCTTCAACTAGCAATTTGTCCTTTTGTTCCCTGTCTCGCCCCTCCCCAGCCCCATATGTAACATCATTTCCCCACGAGAAGGCAGCAAATGTAATGCAGTGGAAAGATGCTGATAGGTTCAGAAACTTGAGAGTCATTTGAAAGTAATTGGCTGGTTACATGATGAGTTTGGGACACAAAACACCCTACATCCTGGAGATTTATCCCTGGGAATATTTGGACACTTCAAAAATTTAAATTTTCCCCTTTGAAAACAGAAGCGTAGCTACTTTTCCGTTATAGCTGAGAGAGTTGGGAACTGGGGTGCTGCTGGCTTACAAGTTCATTTTAATAGTTCCATTTCTCCAGAGAGCTTTAAGTATGACTGGTTTGGGGTGTTTTCATTCCAGCAGATGCCATGGTGCCTAGCTGTTATTTAATATGCTCTGTTTTGGTGTAAAATCTCTTATTTAATGTATTCTGTCCAAAGTATTAAGGGCCCAAGAAACTGGAGCACAACTGAGAATGAGGCAGCAAAGCATAGGGGGTCTGGAGTCAAACATAACCCTGGTTATGCCACATCCCAGCTGTGTGACCTTATCCAGGTCACTTAACCTCTTTGAATTTGCTTCATTATCTGTAAAACTAGAATGATGTACATGCCTACCTTATGGGGTTATTGGAATGATTAGCTAAGAAAGTAGGTGAAGGGATTAGTACATAGTAAACACTCAATAAATGGTAGCTATTTTCATATTTAGAGGCATCCAAAATGAAAAGGAGTCTGGAAATTTTCAAGGAATGATTGACGGCTTTGTATGTGTAGGGAGATGTGATCAGTGGCTTAAGGTTTGAAGCTTTATCGTGTACAAGAGAAAAAGGCTTGTTTTTCATTGTCCTAGAAGCTGACCATAATGAAGAGAATTTCTTTATGAAGACTGGGGTTTCAGCCCAACCTTAAGAAAAAAGAAATTTCTAACAAACAAGGCTTCAAAAGCTGAAAACAGAGTGACCCAAGGATGCTGAGAGCCCTTTTACCTGCTGGCCTTCAGCCAGATCTTCAGTAGAGGGGGCACCTCACTACTGGGGGCTGGTGTCAAAAATTGTGACAGGTCTGAGATTTCTTGCAAGCTAACAGGATAGCATGTCAGTTTCCTGGATGCTTGCAGAAATCATGAGATCCCTGGGTCAGAGAAGGATTTATTCTCACTGCACACTAAGCAGCAGGCATCCAGGTTAGCTTACATTCTCCTTTCATACTTGGGCTGGTTACAAAACCTCTTTGGGGCTCAGTCTCTTCTTCTGTAAAGTGGGGATAATAAGCAATAAAAGTCATCCTTAAAGAGTTGTAATGAGGAGTCACTTAATGCCAGGGAAGTGCTAAGAATTGTGTTTGCGCAGTAAGTGTTTAATAAATGTTAGTCATCTTTATTGAGAACTGCCTTCTCCTTTTGAGTGAATCCTGTTTTATAGAGATTCTGTAATGTTTAAATTTATGGAAATTTAGGTTTTCTGTTTTCTCTGTTATAAATGATATATGCAGAATATGAATGTTGGGCTTGTGTGCTTTGGTGCCTTGTGTTGTTTTTAACTTTGGTTAAATTGCATGAAGAGTGCACCTAAGTTTGGGATCATATTTCTGTCCCCTATAAAGGCTGAATTTTTATAGGAACGCTGCTGATGATTTTGATCGGAATGACTATTTTAGCCCTAATCTTCCTAATAGAAGAAACTTCTATTTCTTTCCAAGCAATGCAGATGGTTTTGAAAAATATTTTGTCTGCATTGCCAGAGTTCTGACACTAGGGGGCAGGCAAGGCTTAGAAGAGCTTAATAGCGAGAAGTAGGACTCTAGCCTGATGCAGCCATTGTCTAACAGAAATGGGGGAGCCACGTATGTAATTTTAAATGTTTTATAACCACATTTAAAAAGTAAAAAGAAACACATAGGTTAATTTTAATAATACATTTTATTTAATCTAATACACCCAAATATGATCATTTCAACCTGTGGCCCAAGCCACATTCTAAGCACTCAATAGCTACATGTAGCCAGAGGCCAGTGTAATCTGTTTAGTACAGGGTAATGAATTGGGTCTTAACATTACTTTCTGAAAGATTAGAATTATGACTTATTTATATTTTCATGGGTCAATCCTAAGGCACAATGTTTTATCTCCCTTTATTTCACTTAATTTCTTTTTATGTTTTTGGTTTTAGTTCTTTTTATTTTTTTCCTAAATGATTGCATTTAAATTCACGAAAAGTGCCAGATAAGTGGGGTTTGTAGCCCTCAAAAAGTGTGGGGAAAATGGTTCCATTTCCTAATGAACTGCCCATATGATCATTCTTTGCAAGAGCATATTTCTTAGGGAGAGAGAAGTAGCAGGATAATTTGAAAGTGTATGTGTGTGTGTTGGTGTGAGTGATGGCTTCAGCCATCAAGACTTTTTAAAATAAATTTATTTATTTTTGGCTGCATTGGGTCTTTGCTGTGTGCGGGCTTTCTCTAGTTGCGGTGCGCGGGCTTCTCATTGCAATGGCTTCTCTTGTTGAGCAGCACGGGCTCTAGTCCTGTGCGCTTCAGTAGTTGTGGCATGCAGGCTCAGTAGTTGTGGCTCGCAGGCTCTAGAGCGCAGGCTCAGTAGTTGTGGTGCACGGGCTTAGTTGCTCCGTGGCATGTAGGATCTTCCCGGACCAGGGCTTGAACCTGTGTCCCTTGCATTGGCAGGCAGATTCTTAACCACTGTGCCACCAGGGAAGCCCAGATACAGTTTTAATATGGTTTCTTCCATAACTGTTTCCATCTTCCTGCCCTGCCCCCAATGAATGGTTACTTCTTTAACTGTATGGGTATATTTTTATGTAGGCAATTCTACAGGAATAACCTTTATTTTATAAACAAGAAAAAGATTTTGGAACGGGAGAGAAGCCTGTGTTTTGGTAGTGAAGAGGGCATCTATGTGATGATGCTTACTTGATTCTCTGTCTGGGGAGTTTTCCACTAAACAACATGGAGGCCCTACCATATCTACATTATATTTGAATCTTGCAAGGTGGAGCCCAGTCAACTATATTATTTAATAGTTGCCTGGTGAGTATCAGAACCACTGATTCAGAAGAACAAAAAATCAGGTTTGACTCAAGCTCTTGTTAAGCTACAGTTTGATTCAGGTGGTGATGAGTCTCCATTTCATTCTTACTACCTGTTGCCAGGCTGAGCAGAGGTGTGTTTTCTCCCTCTAACGGTGACCTCTGTATCCACCTTTTTGGAAGGACTGTGAAAATGCTTGGTCATTTTGCACTGGCAGGGCTGTTCCTGGATGCTAAAAGCTTGTAGTGTGAGGGATTCCATTGACCTCCCTTGGACCCTACATTATTTTTCTCTAGTTCCATCTTGATAGGCTCGTCTTATTCTCAATGTTTCATAAGAAGGGAAAGGAACAGATTATGTGGGGTATTAATATTTGACTTCTCATCTCTTTCCCTGCAAGTTCAAGTCCCAGTGCCACCGTCAAGGTCAGCTTTGCAAAATATTTGACAAATGAGTGTGCTTCACATTCTTTTTCATGGGGAGGAAGGGTTATTTCACTGACAAGAGTGAAGAATTTCAGTTCCTTAAATGAGCTTGTGAGCCACCCTATGTGGCAGAGCAGGCTTTTTCTCCTGCCCTTTTTTGTGTCTTTGAGGCAGAAGAGGCAACCCACGGCCTTGGAAGAGTTCTCTGGGTAGTTAGGAAAAAGATTCTCCTTACCCTTGAGAAGAAAGTTCCTCTTTCTTCTTTCAAGCCATGCGCTTGAACTTATCTAAACAAAGCCTACAATTTGGGGTTTAAAAAGCCAGGGGTCAGTATATCATCTGTCAGCCTTATCTGAGGAAATAAGAATCTTTTGTCCCATATAAGGAAAATAAAATCATTTGGTAAGAAGAATCAGCAGGTGTAAAGATGGCATGGGAAGGAAAAAGAGGGTTTGTGTCTTTCTAGGTGTAGCTTGGATGCTTGAAATATTTTGGTCCATATGGTGGTCTCAGAATAGCACAAGTAATATTATTAATATTAATATTAATTAATATTATTGAAGGGATATTCAAAAATCCATTAAAACAGATTAATTCACTCTGAGAAGACTGTGTGTTCAACAGTTAAAAACTTTTCCACTCCTTATGCCATGTGCCATCAATGCATATGTTTTAGGGAATGTCTGAAATCAGATAAGAACTATAACCAATTTGAACAGGCTAGGAGGGCCTGAAGGTGGGAGCACCTCAGACTGTGCTCTCTTTTCCTGTTTCTTATCTGTTGTGGAGAGTCAGAAAGGGAAACAGGAGAGAACTTTGTTTCAGGAAAAAAATAATATGGGCACAAAGTGAAATAAATCCACCAGCAGGTCATTTTTCTGTAGTTTGTCAATGACTTTGCACAGCTACCTGCTAAAGGGCTGGAAATTAATACCAGCAGTCCAGGGAGGGTTGGGGGACTTGAGCAGTTGGCACAGAGTTAAGGTGTGTGTCTTCTTCCCCCAAACCAAACACAGTTGTATGCTTTGCTATTGGGGAAGCGTTTGCAAGGCATTGTGGAAGCCATTTTTTGCAAGGGGAGCATTGAGAGTCTGATTGGATTTGAGCCATAGAAGTGAACTTGTTGCAGTTTTCTCTGCCTGTCTCCCTCCACAGATGTCCTGCGGTCATTAGGAGAGTTCCAAACTCTCGACCAGTGGAGGCCAGCGACTTTTAATAGGGGATATTCTATGTATTTGAGCTTTTGCTGGTCAATCTTATTTGATAGGAAATAATGACTGTATGTAAAGCAAGAAAGCAACAATCAACAATGTTTTTCTAGTTAGTGGACATCTAGAAACTTGAAACATTCACACTCAGCATTTTGGTTGCCAGGTGTGTGTGTGTGCGTGTGTGTGTGTGTGCTCCGGAAGAAAAATTACGGCGCTTGATCTCTCCAGGTGGGACCGAAAAGGTTATTAGCCTGTCTCTTCTACTGTATGTTGTGCTGATCTTGAGTTTGTTTTCCAATGTGCTGACTTGGTGACTCGTGGGTGTGTGACACGTCGGAACCTAGATTGTTTCTCTAAGTCACTGAAACCTTAAATTGAACCCTATTAATTTTAGAATTTGTGATGATCCTGAAATGATAGGGTTGACATTTACCCATGTGCCGTCTACGAAAGGAGATTTGCTAAGCAAATAAATAGTGTAAATATGTTTGCCTGGGAGCTGTTGAAGTTATCTTAAAAAATTGTCAAGTGCTTCGGAAGCATTTATTTAACATGAAATAAAAATGCTTGTGCCTTAGCTCGTGAGGTCCTAGCTATGTGAGTTATTGAATAACAGTTATTCAATCTCTCTGAGACTTTTGCTCAGTTTGCCTTTCCTGGAAATGGGTATAACAGCACCTTCTATCTCAAAGTGTTTTCGTGAGGTTTAAATAAAATAGTTCAGAGGAAAAGTTGGGGATTACATTGGGAACTTAATGCATTATTTTGATTTTGTTTTTTTTTTAAACAGCTTTATTGAGGTGTAATTGACATACAGTAAACTTTGCATATTTATAAGTGTACAGTTTGGTAAGTTTTAACATATATAATGTATATGTGTGTGTGTATGTATATATGCACACCCATGAAAACCATCTCCGTGGTCAAAATAATGAATATACCCATCACCCCTGAAAGTTCTCTTGTGCCCCTTTGTAATCAGTCCCTCTTGCCCCTACCTCCACCGTTGCCAGGCAACTACTGATCTTTTTGCCATTATAGATGAGTTTGCATTTTCTGGAATCGTGTTTAAGTAAAATCATACAGGATGTATTCTTTTTTTGTTTGATTTCTTTCTGCATAGTTGCTTTATGGTTTATCCGTGGTGTCCTGTGCATCAGTAGCTCATTTCTTTTAACTGCTGAATAGTAGCCCATCCTGTGTCACACACTGTGTATCCATTCACCTGTTGATGGACATTTGGGGGTGTTCCCAGTTTTGACTATTACAAGTAGAGGTGTTATGAACATTTCTTACAAGTGCTTATATGAACATATGCTTTCATTTCTCTTAAGGAAGTACCTAGGGAACAGAATGCCTGGTTCATATGGTAGATGTATGATTGACTTTGCAAGAAACTGTCAAACAGTTTTCCAATGTGGTTGTACCAGCTCACACTCCCCCCAACAGAGTAAGAGAGTCTTAGTTCCTTCACATTCCTGTCAGCACTTGGTATGATCTGTATTTTTAATTTTAGCCCTTTCACTAGGTGAGTAGTGATATCACATGGTGGTTTTAATTTGCATTTCCCTACTGACTAATGATGTTGTACATCTTACCATTTGCTTATCTGTATATCTGTGAAGTGTCTATTCACATCATGTGCCCATTTTTTAAAAAGTTGGATTGTTTTCTTAATATTGAATTTTGAAACTTCTTTATGTATTCTTAATATAATTTCTTCATCAGAGAAATGAATTGCAAATATTTCCTCCCAGTCTCTTCATTCTCATAAAAGTGTCTTTTGAAAAGCAGATTTTTTTTTTGATGAAGTCCCACTTACCAGTTTGTTCTTTTATGTACCATACTTTTGGTGTCTTTTTGCCTCTAATCTAAGGTCACAAAGCTTGTTTTCTGTGAAATGTTTTCATTTTAGTCTTTACATTTAGGTCTGTGATTCATTTTGAGTTAATTTGTGTATCTGTTGTACTTTATTTATTTATATTATTTATTTTTAAAATTTATTTATTTTTTATATTGTACAGCTGCATCTGGTGGCAGGCGTTTTTTTTTTTTTTTTTTTTAAAGAAACCAAAAGGCAAGTAGTTTATATAATAGACATATATGTCATTATGTATAAGCTTGGGTATAGTGGTAGCATAGTCAGATTACAAATAGAATCACTGTGAACTCACTAGTTATAAATAGAGACCAATAAAAATATGTTGGTTTAGGACTTAAAATGCCACAGTGATGCAACTTTCCAAAATGTTTTAACTCTCTATTTACATCGTGGCTGTATTCCTGGAAAATTCAATGTATATTAAAAACATGACAAAGAAAAAAAAACAACAAAAAACTGTGGATGAATTTATATGTAAAATGTAGCCAGGCACTGGGCCCAGGATAATAAAGATTCTTGACCAACAGGAATGCCCACCAAAACATTTGTAGATTGTATGGGACACAGGACAATTGTTCATTCGGTGAGACTGCCCTATGCACTGTAACATGTCTAATGTCCCAGCCCCTTATTCCACCCTCCTAATCATTGTGGCAACAGAACACCCTTTCTCCTACAAATTTCCAAAGCACCTGTGGGGCAGTACTGGTCTACCATCTTTGAGCTGGCCCAGCACTGTTGGCGAGATGGGGCCAGACTGAGTTCTCACTTCACTCTAGCTCTGCATTTATATGGATTGATCACGTCCCTTTAAAAGGCTTAGTATACAGTTGGCATTTTCTTTCAACATTTGAAATACACAAAACTTTCACTCCAAAATTCTATTCCTAGGACTTTGTCTTTTCATTCACTCAAGCAATTCTAGATACAAACAATGGATAGAAGGATATATATCACCCTTAACAGCAAATGCCTTTGAGTGTAGAATTGGGAGATTGGGGTATGAAGTGGGGACTTTGACTTTGTACTTTCTTTTTTATTTTTATTTTTTTTATTTTTATTTATTTATTTTTTTCTTGCGTTATGCGGGCCTCTCACTGTCGTGGCCTCTCCCATTTGCGGAGCACAGGCTCCGGACGCGCAGGCTCAGTGGCCATGGCTCACGGGCCCAGCCGCTCCGCGGCATGTGGGATCTTCCCGAAACGGGGCACGAACCCGCGTCTCCTGCATCGGCAGGCGGACTCTCAAGCACTGCGCCACCAGGGAAGCCCTGTACTTTCTTTTTTAAAAAAAATTTCATGTATTTTATACACATTAGTGTATACATGTCAACCCCAATCTCCCAATTCATCACACCCCCACCCCCACCTCCCGCCGCTTTCCCCCCTTGGTGTCCATACGTTTGTTCTTTACATCTGGGTCTCAACTTCTGCCCCGTAAACCAGCTCATCTGTACCATTTTTCTAGGTTCCACATATATGCGTTAATATGCGATATTTGTTTTTCTCTTTCTGACTTACTTCACTCTGTAGGACAGTCTCTAGATCCATCCACGTCTCAACAAATGACCCAATTTCGTTCCTTTTAATGGCTGAGTAATACTGCATTGTACCTATGTACCGCATCTTCTTTATCCATTTGTCTGTCGGTGGGTATTTAGGTTGCTTCCATGATCTGGCTATTGTAAATAGTGCTGCAGTGAACATTGGGGTGCATGTGTCTTTTTGAATTATGGTTTTCTCTGGGTATATGCCCAGTAGTGGGATTGCTGGGTCATATGGTAATTCTATTTTTACTTTTTAAGGAACCTCCATAGTGTTTTCCATAGTGCCTGTTTCAATTTACATCCCTACCAACAGTGCAAGAGGGTTCCCTTTTCTCCACACCCTGTCCAGCATTTGTTGTTTGTAGATTTTCTGATGATGCTCATTCTAACTGGTGTGAGGTGATACCTCACTGTAGTTTTGATTTGCATTTCTCTAATAATTAGTGATGTTGAGCAGCTTTTCATGTGCTTCTTGGCCATCTGTATGTCTTCTTTGGAGAGATGTCTGTTTAGGTCTTCTGCCCATTTTTGGATTGGGTTGTTTTTTATAATATTGAGCTGCATGAGCTGTTTATATATTTTGGAGATTAATCCTTTGTCCATTGATTCGTTTGCAAATATTTTCTCCCATTCTGAGGGTTGTCTTTTTGTCTTGTTTATGGTGTCCTTTGCTGTGCAAAAGCTTTGAAGTTTCATTAGGTCCCATTTGTTTATTTTTGTTTTCATTTCCATTACTCTAGGAGGTGGATCAAAAAAGATCTTGCTGTGATTTATGTCAAAGAGTGTTCTTCCTATGTTTTCCTCTAAGAGTTTTATAGTGTCCAGTCTTACATTTAGGTCTCTAATCCATTTTGAGTTTCTTTTTGTGTATGGTGTTAAGGAGTGTTCTAATTTCATTCTTTTACATGTAGCTGTCCAGTTTTCCCAGCACCACTTATTGAAGAGACTGTCTTTTCTCCATTGTATATCCTTGCCTCCTTTGTCATAGATTAGTTGGCCATAAGTGTGTGGGTTTATCTCTGGGCTTTCTATCTTGTTCCATTGATCTGTGTTTCTGTTTTTGTGCCAGTACCATATTGTCTTGATTACTGTAGCTTTGTAGTATAGTCTGAAGTCAGGGAGTCTGATTCCTCCAGCTCCGTTTTTTCCCTCAAGACTGCTTTGGCTATTCGGGGTCTTTTGTGTCTCCATACAAATTTTAAGATTTTTTGTTCTAGTTCTGTAAAAACTGCTATTGGTAATTTGATACAGATTGCATCGAATCTGTAGATTGCTTTGGGTAGTATAGTCATTTTCACAATATTGATTCTTCCAATCCAAGGACATGGTATATCTCTCCATCTGTTGGTATCATCTTTAATTTCTTTCATCAGTGTCTTATAGTTTTCTGCATACAGGTCTTTTGTCTCCCTAAGTAGGTTTGTTCCTAGGTATTTTATTCTTTTGTTGCAATGGTAAGTGGGAGTGTTTCCTTAATTTCTCTTTCAGATTTTTCACCATTAGTGTATAGGAATGCAAGAGATTTCTGTGCATTAATTTTGTATCCTGCAACTTTACCAAATTCATTGATTAGCTCTAGTAGTTTTCTAGTGACATCTTTAGGATTCTCTATGTATAGTATCATGTTATCTTCAAACAGTGACAGTTTTACTTCTTCGTTTCCAATTTGTATTCCTTTTATTTCTTTTTCTTCTCTGATTGCCGTGGCTAGGACTTCCAAAACTATGTTGAATGATGGTGGTGAGAGTGGACATCCTTGTCTTGTTCCTGATCTTAGAAGAAATGCTTTCAGTTTATCACTGAAATGATGTTTGCTGTGGGTTTGTCGTATATGGCCTTTATTATGTTGAGGTAGGTTGCCTCTATGCCCCCTTTCTGGAGAGTTTTTTAAATCATAAATTGGTGTTGGATTTTGTCAAAAGCTTTTTCTGCATCTATTGAGATGATCATATGGTTTTTCTTCTTCAATTTGTTAATATGGTGGATCACATTGATTGATTTGCGTATACTGAAGAATCCTTGCATCCCTGCGATAAATCCCACTTGATCATGGTGTATGATTCTTTTAGTGTGTTGTTGGATTCTGTTTGCTAGTATTTTGCTGAGGAACTTTGCATCTATATTCATCAGTGATATCTGTAATTTTCTTTTTTTGTAGAATCTTTGTCTGGTTTTGGTATCAGGGTGATGGTGGCCTCTTAGAATGAGTTTGGGAATGTTCCTTCCTCTGCTGTTTTTTGGAAGAGTTGGAGAAGGATGGGCATTAGCTCTTCTCTAAATGTTTGATAGAATTCACCTGTGAAGCATCTGGTCCTGGACTTTTGTTTGTTGGAATATTTTTCACCACAGTTTCAATTTCATTACTTGTGATTGGTCCGTTCATATTTTCTGTTTCTTTCTGGTTCAGCCTTGGAAGGTTATACCTTTCTAAGAATTTGTCCATTTCTTCCTGGTTGTCCATTTTATTGGCATAGAGTTGCTTGTTGTAGTCTCTTCGGATGCTTTGTATTTCTGTGGTGTCTGTTGTAGCTTCTCCTTTTTCACTTCTAATTTTGTTGATTTGAGTCCTCTCCCTCTTGATGAGACTGGCTAACGGTTTATCAATTTTGTTTATCTTCTCAAAGAACCAGCTTTTAGTTTTATTGATCTCTGCTATTGTTTTCTTTGTTTCTATTTCATTTATTTCTGCTCTGATCGTTATGATTTCTTTCCTTCTGCTAACTTTGGGTTTTGTTTCTTCTTCTTTCTCTAGTTTCTTTAGGTGTAAGGTTCGTTTTTTTATTTGAGATTTTTCTTGTTTCTTGAGGTAGAATTGTATTGCCATAAACTTCCCTCTTAGAACTGCTTTTGCTGCATCCCGTAGGTTTTGGGTCATTGTGTTTTCATTGTCATTTGTTTCTAGGTATTTTTAAATTTCCTCTTTGATTTCTTCATTGATCTCTTGGTTATTTAGTAACTTATTGTTTAGCCTCCATGTGTTTGTGTTTTTTACTTTTTTTTTCCCCCCTGTAATTCATTTCTAATCTCATAGCATTGTGGTTAGAAAAGATGCTTGATATGATTTCACTTTTCTTAAATTTACTGAGGCAAGATGTGATCTATCCTGGAGAATGTTCCATGTGCACTTGAGAAGAAAGTGTAATCTGCTGTTTTTGGATGGAATGTCCTATAAATATCAATTAAATCTGTCTGGTCTGTTGTGTCATTTAAAGCTTCTGTTTTCTTATTTATTTTCATTTTGGATGATCTGTCCATTGATGTGAGGTATTAAAGTCCCCCACTATTATTGTGTTACTGTTGATTTCCCCTTTTATAGCTGTTAGCAGTTGCCTTATGTATTGGGGTGCTCCTATGTCAGGTGCATATATATTTATAATTGTTATATTTTCTTCTTGGATTGACCCTTGATCATTATGTAGTGTACTTCTTTGTCTCTTGTAACATTCTTTATTTTAGAGTCTATTTTATCTGATATGAGTATTGCTACTCTAGCTTTCTGTTGATTTACATTTGCATGGAATATCTTTTTCCATCCCCTCACTTACAGTCTGGATGTGTCCCTAGGTCTGAAGTGGGTCTCTTGTAGGCAGCATATAGATGGGTCTTCTTTTTGTATCCATTCAGCAAGCCTGTGTCTTTTGGTTGGAGCATTTAATCCATTTACGTTTAGGGTAATTATTGATAGGTATGTTCCTATGACCATTTTCTTAATTGTTTTGGGTTTGTTTTTGTAGGTTCTTTTCTTCTCTTGTGTTTCCCACTTAGAGAGGTTCCTTTAGCATTTGTTGTAGAGCTGGTTTGGTGGTGCTGAATTCTCTTAGCTTTTGCTTGTCTCTAAAGGTTTTGATTTTTCCATCAAATCTGATTGAGATCCTTGCCCGGTCGAGTAATCTTGGTTGTAGGTTCTTCCCTTTCATCACCTTAAGTATATCATGCCACTTCCTTCTGGCTTGTAGACTTTCTGCTGATAAATCAGTTGTTCACCTTATGGGAGTTCCCTTGTTTATTATTTGTCGCTTTTCCCTTGCTGCTTTCAATAATTTTTCTTTGTCTTTAATTTTTGCCAATTTGATTACTATGTGTCTCAGTGTGTTTCTCCTTGGGTTTATCCTGTATGGGACTGTTTGCGCTTCCTGGACTTGGGTGGCTATTTCCGTTCCCATGTTAGGGAAATTTTTGACTATAATCTCCTCAAATATTTTCTTGGGTCCTTTCTCTCTCTCTTCTCCTTCTGGGACTCCTATAATGCAAATGTTGTTGTGTTTAATGTTGTCCCAGAGGTCTCTTAGGCTGTCTTCATTTGTTTTCATTCTTTTTCCTTTATTCTATTCCACAACGGTGAATTCCACCATTCTGTCTTCCAGGTCACTTATCCTTTCTTCTCCCTCAGTTATTCTGCTATTGATTCCTTCTAGTGTAGTTTTCATTTCAGTTATTGTATTGTTTGTCTCTGTTTGTTTGTTCTTTAATTCTTCTAGATCTTTGTTAAACATTTCTTACATCTTCCTGATCTTTGCCTCCATTGTTTTTCTGAGGTCCTGGATCATCTTCACTATCATTATTCTGAATTCTTTTTTCTGGAAGGTTGCCTATCTCCACTTCATTTAATTGTTTTTCTGGGGTTTTATCTTGTTCCTTCATCTGG
Organism: Lipotes vexillifer; assembly: GCF_000442215.2. NCBI lineage: Eukaryota > Metazoa > Chordata > Mammalia > Artiodactyla > Lipotidae > Lipotes > Lipotes vexillifer. The sequence continues at coordinate 198,496 of NW_006772616.1, read as the reverse complement.
TACATAGCCTTCTGCCTTTTCATCTTGTCTATCTTTCTGTGAATGTCGTTTTTGTTCCACAGGCTGCAGGATTGTAGTTCTTCTTGCTTCTGCTGTCTGCCCTCTCCATATGATGTACTTTAATGCAGTTTGTGTAGGTAAGAAAATACTGCTCATTATAAATTCTCCCCGTTACCTAGGTGAAGTTGCTGAGAATACTCAAAAATAATAAAACCATAGATTTTTTTCAACAACTTAGGCATTTTAATGAGCCAGACTGTTAGTCCCACACTAATTAGTGTGAATTAGTGAGTTAAAAGAAAGATGTGCAATAATTTAAATAATACAGCACTTCAGATAAGAATATTTGAAAGAGAGCGTGTTTCTGAAGCTTTGAACAGTGAGAGGACCATCAACATGGAAGCCAGGAGACCAGCTCTTCCTTCAGACTTGGGCAATAATCAGTCGTATAGACCATGACAAGTTGTTTAATCTCTTGGCATCAGTGTCTACAGCTGTCATGCACAGAAGTTAGATGAGTTTTTATGTTCACAGTGTGCACCTCTGCCCAATAGGGGTGGGCAGATTCTTACAGGTCTTTATGTTCGTCTTGGCACCAATAATTGACTAGGTTGGTTAGATGTCCCTCAGCTGAGGGTAGTTCATTTTTCAAGCATGTGTTGATGGCATTTGATGAAGAAAATAGAAATTGACTTAAAAGGGCTTTGATTTCCTATTAATGCTGTGTCAGGTCTACATTTTCGTAATCAAGGAGTACAGCAGTGCAACCACTGTCTGATTGGAAATACAAACCTTATTCTTACTAGTAAAATGTAGTCTCACTCATTTTAGATGTAGTCTCACTCATCTCAGTGATCTTCTAAGAGTCTTTCATGCTTCGAGATGTAATGAGGCTGTGAGGTCCTAGTTGATCAGCATTTGTGGCCGGTGGGTTTTAGCATTGCTGAGATGCCAGTTTGTTCTGATGGTTCCAGTCCCAGGTTTGTAAATGTCTCGACTCTCCTCACTGGCCCCTGACAGTGTTCCTCGCTCTGCTCCATCCACACTGCTGATGGCTCAGAAGGTGGCATGGGTGGTAAGTATGGTGATGTATATCACTATTAGAGTATATTCATAGCTCGGGCTGAAGGGTAGAGTTAGAACCTCTCTCTGTGAATATCCTATAACATGTGCTAGCTTGGAACCCCTCAGGAACATGTTTAAAAAAACAGGTTAATTAGGGTGAAATGACACATCCTTGTAGGGACTGTCGTGTGATCTATATGTTGCTCTCTGCTTATTTTTACTAACAGTTACATGTGTTTACAGACACACACAGACATATCATATGTGGTATTTACAAATTGCTTAGAGTATTTTAAATGATTTCCTTTGCCGTCCTATGAGTTTTATTTTATGCATTTACAATATTTGTTCTGAGGGGAAGTTTGTAGACTCACTATGGCACAAAAAAGGTGAGGAATTGCTGTGAGCCTTTCCAGCTGCATCTTAGCCTACCTGCCCTTCACAAGTCCCCTAAGTCGGTAAGGGTTGCTGGTAGCAGGGGCATCTCACAGCTTCATCAAGAACTCTTTACTCTTTCCCTACAGGGAAGTGGTTTGGTGGTCACGTGGGAAGCTGCTCTGTCATGACGTCAGGTATCCACAAAGATGAGTTTCCCCTCAGGCCAGTGGGGAAAGGGAATAGGAGGCAGAAGTGGAATAAATTGCATCATATTGTGATGTTGGAACATGGAGCTTATATGTGACTGATTCGGGGGCCATCAGTAAAGTTGCCATTGTAGGACTTCCACCCCATCAGGTGTCCAGTATTGAATCTCCATTCCTGACACTTGTCTCAATCTGCGTTTCCAGCAGGTGGGAATCAGATGACAGGTCACAGATGCCTTGGTTTTCTGGTGAGTCCTTGTGCCCTTTTCTCATTGTGGAGAGAGGAGCAAGTAAGTGCTTGAACATCTCCAGGGCTGTGGGATTTTCTCAGAGGCTGTGGAGCTGGGCTTCAGGGAGGTGGGCACGCTCTCCTCTATGGCAAGTTCCAGCAGCGTGTCCTACTCTCTGCAGGCATCCTGCTGGACAGCCAGCACCTTCAGCGCTTTCCCTGCCTAGGTATACACATCTTTTGTGGCCTTTATCATTGGGTGTGAACATGATTTGTGTCAGTCTCCCTTTCAAGGTAAGAGTTCCTACAGGGTAGGCAGAGGCATCTTACTTTTGTTTCTGAAGGTACCTGGCACAATATAATTTAAAAAAATTAACAGAGTGAGTGAATATTGAATATCATAGGATATTTTCTCTCCTAAGGTAAAATTTCCCAGGGCCTATCATCTCAGCTTTTCAGGATACAAGTGGGAGGGATTTTTGCGAGTTAGTTCCTGAGAGTGAATGAAGAACAAACCAAGATTCCAGGTGCTGTGGAATATTCCGTCATGAATGTCCATCGCAGATGAATTTCTTCATTCTCTTCGTAACGGACGGTTAGATTGCTCCTGCTCTCCAGTATCCTGAAACAAAAACAAAACAAACAACAAGAAAAGTGCACTCGTGATAACCCATGTAAATGTCCCTGTATGGACCTGTTCAGGAATTTGGGGGATATATGGATAGGTGGGAGGGATTATTGGGTTGCCAGGGAAGGGAGTGCATAATTAACATTACAAAATAGTAACAGATGGCTGGCCACAGTGGCCACTCCTCAACAGTCCTAGAAGCTGTGTATGAGATGTCCTCTTTGAAAGGAAAGAATTTGAAGGCAGAGATTTTAGAAAATAATATCCATGCTTCGCTTGATCAGTTTCATAGGGGTCATAGCCCACTGATTAGCATATGTGATTAGTATTCTGGGTTAGCGACCTAAGTACTACATAAGTGCTTGTGGACTTAAACTATTCTTTACAACCGTAGGATTCAAGCATTCTGCATACATAATAGGCATTCAATTTCAAATTCATAGTATTGTAAGAAAATTTGGTGCTAGGAATACTTAAAAAGTGGGTATTGGCCACTTGAGAATGAAATATTAGATTCTCCTTTTGTTAGAGTTACAAGTGTTCACGCTGGTTGGTGAGCTCTTGGCAAAGCTGTGTGATGGGCCGTCTTGGTGCAGCTTTCTCTGCTCAGATGCAGTGCAATTCGAGGTTGATGCCTGGTTTGGAAGTTCTCTGCCTAAATTATTTCCATTATTTCCCAAGTCTCAGTCCATTAACCAACTTGATCAAAAGGCCAAGAAGAGAAATGGCATTCTCGAAATATTATTGGCATTTTGCGGTGAATGCTAACTACTGTACATTTATAGCCGATTAAGTTTTGCTCTCTCTATTTTATTATGGATTATGACAGGGATTTTGAGACTGAGTTCTGTGAAATAATAAATAGAACTAGCAAGGTCATTTTCTGCCTGACCAAAGGTAAACTTTGCAGCAGGAAGACATGAATGAAGAAACAGGTTGAGTTAAACATCTTGGGCGGGGGAGGGAGGGATTCAAGATATTCAGAAATAAAGAGAATCAAACAGATACCAGTTATTTATTGCCAGTGATTTGATATATTTTTTCCCACCAAAAATTTGATTAAGTTATGGTCTGAAGCAGAGGTCTCAACATGGCGGCCCACAGGTAAATTAGGCCCATAGATGTGTTTTGTTTGGCTCAGATTATGTCTAAAAAGTGTTTTCAAAATTGGTTGCATTGTTTGAAAATCACAGGACTTCACATATAAATCCAGATTTGGGACAACACTGGGTTTTTCTTTCTGCTTTGTAACAGTTTGCTGTAGCTGACTGCTGGCTGCTCCCAGCAGATGGGGCATTTTTCATCTTTGTCACTTGTTTCCCTCATTTATGTTGATCCCCTTGACCCTGAAATAAAAGCAATTGAGTTTGAGAACCTTGACTCACATGTTTCAAAATGAAGATAAAAATAGCTAGAAGATTTTATTTCAGGTTTCATGCATCTTTGCACAGTGGTTAAGAGTTTGGGCTCTGGAATCAAAATTGCATGGAATCAAGTGCTGGTTTCTTCCAGTTTAGGTGTGTGACTTTAAAAAGTCTACTTAACCTCTCTGAACACTAGTTTTCTCATTTAAATTGGACAGCAGTTGTATCTGCCTCCTAAGGTTGCTCTGAGGATTCCATCGGCATCTGTGTGGGTGCGTATCCATTAAATACTAACACACACACATATACACACAAATACCACTTAGAATAGTGCCTTGTTCATGCTAACTGATCACATATTTAGAATCAATATTTAAAAAGACAGTTTGGCTGAAAAAGAAAATTTAGTTGGTAAATAAAATTGGTAAATAAAAGAATAATTTCTCTTCCATTTCTCATCAGCTTAAAAAGGCAAAAAGTAATATTTTTTGGCTTCATGTGATGTTTCTTAAAATTTGCAGGTATGCTAGGTTGATACTGGTTTTAACTCCATTCTAACTTAACTACAAAAAGAAATCGTCAAAGCTGATGGACATTATCCTGCTCTTGATGTCCTCCCAAGCAGTGAGACTTGAGGGGCTGGTACGTGTGGCAAGGATGCCAAAGCGTTTTCACAAAGCATTTTGCTCATAAGCGCGAGCCTTGTTCCTTACACGTGAATCAGATGGCTTTAAGTGACAGCTTCCACGCTCCACCTGAGGAGGTGGAACTAATGCCAGGCTGATGGGTAAAGTAGCAGGATCTGACAGTCCACAGGGGAAGGAAAGCAGGATCACTCTCAGAGATAGCATCTCATGGTGGTGTTTGGTGTTTGATAAGCAGATGGAGAGTCAGAAATCAGATTTAAATTACTGAATGATGGAATGAGATGGAGATCAGTTGGCCTGCTTTAGTCGTTATGTCCTCTCTTGACTAGAATCAGAGCTTAATACATTGTATTTCTTCAGCTAGTATGGCTTTTCCCCACCCCCTCCTTGTTTTTAAAGATGATGTTGGCTTCCAAAGCTATTTAGCGCTAAAACTAAGTGCATTTCTGAGTGGTTTTTTTCCTCTGGAGCTCTAAAACTCAAGGAAAATTAATAACATTTAACTATAGTATGTGTATATGTGTGTATATATATATATACACTACATATGTGTATATGAACTTATATTTCTCTTTTACATAATGCATTTTTTAGGTAATGATAAATTAGTAAAGCAATCATAGTATGTAAAAGCCATTTTTAATTTCAGTGATTTGAAATTGTTTTAATGGCAGTTAAGAGCATTATATAATGATGAATGGTATCGTGATGAAAGGTTTACATCCATGGCTTCTAATTAGCTAACATCTACCATTATTTCCTGTTTATCCTCTTTTCAAATAAGTTCCATACCTTAGGGTACAGGCATTGTGTTTCCATCCTTCCAACACGCTGTGTATGCATAAGGTGCCTAGCAAATCAACAGCCCATGATGTTCCTTTATTAAGAGGGACTTTGTCCTTTAGCTGTGCTGTGGTACTTAACAGTCGTGCCACCAATATATCTTTGAGTTTTCAGAAATGGCTATGGGGCTACATTTTGACAGTTTGCACCAAGTGGGAGCATCATTGAACGCCATGGGGAAAGGGAATCTGATTGCCGCACTTTGAGCATATAACAGGTGCGTGGAAGCTGATAATAAGGATACTCAGCAATTTAAGTTTAATTCAGGAAGAATCTTATTTACATGCTGATGAGTTTAATTAATGCTAATACCTATTATATTATTAACAGCCGCTGGGCCAAATCCTGTACCCTATATGCATCGCATTTGACTTACTTGAGGTCCTGTAGGTCTGCGTTGTTATCCTCTCATATTTGCACTGAGGCTCAGACTCGTTCAGTGACTGGCCCAACATCACACAGCCAGCAGTGGTGGGGCTGTGGCTGGAATGGCACCAGTTCCCCTCCAGAGCCCATATCCTTCCCCTCCCCCCCCCCCCCCCCCAGTGCTTCACCAGTGACACATTTTTATTTCTGTGTTGTGTTCTCACCTGCACCTCCCTGAGGTTGGGTGAGTGGAGTTCTCTTTTATTCCATCCATAGGAATGCTGACAGCTCCACTTGGGTTGAGTGACTTTCTCAGTACCGATGTGTGCTACAGGTAAGAGTGGAACTGGGTCTGTTTTCCAGCTTAAGCTTCCTGCCTGAGTACCACTCCTAGGAGTTAGTTTGAAAATCATGTGAAGTTTACTGCTCCATAGCATGTGAAGTTTGTTACCCCAAAAGGCTGCCTAATGGGTTGAAAACACAGGTCAAGAGAAGTTTCCATAAGACTCTGGAAGAATGTTCTAAGGGGGATTAGTCAGACAAGTTAGGTGTGTTTGAGACCATCTCAATCTTTGGAGAGCGATGCTGTGTAGGGCCACCGTAGTGGCTGTCTTACTCATTTGTGCCATATTATTCATGGACTCTCAGAATGATCCTCTATTCTGTTACTACTTATTTTTATTGAAGTATAATAGACCTTTATAGTATTATATTAGTTTCAGGTGTACAACACAGTGCTTTGATATTTTTATACATTGTGAAATGATCACCATGATAAGTATAGTCACCAACAGTCATCTATTTTTTGTTTTGTTTTTTTTGCGGTACGCGGGCCTCTCACTGTTGTGGCCTCTCCCGTTGCGGAGCACAGGCTCCGGATGCACAGGCTCAGCGGCCATGGCTCACGGGCCCAGCCGCTCCGCGGCACGTGGGATCCTCCCGGACCGGGGCACGAACCCGTGTCCCCTGCATCGGCAGGCGGACTCTCAACCACTGCGCCTCCAGGGAAGCCCAGTCATCTATTTTTTAATTAAATATGACGTAAATAATACAGTACTGTTATTTTAAAACATTTAAACAAATAAAGCGGTCTTAGAGCTTCCAATCGTCTTCTCCCACTGTGCCCCTAACCCAGTTTTCTTCATTAGTTTGGTGTATGAATCAGTTAGGATTGTTTTCCTCTGCATGTAATCAACTAAACTTGACAAATCAGTTTACTTTTGCCTCCTAACAAGGAATCTAAGGGTGTGTACTCCAGGGTGGTATAACTGTTCAGACATCGACGACTCCTCTCTTTCTGCCTCACTATCCTTAGTTGTGACTTTTGTCCTCCTGGTGGCAAGGTGACTGCTCTAGTTCTGGATAGCCTTTGTGCATTTTGAGCGGGGAAAACAGGAAAGGGCAAACAGAAATAGGTGCATGGCAACTGATTCTGGTCCTTTTTGTTAGGAAAACAGTAGCTTTTCTGGAGACCATGCCCAGTGAAATCTGTTTACATTCATTGGGCAGAAAGTTGTCACCTGACCGCTTGGGAAAAAAATCATGTTTCTCATAGTAAGGAATATGGGACAAAGGGATGTTGGGTTGGTTTTACCAGTGTCTCTTATCCATTCATTCTTTTTCAGTGAATTTATGTACCTGTATAAGTATGCATAAAATCTGTCTCTCTCTCTCTCACACACATAAATGGTGTATATTCTAGATATTGTTCTGCAACTTATTTTCCCTATTTGTCAGTTTGTTATGTGAGTAATTTATTGGGCTTCATTATAGAAATCACATTTTCTTCCCATGACATCTAGAGTACAAGAGTAAATCAAGCCGTTCCTGTCACATACCAAAACTTTGCTGATTTTTACCATTTTGCGTAGAAATCCATCTAGGAGATATTTTACTGTTTCCTTTTTTTTTCTTCTGTAAATGAAAAGATACAGAACATAATTGAATGCTTTGGTGTCAGCAACTTGAGAAACAACTAGTTTTGAGTTTTTGGGGGAGCACCCAGCATAGTTCTGTTATAATTTAGATTTTCTTTCTTAGTTAGCTTTCATAGAGTTATCTTTTACTTATCATTGTCAGTTTTCTGGCGCCTAAGAACTCCACTATCCCCTGTTAAGATTTTTATTCTGTTGGGGGTTTGGGACCAGGGGTGTTAGAATTGTATGTTAACTAAGACTGAATGGGAGTGTATCCAGATGATTACAAGTAAAATACAGAGATTGTGTGTTAGGAAGTTATGATTGATTCTTGGAGAGCTTAGTGGAATGTTTCTTGTTTTGTTTTTCAAGACTGCTCCAGAAGATTGAGGTTGTTGGAAAATGGACTTCTGTGAAGGCAAAATTGTTGTTCACCTTTTTTTGAAAGTTGGTTAGGAACAGAGGCAAACATAGCAAACCACACAAAGAAAAAGAACAGAGAGACAAACATATTAGGAAATACTTGACTTTTTAAAAAAACTGCATCAAACGAGAGGCGAAGATTATTTTTCCAATCAGTAAGGTTTTTATCATGTGTCTGTTCCTCGCTCCATGTGAACTGTATGACAGTCGCAGAATTTTAAGACTTGGTACCTGCCTATAAGTAGCTCAGAGAGCTCACAAGAGCAACTAGTGAATATACAGCATTTTGACAATTAGTGAAAATGTACGTATGTGATTCTAGTATATTCTCCACATGGCAGATGATGTCACTCCCCTGCATGTAACCGTCTAGCAGCTTCCTATGATCCTTAGAATAAAGCTGTAGTCCTTCCTGTGACCTCCAAGGCCCTGTTTGGTCTGGGCCCTGGCTACATCCCTGGCATCATCTCCTGCCTTTCTCTTTCTTACTCACTTTTTCCGGCCACACTGGCCTCGTTGCCCTTCCTCACATAACATTCTCATCTTGGGCTTGTGTTCCCTCTGCCCTGAAACCCTTCTTGCATGTTCACTGTCCCATTTCACTGAGGACTTTGCTTAAATGTCATCTCTTCTGGTGTCCCCTTTCCTGCTACATCTCTCTCTCCCATTACTCTGCTTTATAATTCTTTATGGAACTCATCATTATCTGACATCCTATTGTGTCTTCAATTATTTTTCTACCAGTTATCGTTTTTCTCTCTCACTGAGACAGAGAATTTTCACAGTCACATCCCCTGAATAGTGTCTGGCACATAGTAGATGCTCAGTAAATCTTTGCTAAATTAGTGAATGAGCTCTAAAATATGAAAAGGCACCATGCCCTGTTTATTTCTGTACTCCCTGAGTCCAGGAATATGATTAGCAGTAGTGATAACAGTAACAGCTAATGTTTACTGAAGCTTGCTACACTCCAAGCCCTGTTCCAGGTGCTTTGCAAGTATTAATTTGTTTAAAGAACCTTTGCGGTAGGTCAGACTCTTAACTCTCTTTGTACAAAGAAGAAAGCTGAGGCACAGAGGTTGACCAACTAGCCCAAAGTCAAGCAGGTAGTAAGTGGAGGATCCTTGTACTTGGGCATCCTGTGATCCCTTAACCACTTCACTGCAATGTCTTTGCCTACAGTAGGCATTCAGTAAATAGTTATTGCATTGGAATGAATAATAAAGGGCCGTATTACGGAAAATGGGTGGTAAGAGACTAAAGAAGCATGTAGAAGGGTGATAATTGTGCTGTGTATACATTAGAAGTAGGGTAGGAATTAGCCAAGGTATGATCTGGAGAAAGGAAGGGTCATGACTCAACACCTCCCTCACCCCAACCCCACCTCAAAAGGGAGAAGGGGCTTACCTGGATTTTAAGAGAGGGGGAGATGTGGGCCTTCCAGAGGAAATTAATAAAAAAGATAAATCATGCATTTAAAACAGTGCTTAAAATAGACTTAAAGGTAATAGAAGGAAGATGGGTGTTACGGAATCACACTCTCCTGTCTTAAAAACACAACGAGGTCATATCAACACCTGAAGATTTATTTTTAGAACACTGGCAAGGGAGAAAATTTTTTTTCCCCTTAACTCTGTAGTAGATAATGATAATAATTAAGGCTAATAGATATATAAACAGTGTGACACTCCAACTTTATATCTATTTGACATTTTAAATTAAAGTATCATTTACTTATGCAGAAATCACATTGCTTCGTATGTTCTTACCAGGTACTTGCAAAAGGCTCAGGGGAATCACACCTGAACCTTCGCATTTCTGTGGAATCTAAAAAGTACAAGAAACTAGTGAATATAACAAAGAATAAGCAGACTCACAGATACAGAGAATGAACTAGTGGTTACCAGCTGCGTGGGGGGCAATATAGGGGTGGGAGAGTGAGAGGTAGAAACCGCTGGGTGTCAGGTAGGCTCAAGGATGTACTGTACAACACCGGGAAGAAAGCCAGTATTTTCTAATAACTGTAAATGGATTGTAAACTTTAAAACTGTATATAAAGTTAAAAATTAGATAAAAAGAAGGAAACAAACTCATAGAAAAAGGGGAAAAAAAGAGTCGTCAGTTTTCCTTTGAAGGTAGACGAGCTCATTCAGGAGGAATTATTTCAAAACACTGTTGGGAAACGTGGAGAGTTTTTAGATTCAAAAGGATTATCTAGTCCGATCATGAATATAAGATGAGGGAGTTGTTCTTTTGTTTTTTGTTTTGTTTCCTCCACCTCCCCAACCCTGCACCCCCGGCTCTATATGTGTTAGTGTACGGTATTTGTTTTTCTCTTTCTGACTTACTTCACTCTGTATGACAGACTCTAGGTCCATCCACAGACCTACTAGAGAATGGACTTGAGGATATGGGGAGGGGGAAGGGTAAGCTGGGACGAAGTGAGAGAGTGGCACGGGCATATATACACTACCAAACGTAAAATAGGTAGCTAGTGGGAAGCAGCCGCATAGCACAGGGAGATCAGCTTGGTGCTCTGTGACCACCTAGAGGGATGGGATAGGGAGGGTGGGAGGGAGATGCAAGCGAGAGGAGAAATGGGGATATATGTATATATATAGATGATTCACCTTGTTATAAAGCAGAAACTACCACACCATTGTAAAGCAATTATACTCCAAAAAATAAAAAATAAAAACAAAAGAACCAAGGAGCTCAGTCTTGCTAGTTTGCTTTCGTTTTAGTCGATGACGAGGCTAAGTTGAAGGTGGACTAATAGTGTTTGGGGACTTGGTTAATGAATTTCAATGACTAAGGATCCAGGCTTAGTAAATCTGAAAGGAAATTGATGACCAGTGTGTATTGACTTATATGCAGAAGCTGAAGCTTGGTCAGTTCAACTCAAAACTTTTAAAGTTTTGGGAGGCCTGGTAACTTGCACCCCCTGGGTGGTTACTGGTTGAACTGGTTGAGAGAGAGCTATGGAGTCAGGCAAGTGGAGATGAGCACGTCACCTTGGGCACTGTTCAAGCTGGTTGGAGAATGTGCCTTCACGTCTATAGCCAGAGGAGCTTGCAAATGCTTCTGCCTGGAATTAGGACTTCTCTACCCTGTTGCTGGCAGCATTGGACAGCCATAAGGCCATGACACAGTGAGTGAGCTGTTCAGTAGCGGATCCCTTTGGAGAAGGAGGCGAGTCAGGCAACATGAATGAAAGTTGGGGTTTTGTGGAAGGACTGGTGTTCCAGTTATTTAATGCAATATGAGATACGACTCCAAAACCTGTGACTTAAAACAATGTTTTGTCATATGTCGTGATGGCAGATCAGGAATTCTGGACACTTGGTTACGGGTGGTCTCCACATGGACTGGGTTGCTTGGTGATATTCAGATGACATCTGGCTAGTTTGAAGGATTCACATGCCTTCACTCATGTTAATGCCACATTGGTGGACAGCTGGGAGGCGGCGGTCAGCTGGGTCCCTTTGCATGAGTCTCAGGGTCTCTCCACGAGGTCTTCACGGTGCGGGGGGAGGTTATAGTACTTCTCAGTAGTGGCTCAGAGCTCAAGAACCAACTTTCCAAAAGCCAAGGAGTGGGAGCTGCCAGTCTTTTAAGGCCTGGGTCCAGAAACCGGCACAGTGTCATTTCTGCCATATTCTGTTATTCAGAGTGGTCACAGAGCACACCATCTTCAAAGGAGGGCACATAGATCCCCACTTCTCCCTCAGAGGGGCGTCAAAGCATTGGCGGCAGGCTTTCATCTGCCACAATGACTTACCTCCACTTTTTTTTTTTTTTTTTTATTGTGGTACGCGGGCCTCTCACCGCCGCGGCCTCTCCCATTGTGGAGCACAGGCTCCGGCCGCACAGGTTCAGCGGCCATGGCTCACGGGCCCAGCCGCTCCGCGGCATGTGGGATCTTCCCGGACCGGGGCACGAACCCGTGACCCCTGCATAGGCAGGCGGACTCTCAACCACTGCGCCACCAGGGAAGCCCTACGTCCAGTTTCTGATGCAACTGTTGGCCACAAGGAATTTAAGAGATCTGAGAAGAAGGAAATAGGGGTTTGAAAGCAAGAATCATACAAGAATAGCCAGGGAAAGATACTTAATAGAAAAATGATATATGCGTTATATTCATCAGCTGTAGTTTTCATTGCTCCATTTCTCTGGAAGGATAACTTGTGCTAAAGGTGGGAAATCTATTGCAGAGAGAACTTTTAGAGGACTGTTTTTATTTTCCTTCCTACGTATTTTTCTTTGTAAGTTGGCATTCTCCCTGGAAAACCATTCCAGTGAATCAACTTGATTTTTATATGGTGAACTAATGAGGTGGAAAGGAGACAGTCTGCCACACTCCATGTACTATGAACTGTGTGTTCCCATCCTGAAACAGTCATGCCTGAGAAAGTGGCAGAGGAGCTAGGGACCTTGGTCTTGGGGAAGAGAGTCGTGTAGTGCAGGCTTCGTTTCCTCTGGAGGTGCCAATAGAAATGATTGTCTGAGCCACGGGCACTGGGTGTGGGAGATGTTAGAAGGGCAGGGGGAAGTGATGTAATTAAATATGCGTGTCCATTTTTACCTTTCATCTAAGTTCATGGTACCATTGCCAGCAAGTCATTGACCACCCATGGCCCGTGGAAAGGCTGAACAGTAGGATGAAAAGGCTGTTAAAAGGTCTCTACCTTATTGATTTAGGCTACCTGCTTTGTAGGGGAAAGGCATATAGGTGATAGGAAACGCCAGTTAGATCATGTGCTTAAAAAACCCCGAAATATGAGTGGAGACCATTATTTTTATTTGCTGATACACGGCTGGGCGTGGAGAGAGGATACTGTCCTATTCCTTGTCTCTTGTCCCATGTCTAGAAATGGAGTCATATAGAGGGTAGAGCCTCAGAAAATGCTGGACAGTTTAATTTTGTGTGAATTCCACTTAAATGCGGAGAAGACACATTTCCACAGATGTCACAAGGTGGTATAGTGGAGCAGTTAATGGCACAGATCCTGAAGCCAGACTTCTTGTGTTCAGGTCTTGGTTCTACCATTTAATAGCTGTACACACTAAGATTAATTACTTAATCTTTCTTTGCCTTAGTTTCCTCACCTATAAAATGAGGCTGACAATAGCATTTACCTTTTGGTAGAGGTGTGAAGATTAACTACATGGTTGCATGTAAAGTGGACAGAATGCTATAAAAGCGGTAGCTATTAGCAGTAGTGGTGTTTTTTTTATTTCTAGAGTAATTCCTAGCATTAATTCTTGGCACAAAGTAGGGACTTCAGAATGTTAGATGAGTGAATTCTGCATGTGTTTCGCTTACACTTTGGAGGACAAGGCAAAGCAGGAAGTACAGGCGAAGGTCGTAAATGTTTCCAAAACATGCTGTACACCTGGGAAATTAATGTGAATTTTATGACCAAGCGATTTTATACCTTACTGTGCTCTAATCTACTAATTTGGAACTTGTGACCTTTGAGAAGCTCAGTTCCTCTCAAACCCCACTAGTCAATCAGTTGAAGGTGACATTGCATGAATTGTGTAGGGTGATAGTCATGCCTTGTGATTTAGCTCAGGGGCTGGTGACCTTGTCCTATCAGGGAAGAGAGGCAAGAACAGTGCCAGACAGTTGTGGAACCACAGAGACTCAATGAAAATTAAAAGGTTTCTTTTTTGTTTTGTTTTCTTTTTTGGCGCACGCGTGCACCTGTGCGTGTGCGTGTGCGTGTGTGTGTGTGTGTTTAAGATCACCTTCAATTTATTTTATTTTTTTAAACATCTTTATTGCAGTATAATTGCTTTACAATGGTGTGTTAGTTTCTGCTTTATAACAAAGTGAATCAGCTATACATATACATATATCCCCATATCCCCTCCCTCTTTTTTTCTTGAATTTTATTTTTATACAGCAGGTTCTTGTTAGTTATCTATTTTATTTTATTTTATTTTATTATTATTATTTTTTAACATCTTTATTGGGGTATAATTGCTTTACAATGGTGTGTTAGTTTCTGCTTTATAACAGAGTGAGTCAGTTATACATATATATATGTTCCCATATCTCTGCAACCTGAACTTTTAAGAGGAATCAGAGGTTGTTGGGAAGGTTGTTAAAACCCAAATTTGCAACTGGAATGCTTGCTGAAAGCACCTGGTTACCTCAGCAGTCAATATAAATTACAGAGGCTTTCGTCCTTATCCCCTCCTGGGGCACGTGGAGCACAGCCCTAAGGGAACTCCTATTACTCTTTTTTCCAGTGCTCCAGGAGACGTGCACATCTGTTGTTGACACATGTGGAACCTCAGCTCTCCCACCACCTCTCACACTGTTGATGTGATCATGATATTTTCAAACCTAAGGAAGGACCTCCAGGCAGAAGGAAGACACACCTGACACAATTAAAACCAAAACAGTTGGCACACTGGGATACAGATGAGGAATTTACTGCCTTTCTCTGTACACTCCGAGCTGCTGGATGTTAGTGAAGGGTTAAGCTAAGGACAAAATTAAAGAATTGTATCTGTTTTCTTATTACATGAAGAGGTTGCATCACTTGGTTTTTCCTTAAAATCTCTGACCATAAAATTGTGACCCTTTCCTAATTTACCTGGGCTACTTCAAGTTTACTTTGGGGAACTCCTTTCCACAGACAGATTGACATTGCCTTTTAGGATCTTGCAATGCATGCTGGTTAAGAATCTTAGCCTGGGAACCACCCGGACCTGGGTCTGATACTTGACTCACCGCCTACTTACTAGCTGGGTGACCTCAGGCAAGTAGCTTCCCCTCGGCAAGCCCATCTCCTTATCTGTAAAGCAGGTAGGACACCCCACTGCCAGCCTGGGAGTATTCTTGTGAGGATTCAGAGAGACCTTGGTATCAAGTCTTCCTCTCGGTGACCGACGCATAGTTAAGTACTCAATAGTTTCTTTGTTTTTACCATTGTAATTGTTTTACAAAAGAGAGTCGAACAGATAAAATGCACAAGCTGACCTGTAACATAATTGAAAAACTTAAGGCAATGCACATGTATTTTGGCAGTTTAGAATGTGATAACTGGACAAACGTTTCTTCCTTGTTGAGTGCTCAGCAAAGTCTGCATACTGTGCTATTAGAAATGCCTGTTATAAGGGGAACAGACCTCCACCAGGTTCATAGTATCATTTGAATTTGAAGGCATTCCTTTCTCACAAAAGGAATTGCCATTTGAAAGGACAAGTCCCTATGAGGAGTAGAACAGACAGCAGAAGGTCTTGGCTTTTAGCTGCCTGAGCCATCTCAAATAATTCATCCAGTCTTCTTGACCTCTGCTTCAACCTCTCTGTCCAGGAAAGCAACAGGTATATTGCATGCAAGGAGGTTACTGATTCCTTCAAGTTTGATTTTGGGGTCAGATAGAACTAGCTTCAAATTCTAGCTGCACAGCATGCAAGCTGTGTGGCTAATGATTTTGAGCCCTAGTTTATGCCTCTGGGAGGAGATTAATGGGGTACCTTCCTGATAGGTTTGCTGGGAGGATTAAAAGAGAGCAAATTGCCCAAGCTTTGCAAATGGCAGCTAATAAAATAATGAAAACTTTTTGCTTTCAGAACTCTATCTTAAATTGAGGACTCCAAAGAGCTTCTGTGACTATTATTAATTTTTAATTAAAAGTAAGTTAAAATTTATTTTATTACTATGAGAAACAAAATGAGAAACTTTAAAAATATTTGTGTATTAATTTAAAAATCACAGCAAACTCTTAATATGCTAACATAAAAATACATTTTTAATAAAAAGTAACTTTTTTTAAAAAAAGGAACAAAAGAGAAGACTTCATTAGTTTTTTTTTTTCAAGTCCCTTTAATGTCTTAGTAGGAAGGAGTGGAATTCTCATATCTGCTTCCACTAAAATCTGTTGCAGTATCACACATTACTTAGCTTCTGGAAAACTCCACTTTACACCCTAGATGGAATGAAAGCAGAGAAAAGCAAATAATACCTTGGCATTATAAAAATAGTTTTGACCTCATGGACTCCCTGAAAGGGACTCAGGGACCCCCCACTCTTTGAAAACAACCGACTTGGGACAACTGTCTTTCAAACTCTCAAACTGTAGATGATCCAAAGGCTTATGTAGAAAAAGAATGTTACAATGCATAAGAGAAAGAGAAACATCAAGGCCAAGAATATAGAATATCTGAGTCCCACTGAAGAATTTACTTTTAGAAATAAGCTTGTACTCAAGTACGGGGCAGGAGAACAGCAGGAGCCCGAACATATTTACAGAATCAGGCAAGTATCAGGCAAATATATTCTCCAAACAGACTGGACAAACTTGTGATGCCAGTAATCCAGACATCACAGATCACTGCTTCTATGTCTCTTTCTCCGTTCTCCACCACTCCACACCAGCACTGCAGGAAAATACCCATTTGCTCTCTGGATTATCGAATGTTGTAGTTATACCCCACCAGGGCATGGTGACTCAAACCCAGAAAAACTCATGGGTTTTTCAAACACACAGACCTGGGTTCAAAGGCTCGAATTGCCACTTAAGAGCTATGTAGTCTTGGAAAAGTTACTTAAATTTACTGAATCTCATGTATATGATGGGGATTGTGATGGACTAAAAATGACCATATTCTCTGCAACTCCTCCCATCAAAAGTGTGGAATGCAATGGAATACTACTCAGCCATAAAAAAGAAACCTTACCATTTGCAATAACATGGATGAATCTAGAGGGCATTATACTAAATAAGTCAGACAAAGACAAATACCACATGTGATCTCACTTATATGCAGAATCTAAAAAACTAAACAAAATGAAAACAGACTCATAGATACAGAGAATAAATGGATGGCTGCCAGAGGGGAGGGTGGGTGAAATAGCTGAAGAGGATTAAGAGGTATAAACCTCCAGTTATAAAATAAATAAGCCTGAGGATGGAATGTATAGCACAATAATGGTCAATAATACTGTCATAACTTTGTATGTGGACAGATGGTTACTAGATTTCTCGTGTGATCATTTCATAATGTATGCAAGTCAAATCTCTATGTAGTACACATGAAACTAACATAATATTGTATGTCCACTATCTTTCAATAAGATTTTTTTTAATTAATTAAATTTATTTAACACACATAGAGCTAATTCAAGTAATCTCCTTCTTGAGTGAGCTTTGGAGTTTTTGTCTTCAAGGAATTTGCCCATTTCAAGAAAGTAATCAAATTTTTTAGCAAAGTTGTTTATTATATTCTCTTAATCCTTCTAATGATGTAGATCTCTAGTGATATTTTTTCACTCCTTACACATAATGTATATATTCTACCTTTTTTTTGAATTTTTGAATTTTATTTATTTTTTTATACAGCAAATTCTTATTACTTATTCATTTTATACATATTAGTGTATATACGTCAGTCCCAATCTCCCAATTCATCAATAATGAATCTTTCAATAAGATTTTTTGAAAGTTGAAGTCTATTTTCTCATGTCTTGAATTGGGCTGGCGCTGAGTCTGCATCACTCTATGTGGTCGAAGCGGCAATACTTAACTTTTGAGCATGGTTTCAAGAGGCCCTGCAGCTTCCACACTTACCCTGTGGAACCCTGAGGCCCCCGTGCTGTGATGAAAGATTCCATGGAGGAAGAGGGCCAGCCATCTCTGGTGAGGCCCCAGACATCTTATCCCATCCAGCCTCAGCCAAGCAGCCATATGGAGAGTTCCGGTGAAAACAGCAGAACCACCACCCATTCAGCCCACAGAACTGTGAGAAATGATCATTCTGTTTTAGGCTACTAAATAGATGGGTAGTTTCTAGGGTGACCAATTTGTCCCAGTTTGCCTGGGACTTGCCCACTTTTAGCTGCCAGTCCCACATCCCAAGAAACCCCTCAGCCCTAGTTGGTCACCTATTTGTAGCACAATTGCAAATACCTTACACAGGAATAAGAGCGTTCAACTCAGTGTTTGAGAGAATTAAGTGAAATGATGAGGTAAAGGCAAAATATAGACAGAGCCCATAAAATGAAAGGTTTTGTTTTTCTTTTCAATTTATAAAATAACTTTATAATAATTTATAATTACTCTATCTTTAATAAAATAATATTTCCATAGCTAATTAAAATTTGATCTTTTATCTTTGTCTATAACTGAACTTCTCATTCAGGGCCCTAATTGCTTTTTTTCTTTTTTTAAATTAGTTTATTTATTTTTGGCTGCGTTGGGTCTTCGTTGCTGCACGCGGCTTTCTCTAGTTGCGGCGAGCGGCGGCTACTCTTCGTTGCTATGCGCGGGCTTCTCATTGTGGTGGCTTCTCTTGTTGCGGAGCACGGGCTCTAGGCACGTGGGCTACAGTAGTTGGGGCACATGGGCTCAGTAATTCTGGCTCGCAGGCTCTAGAGCTCAGGCTCAGTAGCTGTGGCGCACGGGCTTAGCTGCTCTGCGGCATGTGGGATCTTCCCGGACCAGGGCTCGAACCCGTGTCCCCTGCATTGGCAGGCGGATTCTGAACCACTGCACCACCAGGGAAGTCCCGGGACCTAATTGCTTTAAATATACCAGAGAGCATTCTCTGCTGGAGAATGCTGCATTTTCAGCTAAGCACGAAGGTAGCAGGCCCCTGGGAAATTATGAACCAAAAAGAGAAAGAAAACATTGGACTTAGCTAAATTCAAACTGGCTGTGAGTTCTCAAAAGAGTATCACTGTTGAAGATGGAAAACACTTAATATTATGTCATTCTGGGTGGGTCTAGAACAGGACCTTTTTTTGGACAATATTTTTCCCCAGGGGCATGTCTAGTGAAAACATAATCCACGGAGATGATCTGCAGATAAGGTCAATGCCATGTGCCCACAAAAAGGCAGAATCTCGGGGGCCTACTGGTTAAGAGAGTTGAAACCTTTGAAACTCTATTTTAGAGCTTTCCTTAGGAAGAAAAGTGGGAGGCTGGGGTGGTGGTGGG
>NW_006772616.1:156832-177366 GCF_000442215.2 Lipotes vexillifer | reverse complement strand
GCAGCAGCAGCCTTAGCGTCTCCTGCCCGTCTCTGGTTTCCGAGCTTTTCTCGCGCCCGTCTCTGGAGCTCCTTTAGGCAGCGCTCTTAAAACCCCTCTCCTCGCGCCCCAGGAAACACAGAGGCAAGAAAAGGTCTCTTGCCTCTTGGGTAGGTCCAGACTTTCCCCCGGACTCCCTCCCGGCTATCCGTGGCGCACTAACCCCTTCGGGCTGTGTTCAAGCCGCCAACCCCAGTCCTCTCCCTGAGCTCCGACCGAAACCGAAATCGAGCCTCAGCTCGCAGCCCCGCCCGCCCCCGGCGGGTGAGCACACGAGCCTCTCGGGCTGGTGAGCGCCGGTCGGCGCCGATCCTCTGTGCGGGAATCTCTCCGCTTTGCCCTCCGCGCCCCTGTTGCTGTGCTGTCCTCCGCGGCTCCGAAGCTCCCCGCTCCGCCTCCCGCAATCTCTGCCCGCGAAGGGGCTCCTAGTGTGTGGAGACCTTTCCTCCTTCACGGCTCCCTCCCACTGGTGCAGGTACCGTCCTTATCCTTTTGTCTCTGTTTATTCTTTTTTCTCTTGCCCTACCCAGGTACGTGGGGAGTTTCTTGCCTTTTGGGAGGTCTAAGGTCTCCTGCCAGCGTTCAGTAGGTGTTCTGTAGGAGTTGCTCCACGTGTAGATGTATTTCTGGTGTATCTGTGGGGAGGAAGGTGATCTCTGCGTCTTACTCCTCCGCCATCTTGGAAAGAGTCTCAGTTATCTATTTTATACATATTAGTGTATACATGTCAATCCCAGTCTCCCAGTTCATCCCACCACCACCATCCCCAGCACCACTTTCCCCCCTTGGAAGATCACCTTCAATTTAGACTTGTCAAGAAAGGATGAAAGCCTTTGAGTGTTGATAGGTTTTTGCACCGATTACAGTGTTATTGTCTTGACAGCTGAGGTGGGGAATGTGAGACAGGGCAAGTCCAGCATTAGAAAGAAACTACTTAGTTCAGTATTTAAAGAAGTAACAGTGACTGAAGCAAGAGTCATTCTAGCTATAGTAGGGGCAACGCGCCCAGCGTGGTATTTGGCAGGCATGGTGGCACCTACGGACAAACTATGAAAGACTCGTCACCCAGGCAGAGTGACTGTTGCTAAAACAACTGTGGAACTATAATTTTTCCCCATGGGGAAGGGCTAGGCCTCTATTTTCCCTTCTCCATCACCATATTGGGTACACATAAATGTCATCTGCCAGCTTCTCAGCTTTTGTCTTTGGGTATTTAAGGAAACAGAATTTTAGAGTTTGAATTTAATTTTTAAAAGTCATGTGTTGTATCTCTCCACCGTTTCTTGGGGATTCAGCTGACCTAGATGTACAAATAGTATTTCTTTTTTTTGGCAGTTTATTTATTTTTTTTAATTTTTATTTTATATTGGAGTTGATTAACAATGATGTGTTAGTCAGTTATACCCATACAAGTATCCATTCTTTTTCAAATTCTTTTCCCATTTAGGTTGTTACAGAATATTGAGCCTAGTTCCCTGTGCCATACAGTAGATCCTTGCTGTTATCTATTTTAAATATAGTAGTGTGTACATGTCAATTCCAAACTCCCCATCTATCTCTCCCCCCCTCTTTCCCCCTGGTAACTATAAGTTCGTTCTCTAAGTCTGTGAGTGTTTCTGTTTTTTAAGTAAGTTCATTTGTACCAACAGATGGTACTTCTAAAACCACTAAGTGGCAAGACTGTGATTTCTAGCCAGGGAAGGTTTACTGATGCAGCCCACATTTTTCATGTGGTCCTCTGTCTCACAATCTCCATCTTTTCTTGAGACTTTAGCCTAAGGGAACAAAAGCTGCCTTGAGGAGGAAAGACAGTGTCATATCAGAGCTTCTACCTGGAAGCCAAGGGAGGTGAAGAGAGTCTAAGAAAGCTTTCTAACTGTGTTTTAAATCTGTGGCCAGTGCTACATTTTCATGGTGGACCCATCAAAAGTCTCTCCCATTTTCCTCCCATCCCAGCCCAGCGCCTCTGTGACTAGAGCTGATGGTTCTGACCTATGAAACTTCCAGCTAGCTTAAGGAGTTGCTGTCTTTAGATTTTTCCCCTTAACTGTAACTTCCAAGACTCAGCAGCTCCTTTGCAACAAAATTCTGTGGTGAGGATCCACTGATCTCAAAGTTAACACTTCTAATGGATTAACAAGAGGTTGCAAAGCAGAACAACAGGCCATTTGTCAGGGAAAGGAGGGATTAGAATGTTTTTTGGTTTTTTGTTTTTGTTTTTGTTTTTTTAACATCTTTATTGGAGTATAATTGCTTCACAATGGTGTGTCAGTTTCTGCCCTACAACAAAGTGAATCAGTTGTACATATACATATGTTCCCATATCTCTTCCCTCTTGCGTCTCCCTCCCTCCCACCCTCCCTATCCCACCCCTCCAGGCGGTCACAAAGCACCAAGCTGATCTCCCTGTGCTATGTGGCTGCTTCCCACTAGCTATCTACCTTACGTTTGGTAGTGTATATATGTTCATGCCTCTCTCTCGCTTTGTCACAGCTCACCCTTCCCCCTCCTCATATCCTCAAGTCCATTCTCTAGTAGGTCTGTGTCTTTATTCCTGTCTTACCCCTAGGTTCTTCATGACATTTTTTTCCCCTTAAATTCCATATATATGTGTTAGCATACGGTATTTGTCTTTCTCTTTCTGACTTACTTCACTCTGTATGACAGACTCTAGGTCCCTCCACCTCATTACAAATAGCTCAATTTCGTTTCTTTTTATGGCTGAGTAATATTCCATTGTATATATGTGCCACATCTTCTTTATCCATTCATCCGATGTTGGACACTTAGGTTGCTTCCGTCTCTGGGCTATTGTAAATAGAGCTGCAGTGAACATTTTGGTACATGACTAGAATGTTTTTTTAAGAGGCTCAGGGTATATACCTAGTAGTGGGATTGCTGGGTCATATGGTAGTTCTATTTGTAGTTTTTTAAGGAACCTCCATACTGTTCTCCATAGTGGCTGAACCAATTCACATTCCCACCAGCAGTGCAAGAGTGTTCCCTTTTCTCCACACCCTCTCCAGCATTTATTGTTTCTAGATTTTTTGATGATGGCCATTCTGACTGGTGTGAGATGATATCTCATTGTAGTTTTGATTTGCATTTCTCTAATGATTAATGATGTTGAGCATTCTTTCATGTGTTTGTTGGCAGTCTGTATATCTTCTTTGGAGAAATGTCTATTTAGGTCTTCTGCCCATTTTTGGATTGGGTTGTTTATTTAAAAAAAAAAAAAAAAAAAAAGAGGCAGGGGAACATTTCTCACATGAAAAGTTTGTGAATTGCATTTGGCTGTGAATGAAGCTTGCTTGGTGCCGACTTTTCCAGGCCCTGTTTGAGGTATTTCACCTCCACCTTGACTGTTCATGTTTGTGGCCTGAAGCCCATTTCATGATGAATGACTTCTGTTTGTTTTGGACATTGTTTCCACTGTTCCCAAGTGGTGTTAACATTATTCCCCATGATGATAATTTAACGTGAGCAGGTCTTGCCATATCTGGAAGAGGAGTACACATTTGCCCACTTCATTCAAATCTCTGCTTAAATGTCTCCTTCCTTGGCTACCCTCTCCTGCTGTCGCTCTTTAACTCCTTTAACATTTTTCTTCATAGAACTTAATTGCTACCGTCATTTTACTGTATTTGTTGGTTTATTATATATGTCCTTATGCTAGATTGTAATCTCCATGAGGGCAGGGACTTTTATTCACTCCTGTATTCCTGTCACCTGGACTAGGGATCGATAAACGACAACCCACAGACCACATCTGGCCCTTTGTCTTTGTGTACTGCCTAAGAACCAAGAATGATTTTTGCTTTTTTATAGGGTTATAAAAGGGGGGGGGAAAAAAAAAACAAACAACCAGGAGGAATAGTATGCAACAGAGACTCTATGTGGCTCACAAAGCCTAAAATATTGACCATCTACCCTTTAGAGAAAACATGTGCTGACCCCTGACCTAGAACAGTGCCTGGCTGTTGAGCCAACCCTCAACAAATATTTGTGCAGTGAAGGGGTGTCACTTGGGTCCCTCAATTTTGGACTCTCCATCTACCTAGAATGTCGTCTCACAAACATCTGGTGTTGAGTAAAGTGTCTTGAACAAGGCTGTGAAGACATAAAACTGGATTCCTGTCACTGAAAACAGTAACTGTGGTAAAATATTTATTGTGGCTCAGAGTATGGCACTTGACCCCTTGGTAGGCCCAGAGACCCCATGAGTCATTACTTTACAATAAACGGTAGCTGACAGATCTCCTGGTGGTATTTTAAGTATCCAAAAGAAAAACATTAATAGTGGTGGACACAAATGATGCTTCTTGATTTTGGCCGCAACTCTACAGGATATAAAAGTCTACTCTTTTCAAGCAGTGTTTCCAGAGTGATGTCCCAGGGTCACTTGTGTCTGAATCTCCTCAGGGGGCACTTGTTTAAAAATACTTTGAGTCTTTGACTCCACCTCAGACACACTGAATCAGAATCACTGGAGGGATGTCCCAGGACTTTATATTTCTAACAAGCTCCATATGTGATTCTGATGTTTACTAAGGTGGAAAATCATTGTTCCTAATTCAAATATCAGGAGGAAGGGGAAGGGTGAAATCCACCATATCATTGTAGGGTAAGGATGCTGTCATCATCATGGCAGACTCCATGTCAGTGTTTCCCAGGCTTCCATGTCATACAAATCACAGGTGGGGATCTTGTTATAATGTAATAGATTCTGATGCAGGTCTGGAGTGGGGCTTCAGATTCTGCATTTCAAATAAGCTGCCAGATGATGGTACCTGCATCTGTTTTTGAACCTCGTTTAGCATAACAGAGGATCTGAGCAGGAGCTGTCAAATTTTTTCCCTAAAGCGTGAGAGAGTAAAAGTATTAGGCTTTTCAGGTAATAAAGCTTCTGTCTCAACTACTCAACTCTGCCATTGTAGTGCCAAGGCAGCCATAGATTATACATAAATTATAAATGGGCTATGTCCCAATAAAACTTTATTTACAAAAGCAGGTGGCCTGTCAGATTTGGCCCTGAGGGCCATGATTTGCCAACTCTGGGTTAGAAAATCATACCAATTATTATTACTGTTCTTCAGAATTACTGAGCACCTTACATGTGACAGGTCATTTGGAAGGTGGTTTCATTCATTTGTATCCTGGTAGCATATGCAAAACTACTTTTTTTTTTAATTTTTAAAATGTTATTTATGTGGGCCCATTTTTGGGTTCTCTATTTTGTTTCATTGATCTATGTGTTTATTACTCAAGTAGTCTATTTTTGTGATGTAATTTAGGGATGAGTGCATGCACTTTAAATGAATTCACAATGCCTTATTATTATTATTATTTTTTGTGGTACGCGGGCCTCTCACTGTTGTGGCCCCTCCCGTTGCGGAGTACAGGCTCCGGATGCGCAGGCCCAGCGGCCGTGGCTCACAGGCCCCGCCTCTCCGCGGCACGTGGGATCCTCCCGGACCGGGGCACGGACCCGTGTCCCCTGCATCGGCAGGCGGACTCTCAACCACTGCACCACCAGGGAAACCCCCACAATGCCTTATTTTTAAGATCAATAGTTTATGGTCATTCCAGGTTTTTCATGTTTTTAAAAACTAAACTGATGAATCCAAAAGCTGATAAAATGAAAATAGCTAAAATTAACTGGGAGTGTATTAATTGCCTGGAACTACTCTAAGTAATTTTTTTTTCCCTCAAAACGACTTCTGAAACGTTAATTAAGGAACATTCTCAAGGATGCACAGCTACCAGGTGGCAGAGCTGAGATTTGAGCCCTGACCTTTGGACTACAATCTGAGTGTTTTTTCTGTTATACACTGTGGGTTCCACATTAGCAATAAATCTTGCTTTGGAAATAACTTTTCTTTTGAAGGAGTGGAGGAATGTACACTTCATGAGGGCAAGAATTTATATCTTTGGTTCTCTCAGTATCCTCACTGCCTAGAAGAAGGCTTGGAACACAGTAGGTGCTCAGTAAACATTTATTGAATGAATGGCTATTTCATGATTTCCCACTTCTAATAATAGTGTTTTATGGGAAGGGATTTTTGAGGTAAAGCAATGCAACCCATAATATAGTTAGTGAACCTCATTGCAAGTCCTAGGAAGCAGATTTTTCTACGCTCAGGCTCCTTCATGCTCGGCGGTGCACTTAAGTTTGATAAATGTAATTTGCAAGGACCTAAGTCATTACCGTGTAGCTTCAAACAGATACTACCCCCTCTTAATTTTAAGCCTTCACTCCCTTCTCAGCATTGGGAATAAAATTGTTTTCTGGCAAACCTCCTGGTGAATGGAGGAATGAATCAAGGACTATTCCTGGGGCAAGAGATCCCAGACAAAACTCCTATCATCTTCTCATGGGGAGTTCCTCCAAAACAAAATCAACAGTCAATTGTCACGTCACCAATCAGAAGAAATAAGGGGCCGGACAAGGGTAATACACCCTTTTCTTCTTTTGTTCTCTGGAGTTTCTCATTTTAGGACACTTAATAAGATTTTAAAAATGAAATCCACAGACCTTGCTGGAATGGGTTTCTTGGTAACCGTATTGTGTATTGCTAGAAAACACACTATAATTTGTACGAGGTTCTTCTGACACAAAGGGAAGGGCAATTTGGCAGGTGTGTTTAAAGCATCACATATAATTTTTGAAGAAGGGTATGTGAAGAGGACAGAATGGCTGCTTAAAGTGGAATTTACTGAAGTAGAGATGCTGCTGGAAGGCTGGGAGTTGGGCTTTCGATCCTGAGGAGGCAAGAGGGAAGGCGCAGCTGCTAAAGCTACAAGGACACTAAGTTGTATCAATTTCTTTAGCATTTGTAAGCCTTCTTGCCTCAGGTGACCTAGTGATCTCACCTGCAAGCCAACTTTGTGCCCGTGCAACACTGCCACTGACGTCTGGGCTTTGTAGTGAAATTTCTTACGAGAGTTTTCTCTCTCTCTCTCTCTCTCTCTTTGTTTTTTTGGCTGTGTTGGGTCTTTGTTGCTGCACACGGGCTTCCTCTAGTTGCGGCGAGCGGGGGCTATTCTTTGTTGCGATGCGTGGGCTTCTCATTGGGTGGCTTCTCTTGTTGCGGAGCACAGGTCCTAGAGCGTGTGGGCTTCAGTAGTTGTGGCACACAGGCTCAGTAGTTGTGGCACGTGGGCTCCGTAGTTGTGACTCACGGGCTCTGGAGCGCAGTCTTCAGTAGTTGTGGCGCGCACAGGCTTAGTTGGTCCGTGGCGTGTGGGATCTTCCTGGACCAGGGCTCGAACCCATATCCCCTGCACTGGCAGGGGGGGGTTTTTTTTTTTTTTTTTTTTTTTGCGGTGCGTGGGCCTCTCACTGCTGTGGCCTCTCCCGTTGCGGAGCACAGGCTCCGGACGCGCAGGCTCAGCGGCCATCGCTCACAGGCCCAGCCGCTCCACTTCACATGGAATCTTCTGGGACCGGGGCACGCACCCGTGTCCCCTGCATCGGCAGGCAGACTCTCAACCACTGCGCCACCAGGGAAGTCCGAGAGTGTTCTCTTTGTACTGTACTTGAGCAGCTAACTTGACTAGACTACCTTCGATAGAATAATCGAGACATTACAATCTGGGGGTTTATTTATTCATGATATTTATTATTATCAGACCTTGCAGAAGCCAGCTAGCACGGAAGAAATATTAACATTTGTTTCTATCATGTACGTTGACCTCATTCATTCATTCTTTGATTCATTCGTTCCACACATATTGGCCTGCTGACTGTGTATCAGGTCGTGTTCTCATTCCGGGGAAAACAAAGTCTTTGCCTTCAAGGAGTTTTTGATGCTAGGGAGTGGAGATAGGTAATCAACAAACAGAAAAAAGTGAACATCAGATGGTTACGAGTTCTAAGGAGAAAAATTACACAGGTTCAAGGGATTGGCGGGAGCAGAGTGGATGTGGGAGGTGGTAGCCATTTCACATAGAGCCATCAGGGAAGGTTTTGCTGGGGTACCATTTAGATGAAGTCCTGAGGATGAGTGGGAGTGAGTGTTCC
This sequence comes from Lipotes vexillifer, assembly GCF_000442215.2. Lineage (NCBI taxonomy): Eukaryota > Metazoa > Chordata > Mammalia > Artiodactyla > Lipotidae > Lipotes > Lipotes vexillifer. The sequence continues at coordinate 169,304 of NW_006772616.1, read as the reverse complement.
AGGTGGGGTGCACGACACATTGAAGGCTGTGAGGGAGGAGAGAAAGGAACAAGAGAGTTCAATGGAGTGGATACTGACCTTCCTGCCCCTGCATGGGAGCATAGATAGTATTGGGCCTCATAGGCCGTTGTGAAGACATTGGCTTCTACCCTGAATGAGATGCAAGACTTCGGAGGGTTTTGAGCAGGGGGTACCGTATCTGACTTACACTTTAAAAGCATCACTCTGGTGGTGTGTTGATAAGTATAAGGGTGGGAGCTGGAGCAGGGAGACCAGTTAGGAGGCTGTTGAAATAATTCCTAGCAAGAAACATGGATGGCTTGGATGAGGGTAGTACCCCTGGAGACGGCAAGGACTGAGTAAACTCTGAAAATGTTGTGAAATGGAGCCAACACGATTGCTGACAGATGGAATATAGATGGTGAGAGAAAGAGAGGGATCAAGGATGAGGCAAATATTTTGGGCTTGAGCATCCAGAAGGGAGGTGATGCTATTTCTGAGATGAGGGAGTGTATGGGAGGAAGAGGGGTGGCGGGTGGCCACGGACATCAGGAGTCTGATCTGGGGCAAGTTGAGCTGAAATGTTGATGAGCTATTCAAATGAAGAGGTCAGGAAGGCACGTGGATGTGTGGTGGTGGAGGTCATATGGAGGATTCGGAAGATGATGGTAGTGAGAGCTGTTAAGATTGAGTGCCTGTTACTTGAGTGTATGAACACAATAAAGAACATTCTGTTTCACGTGTCTGCATTCAGAACAAAGTGATACGTTGAAACAAAAACTGTACAGTTAGAGAATTGAAATTTCACCTTTATTGCTGATAACCACAGGATTAGAGAACGTGTCTATGGCAAAGTGGACTTGCCCATACTTTACTCTTGACTCAGGTAGGCTTTTCTGCCAGGCATGGTCGAGGTGGACAGTTTCAGAGGTGGGTCCCTTACTGCATGGAGGTACCGAGCAGATCAGAATGTTAGCGTCTGCTCAGGTAAGCAGATCTTGAATGAACTCTTATCACAGACAGACCTTGAAAGTCGCTTCCTTCTCCTTAAACTTGCCAGGCAGTCAATGCATAAGTCATTCATCTCCCTCTAGAGAGGGGCTCCTGAGGTCTGGGGAGAGAAGCCAGGGTGAGCACTAACTCTAGCTAATGGAGCATCAGGCGTAGGGAATACTTATCTCCCCAGTACCCATCTGATTGAATGTTAGATTCTTTACACTAATTGTTTCAAGTAATCTCCACATTTTTATCACCATTTTATAGATGAGGCAACTCACACTTAAAGATGCTACTTTACCTAAGATCGTATAGTTTGCAATGGGAAGACCTCTGTGTGATTTGACACTTGTCTTTAGCTCCTCTGCTATGTTTTGTAAAGAAATGAACTAGTGAAGGGGTGATCATTTTATTATTATTATTATTTTTTTCTTATATAGGAAAATGTATATTTGTACCCTGTAAGGCAGTACAGCATTTATAACAAAACTATTAATTACATTCCAAATACAATCAGTGGAACAAAAGTATCACGTACAGACGTTTTAAAAAACATGCAGCACGTTAGCAGAGGGGCTGTGTGGTAATATACAAGTTTTTGTTACCATAGTAATAGTTTAATGATTAGAATGAAGAAGCAGTGATTTAAGCATTTTATATCTCAACGTGATAGTTACATATAAGCATTTTACTGTTTGGTTTTATTTTAGTAATTCGGTTGGGGAGTTTGGGTGACATATCAATCATTATAATGCTTTCCTATTTAAATTATGAATTATGGGAAACTGGCTCTAGGCTAAGGTTTCTTCAGGAACTGATTCATAACTTTGAGGAAGATTCCTGGAATATGTGTATGTGTGTATACATTTTTTTTAAAGTAGTCACTTATTGGTTGCCTATCATGCATCCAGTCTCCCCTTTTTCCTTCCCCTTCCTAACACTATTCCTAACATTGAGTATCACCCCTTAGCCCATGCAACCCATGTGGTTTTGAGGAAACACGATCACACCCATGGAGGCAGGCCATGGTTGGCGGGAATGGCATATCCCACTGTTCCTAGAAAACAATTCATCTGCACGGCATTCTTGGTTCAACAGTAAATAAGCATGGTATTTGGATATAAACTACTATTAGAAATAGAGCATTATCCCCTAGATGTAAACCTTTTGTTTATACCAACCCAAGCTGTAATTCTCTAAGCTGTAATACAGATAAAATTGTTCTTTCCATACTAAAACAGAAGCAAGGACGTGCACAGTTCTAGGATAGTATGCTCTGGGTCTATATCCATTCATCTATTAATGTTCCTTTTTATTTCTGCCTTGGAAAAATTAATCATGTTCAAAAAGTCAAAAATTATATTTCTAAAATATAATTCAATGACTTCACTATCCTTTATGAACAAACATACCACTAATTCTCTAAAACTTAAAATTGAACCTGTCTATAACTACATATCTTGCCTGGATAGTCACAGATATTTCATTCTGTAATAGAAGGAAGTGATTTTTCCAGTGAGGAGTCAAGAGATCTATATTCTAGTTCAAACTCGTTAAAATTAACATATATAACATACTGCAACATAACACAAGATTTGTGGGAAGGATGAGCGAGATAGTGGTTCAGTTTCCTTTTTGTAAATCAAATGAGCTGGTCTGTTTAATTTACAGTCCCTATTGTACTTGATATTTGAAAATTCTAATTTAGGGCTCAGACTGTGGCCTCGTCATCCAAAAGAGCAACCAAATTAAAAGACACAACAATTCTTCTATTTTAGCTTATTATATATTAAAAAACTCAAAAAAACAAATATGCTATAATGTGTGTTACAAATGAACAAAAATCTACAAAGTTTATGGTAATGTATCATATAGAATTACCTCGCAATATTTTTATGTTTAAAGTGGACCTTTTTAAATACAGTACTTATATATTTCTCTTTCATATATTCATACTTGCCTTGGCAATTTGACATCTATATAAATCTTATGATCATTCTTTAATAAATACAAAAGAATAAAAACACCTACGAAATTTGGACAGACACATTACCACTATACTTTGTTATTTTTAACCCATCCAGATTCTTAGTTTAACTCATTCAGTTACTGCAAAGATCTTTAGAGAGCTGAGTCTGATACTGTGTAATAGTACATCACTGCCCTCTGATGGTACCACCAATATATAATTTTAAACTCAGCAAGCAAAAAAAAACCCCAAAAGTATTATAATGTAAAACACAGTATGTTAATTGTATAAGCTACAGAGGTAGAAAATAAATTAGGGGAAATTCAATGTTTTCTACAAATATTAATTTCTTAGTAAGTTATAAAAATTTACAGTGTTCCTTCATGTAAGCCCTTCAGATATTTCAAGATTTTCCTTGATGATCAGTTTATAGGCACTAAGTCCATAAGTTTAAGCAAAAGTCTTCACATATAATGAAATAAAGAGATATAAGGTTAATCGGCAAACTATAAATAGCTAGGTCATTTTATAAAGGAGGGAAGATACAAGTGCAAACTTTAATATCTGAGATGTATGCAGAATGTTTCCATGCAATATATAAATATATATTCACTATTTAGGCCCATGTTTTAACTACTAAAAAACGGCAAATCACCCATTGTCTGCAGAAGAGCAAATCTAGGGAAAATAAATATTTAATGAAAGGTCTGGCCATTTTCTAAGTCTAACAATCAAAAGCATTTTCAATATTCAATTTTGAAAAAGCACTGCATTTAAGAGCACTAAAATTACGAAGTCTGAATCTTCATTTATTCAAAGAGAAGAAATTAAATTGAGGATGTCTGCTTGATTGCAGGCATTAGTTATTGGCAGTAGACTCTTCCACTCGTGTTATGCTTTATGAAACTGTCCACCTAAGGCCACCTTCTGGTGGGGGTCCAGATGCAGCCATTTCTTTTTCTATATTTTCCTTTTTCTTTCGCTTTTCTTCCACAGACTGAACATTCAGAATGCCCCGAGATGCAGCCTCCTTCTGTCTTCTTTCTGCAGCCTCTGCAAGCTTTGCTCTTTTTTTCTTTCAGGTCTGGCGAAGGAGGCGCGGCCTCCGTGGGACAGGGAAAACACAGCCCCATGGGGAATCGCGGCTGGGGGGTTCCCCTCCTGGGTCCACCCCAGACCAGGCCGTGCGAACTGCGCGATCAGACCCGAGTCCCAGTTCTATTATTATTTTTTAAACTATAGACATGAAAGCGTTGCTTTTTGTTATTGCTGATGGAGTGTTTAGGGTAGACGTCAGTTAAGGGAAACTTTTATTCAAAGTCACGAAAGAATTTAGAAAAGTTGTTTTTCCAACCGCATTAGATATTTAGATGCAATTTAAATAAAAAGGACTGTGGACTATTCATTCTCATTGGACTTAGTTTTAGCAAAACTTTTTACTCTCACTTCTTTTCTTATTAGTTATTCATTTTATACATATTAGTGTATAAATGTCAATCCCAATCTCCCAGTTCATCTGACCACCACCACTGCCCCTGCCACTTTCCCGCCGTGGTGTCCATAGGTTTGTTCTCTACATCTGTGTCTCTCTTTCTGCCCTGCAAACTGGTTCATCTGTACCGTTTTTCTAGATTCCACATATATGCATTAATATACGATATTTCTTTTTCTCTTTCTGATTTACTTCACTCTGTAGGACAATCTCTAGGCCCATCCACGTATCTATAAATGATCCACTTTTGTTCCGTTTTATGGCTGAGTAGTATTCCATTGTATATATGTACCACATCTTCTTTATCCATTCGTCTGTCAGTGGGCATTTAGGTTGCTTCCATGACCTGGCTATTGTAAATAGTGCTGCAGTGAACTTTGGGGTGCATGTGTCTTTTTGAATTACGGTTTTCTCTGGGTACATGCCCAGTAGTGGGATTGCTGGGTCATATGATAATTCTATTTTTAATTTTTTAAGGAACCTCCATAGTGTTTTCCATAGTGGGTGTATCATCTTACATCCCCACCAATAGTGCAAGAGGGTTGCCTTTTCTCCACACCCTGTCCAGCATTTGTTGTTTGTAGATTTTCTGATGATGCCCATTCTAACTGGTGTGAGGTGATACCTCATTGTAGTTTTGATTTGCATTTCCCTAATGATTAGTTATGTTGAGCATCCTTTCATGTGTTTGTTGGCAATCTGTATATCTTCTTTGGAGAAATGTCTATTTAGGTCTTCTGCCCATTTTTGGATTGGGTTGTTTGTTTTCTTGATAGTGAGCTGCGTGAGCTGCTTGTATATGTTAGAGATTAATCCTTTGTCAGTTGCTTCATCTGCAAATATTTTCTCCCATTCTGAGGGTTGTATTTTCGTCTTGTTTGTGGTTTCCTTTGCTGTGCAAAAGCTTTTAAGTTTCATTAAGTTTCATTCCCATTTGTTTATTTTTGTGTTTATTTCCATTTCTGTAGGAGGTGGGTCAAAAAGGATCTTGCTGTGATTTATGTCATAGAGTGTTCTGCCTATGTTTTCCTCTAAGAGTTTTATAGCATCTGGCCTTACATTTAGGACTTTAATCCATTTTGAGTTAATTTTTTTGTGTCGCATTAGGGAGTGTTCTAATTTCATTCTTTTACATGTAGCTGTCCAGTTTTCCCAGCACCACTTATTGAAGAGACTGTCTTTTCTCCATTGTGTATCCTTGCCTCCTCTGCCATAGATTAGTTGACCATAGGTGTGTGGGTTTATCTCTGGGCTTTCTATCCTGTTCCTTTGATCCATATTTCTGTTTTTGCACCAGTACCATATTGTCTTGATTACTGTAGCTTTGTAGTATAGTCTGAAGTCAGGGAGTCTGATTCCTCCAGCTCCGTTTTTTTTCCCTCAAGACTGCTTTGGATATTAGGGGTCTTTGTGTCTCCATACAAATTTTAAGGTGATTTGTTCTAGTTCCGTAAAAAATGCCATTGGTAATTTGATAGGTATTGCATTGAATCTGTAGATTGCTTTGGGTAGTATAGTCATTTTCACAATATTGATTCTTCCAGTCCAAGAACATAGTATATCTCTCCATCTGTTTGTGTCATCTTTGATTTCTTTCATCAGTGTCTTATAGTTTTCTGAGTATAGGTCTTTGACCTTCTTAGGTAGGTTTATTCCTAGGTATTTTATTATTTTTGTTGCAATGGTGAAGGGATTGTTTCCTTAATTTCTCTTTCTGATCTTTTGTTGTTAGTGTATAGGAATGCAGGAGATTTCTGTGCATTAATTTTGTATCCTGCAACTTTACCAAATTCATTGATTAGCTCTAATAATTTTCTGGTGGCATCTTTAGGATTCTCTCTGTATAGTATCATGTCATCTGCAAGCAGAGACAGTTTTACTTCTTGGTTTCCAATTTGTATTCCTTTTATTTCTTTTTCTTCTCTGATTGCTGTGGTTAGGACTTCCAAAACTGTGTTGAATAATAGTGGTGAGAGTGGACATCCTTGTCTCGTTCCTGGTCTTAGAGGAAACGCTTTCAGTTTTTCACCATTGAGAATGATGTTTGTTGTGGGTTTGTCATATATGGCCTTTATTATGTTGAGGTAGGTTCCCTCTATGCCCACTTTCTGGAGAGTTTTTATCATAAATTGGTGTTGGATTTTGTCAAAAGCTTTTTCTGCATCTATTGAGATGATCATATGGTTTTTCTTCTCCAATTTGTTAATATGGTGGATCACATTGATTCACTTGTGTATATTGAAGAAACCTTGCATTCCTGGGATAAATCCCACTTGATCATGGTGTATGATCCTTTTAATGTGTTGTTGGATTCTGTTTGCTAGTATTTTTTTGAGAATTTTTGCCTCTATATTCATCAGTGATATTGGTCTGTAATTTTCTTTTTTTGTAGAATCTTTGTCTGGTTTTGGTAGCAGGGTGATGGTGGCCTCTTAGAATGAGTTTGGGAGTGTTTCTTCCTCTGAAGTTTTTTGTAAGAGTTTGGGAAGGACGGGTGTTAGCACTTCTCTAAATGTTTGATAGAATTCACCTGTGGAGCCATCTGTCCTAGACTTTGGTTTGTTGGAAGATGTTTAATCACAGTTTCAATTTCAGTGCTTGTGTTTGGTCTGTTAATATTTTCTACTTCTTCCTGGTTCAGTCTTGGAAGGTTATACCTTTCTAAGAATTTGTCCATTTCTTCCAGGTTGTCTATTTTACTGGCATAGAGTTGCTTGTAGTAGTCTCTTATGATGCTTTGTATTTCTGTGGTGTCCCTTGTAACGTCTCCTTTTTCGTTTCTAATTTTATTGATTTGAGTCCTCTCCGTCTTTTTCTTGTTGTGTCCAACTAAAGGTTTATAAGTCTTGTTTATCTTCTCAAGGAACCAGCTTTTAGTTTTATTGATCTTTGCTATTGTTTTGTTTGTTTCTATTTCATTTATTTATGTTCCTTTATGGTGTCTTTCCTTCTGCCAACTTTGGGTTTTGTTTGTTCTTCTTTCTCTGGTTCCTTTAGGTGTAAGGTTAGATTGTTTATTTGAGATTTTTCTTGTTTCTTGAGGTAGAATTGTATTGCTATAAACTTCCCTCTTAGAACTGCTTTTGCTGCATCCCAAAGGTGTTGGATCATCGTGTTCTCATTTTCATTTGTCTGTAGGTATTTTTTGATTTTTCTCTTTGATTTCTTCAGTGATCTCATTTATTTAGTAACATATTGTGTAGCCTCCATGTGTTTGTGTTTTTTATGTTTTTTTCCTTTTAATTGACTTCTAATCTCATAGTGTTGTGGTCAGAAAAGATGCTTGATATGATTTCAGTTTTCTTAAATTTACTGATGCTTGATTTGTAACCCAAGATGTGATCTATCCTGGAGAATGACCATGTGCACTTGAGAAGAAAGTGTAATCTGCTGTTTTTGGGTGCAATGTCTTATAAATATCAATTAAATCTATCTGGTCTGTTGTGTCATTTAAAGCTTGTGTTTCCTTATTCATTTTCTGTCTGGATGATCTGTCCATTGGTGTAAGTGTGGTGTTAAAATCCCCCACTATTATTGTGTTACTGTCGATTTCCTCTTTTATAGCTGTTAGCAGTTGTTTTATGTATTGTGGTGCTCCTATGTTGGGTGCATATATATTTATAATTGTTGTATCTTCTTCTTGGATTGATCCCTTGATCATTAGGTAGTGTCCTTCCTCGTCTCTTGTAACATTCTGTATTTTAAAGTCTATTTTAACTGATGTGAGTATTGCTACTCCAGCTTTCTTTTGATTTCCAGTTTTCATGGAATATCTTTTTCTATTCCCTCACTTTCAGTCTGTATGTTTCTGAAGTGGGTCTCTTGTAGACAGCATATAGATGGGTCTTCTTTTTGTATCCATTCAGCAATCCTGTGTCTTTTGGTTGGAGCATGTAATCCATTCACGTTTAAGGTAATTATCGATATGTACCTGTTACCATTTTCTTAATTGTTTTGGGTTTGTTTTTGTAGGTCCTTTTCTTCTCTTGTGTTTACCACTTAGAGAAGTTCCTTTAGCATTTGTTGTAGAGCTGGTTTGGTGGTGCTGAATTCTCTTAGCTTTTGCTTGTCTGTAAAGGTTTTGATTTCTCCGTTGAATCTGAATGAGATCCTTGCTGGGTAGAGTAATCTTGGTTGTAGCTTCTACCATTTCATCACTTTAAATATGTCCTTCCACACCCTTCTGGCTTGCAGAGTTTCTGCTGAGAAATCAGCTGTTAACCTTGTGAGAATTCCCTAGTATGTTATTTGTTGCTTTTCCCTTGCTGCTTTCAGTAATTTTTCTTTGTCTTTAATTTTTGTCAGTTTGATTACTATGTGTTTAAGTGTGTTTCTCCTTGGGTTTATCCTGTATGGGACTCTCTGCACTTCCTGGACTTGGGTGGCTATTTTCTTTCCCATGTTAGGGAAGTTTTTGACTATAATCTCCTTAAATATTTTCTTGGCTCCATTCTCTCTCTCTTCTCCTTCTGGGACCCCTATAATGCAAATGTTGTTGTGTTTAATGTTATCCTGGAGGTCTCTTAGGCTGTCTTCATTTGTTGTCATTCTTTTTTCTTTATTCTATTCCACAACGGTGAATTCCACCATTCTGTCTTCCAGGTCACTTATCCTTTCTTCTCCCTCAGTTATTCTGCTATTGATTCTTTCTAGTGTAGTTTTCATTTCAGTTATTGTATTGTTCATCTCTGTTTGTTTGTTCTTTCATTCTTCTAGGTCTTTGTTAAACATTTCTTGTATCTTCTCGATCTTTGCCTCCATTCTTTTTCCAAGGTCCTGGATCATCTTCACTATCATTATTCTGAATTCTTTTTCTGGAAGGTTGCCCATCTCCACTTCATTTAGTTGTTTTTCTGGGGTTTTATCCTGTTCCTTCATCTGGTACATAGTCCTCTGCCTTTTCATTTTGTCTGTCTTTCTGTGAATGTCGTTTTTGTTCTACAGGCTGCAGGATTGTAGTTCTTCTGCCTTCTGCTGTCTTCCCTGTGGTGGATGAGGCTATTTAAAAGGCTTGTGCAAGCTTCCTGATGGGAGGGACTGGTGGTGGGTAGAGCTGGGTGTTGCTCTGGTGGGCAGAGCTCAGTAAAACTTTAATCCGTTTGTCTGCTGATGGGTGGGGCTGGGTTCCCTCCCTGTTGGTTGTCTGGCCTGAGGCGACCCAGAACTGGAGCCTACCCGGCTCTTTGGTGGGGCTAATGGCAGACTCTAGGAGGGCTCACGCCAAGTAGTACTTCCCAGAACTTCTGCTGCCTGTGTCCTTGTCCCTGTGGTGAGCCACAACCACCCCCCCCCCGCCTCTGCAGGAGACCCTTGAACCCTATCACGTAGGTCTGGTTCAGTCTCCTATGGGGTCACTGCTCCTTCCCCTGGGTCCCAATGTGCACACTACTTTGTGTGTGCCCTCCAAGAGTGGAGTCTCTATTTCCCCCAGTCCTGTCTAAGTTCTGCAATCCAATCCTGCTAGCCTTCAAAGTCTGATTCTCTAAGAATTCCTCCTCCCATTGCCGGACCCCCAGGTTGGGAAGCCAGATGTGAGGCTCAGCACCTTCACTCCATTGGGTGGACTTCTGTGGTATAAGTGTTCTCCAGTTTGTGAGTCAGCCACCTAGCGTTTATGGGATTTGACTTTATTGTGATTGTGCCTCTCTACCATGTCATTGCAGCTTCTCCTTTGTCTTTGGATGTGGGGTATCTTTTTTGGTGAGTTCCAGTGTATTCCTGTCAATGATTGTTCAGCTGTTAATTGTGATTCCAGTGTTCTTGCAAGAGGGAGTGAGCGCATGTCCTTCTACTCCGCCATGTTGAACCAATCTTTACTCTCATTTTTATTCCCAAGCACCTGAATGCTTCAGATATTCAAAATAATCATTACATTGGGACTGTTATTGGGGCTTCTTAGACAAGACATGGTACTATAAATCTGTGTGCCACATTTCATACGAAGTTGGATTTCAGTCGTGGAAAATTCTAGACTGTCTCTGCATACATCTGCTGAATCTGTGATTATTCTATGGTCTTTTGAGAAGAGCTGACTTCCTGTAAAATAGTAATCTTCTGAAATAATACAAAACCTGTTATTTATTCTCACACCTCTTTGTTCTAATATTACTGAGTAAGAAAGAGGTTGGAGTAGAAAAGTATTGCGCCTTCAGAAGGAAGGTGGGTTTTCCTTATTCTTGAGTCTCTGCAGACTATACTGTGTCTCCTCTTCTCCTTCGTTTCCAAGTGATGATCTTCTGTAGGGATTCTATCCTCATACTCAGCTGAACATTTACACAGGCTCACTTATTTTATTTTACTTTTTACATTTTATTTATTTCATTTCATTTCATTTCATTTTAATCATACCACCCCTCTGAATTAGCCTTCTTATCCCTTTTTATGGGTGAGAAAACTTGAGATAATCAGGTGTTTGTGGTTATACAGGTAGTGGCAGAGCTGACTCCCCAAACCTCGGCCTTCTGATTCCAGGTCCAGTGGTCTGTTCCTGTCTCACCTCCTCTCTTCAGCCCAAATAAAACTCTTCCCTGAGCTATGCCGTGATTTCAAACCAACAGCCATCACTCACCTGCAAAACCCTCTTTGTTCTGCCGAGCTCCCTGCCTGTTCCAAAGGAAGGTCCTGCTGGTTTGATTTATTCTCTTATTAAAAGCCCCTTCGTGATGCTGACCTGTAGCCTGGGTCACCGACTGTGTCCCTCCCTGTCAAATAGTCACGTTTGCATGAGTTGATTTCTGCTTATCCCTCTCCCATCCCTTACATTATAAACAATTTATGAGCAGGGATGAACACCTTTCTGTGTCCCCAGTAGAATCCAATATAAAGTCTTGCACCAGAGAGTGGAGATGGTCCTTGAATTGACCTGAGACTCCCTGTAGAAGGCCTTACAGATCCTGAAAGTCATTCCCTTCAACGGTTGCATTTTATGAGTTATGAGGACCAAGTTCATCAAAGGATAAAGACGCTGCTAAGTGAGCCTCTCCTTTTTGCTTCCCTCCTATGCTGAAGTATGTGCAGTAAGATAATGGATGAGAAAAAGTAAAATTCAGGGACAGATGGGGGGGACATGTCAGTGAAAGAACCAGCCCCCCGAGAGCCATGAAGGAAAGCATTAAACTTTGCATCCAAGTGTAAATGAGAGTTGGTCTACAGAGTATGGGACAGCAAGCCTGGAGGGTAAAGGATAAGGGAACCTGGATATAAACATCTGTTACATAGAAGGCACCCCAAAATGTCTGGTGTCTAAGAGGCCTGGTTCTTGTTTCTGCCCCTTGCTGGCCGTATGGCTTTGAACTCTGAACTTAAAATCTCAGACTTCTCATCTGTTACACTGAAGATGATACTTTCAAACTCATTGGATTGTTATGCCACGTAAAGCATGGCTGGAAGGAAATAGGGCCAGGGTGGTAGGTAGAATAATAGTTCCCCAAAGAGATCCACTTCCTAATCCCTGGAACCTGTGTGAATGTTATTTTACATGGGAAAAGGGACTTTGCAGATGAGATTAAATTAAGGATTTTGGGGTGGGGAGATTGTCTTGGGTGATTTGGCTGGCCCAGTGTAATCACAAGAGTCCTTGTGAGTGAAAGAGGGAGGTGGGAGTGTCAGAGTCAGGAGCTGGGAGGACAGAAGCAGAGGCTGGAGTGAAGTGACTGCTGGCTGTGAAGTTGGAGGGGGCAGTGAGCCAAGCAACGTGGACAGCTCACAGAATTTCTAAGCTTTAGGTTCTCATTGGCACTCACATACGTCACTGTACTGCACCTATTTTGGTTCTTTTTCTGAGCCATGGACCCCTTTGGCAGTGCGTTATGTAAAGTCTATGGACTGTTCGCATAACTCTCTTTTTAATTCATAAACTCAGTACTATGACCCAGAAATTCCATTATATTGAATTATACTTAGGAAATACTAAAAAATCCCCAAATGTTGCATTAATTTTTTTTTTTTTTTTTTTCTTTACGCGGGCCTCTCACTGTTGTGGCCCCTCCCGTTGCCGGGCACAGGCTCTGGGACCG
>NW_006772616.1:135887-156307 GCF_000442215.2 Lipotes vexillifer | reverse complement strand
TTGTCGCGGGCCGGGCCGCTCCGCGGCCTGTGGGATATTCCCGGACCGGGGCACGAACCCGTGTCCCCTGCGTCGGCAGGCGGACTGTCAACCACTGTGCCACCAGGGAAGCCCTAAAGTAATGTTTGAACCTTAGTAACGCATTAAAAAAGATCTTGTGGCATGCCTTAAATCTACTGTACTTTAGAAGTTGTAATGAGCATAAATGATATTTCAGCGCATCTCCAAAAACTGAAATGTGAGATGAAAATATTCATGATATCTTTCGGTGATAAAACCACAGGTACTGCTGATACTGTTGCATATCATTGCCTCATCATTGGAGGAACTGGTAGATTTCAGTTTGAGCTTATGGAATGAACATGTAATTTTTCCCCATCCTGGTTCAGTTGCCGTGTCTTCCAACTCCATTTCTGACTGTGGACCCCACTTGGGGCATGAATCCCTGGAAAGGGCATTTTGGAAAGACCACAAGGCAGTATAGTGAAACTTCGAGATCTTAATACTTATATCAAGAGTCAGTGTGTGTATTCTGTAAATCCTCGAGGATCTAAGGGACTGTAGGTCTATTAGGACAAGGATATGACTGCTCTGTTTCACTTGGAAAAGGGCAAGGGCTTTCTTGTACCAATTGAATTTTATTTGGGTTTCATGGTTTGAAACATTATTTATAAAGCTAACTTACCAGGAGAGAAGACCTATCAAATAAACAGTAAGATAGGGTAGTGAGAGTGAAATTAATTCCATGTTAGCAAAGCATTAAACACAATGAAAGGAATGAATAGTGTTATAAGAATTTCAGTGCAGTTGCCTCTTAGAGGCAATTTTGGTTAAATAACAGTGGTCAGGAAAATTTTCTTGACCAAGAATGAGTAAGAAGGTCCATTAAATTGTGCGGACCATTGTCGCTGCGCAGTATCCACAGGTGAGCTTCAGCCAGAGTTCCTAAGAGGAACCCATTAGCTAGCATATCAGATAGCTTATTTGGTGAGAGCTTTAGGCTTAAATATGGCACATGGCTTTGCACATAGTAGGCATGCTCGTGGTTGTCAAATTGGTTTGACTCAAGAACATTTTACACCATATTCACTACCTGGATGACATTTTTTGAAAAGTCAATATTTGTTTTCACTGCATAATTTAGAAAGCTATGGCAGCCCCAAGTAAACACGTAGCTTTTCAAAGCTGTCCACACCTGCCATATAACAGGAGCGAGCATGATGCATTTTTATTTTGTTAACATGAGGCTCAATAGGTTTGCAGAATTAATACCAGTAGAGCTTTTCTGCAGGCGGTTTCCACTGCAGATTTACTGGAGGAAGGACTTGCAAGTATCTTTGTAAGTGATGAATTTGACAGCCGTGTCTTGGAATAGAACACAGAGAGCTCTTAGTTACTTACCATGGTTTAAATAGTCAATATTTTCTCATTCATCTTTCGGATAAAAAGTTACATAGGGACAAAACACCCCAATGAAGCATAGCTACTGGGAATGTGCCCTCGTGGATTCACTGTTTGTGGCAAGGTTTAAAACTGAGTGGCAGTGGGGTTTATCGTGAGGTGTGGTGCCTGAAGACCTCACATACTTCACAATGCACGATGCATCTGAGACTGATTTTCTTCTAGGAAAAAAAAAATCAAATGGGGTTGTCTTCATGGTCCTTAAATCTACAGCCATCATATCTTATTGTTGCTTTGATATTGTGTTTATTTCCTCAGTATTATCTCTAATAGCTCAGAATTTGTACTTAAATTAACAGCATGGTATTTGTTGGCAGTGGTTCAAAAGCTGTTGATTTTTGGCCGCGTTCTTCAGCATCAGTGAATGTATGGATGGCATTCTTGTAGATTAAAAAAATGTAACTTGTAAGTATTAAGTGTTAAAACAACAGCCATGAAAGTTGGTAAAATAATTTGCAGAATTGGTTTCCACAATGCTAACAAAGTCTGTGTATCTGCCTACCAGCTAAATTGGCACCTTCATATGGTGTAGCACAAACTGTTAATAGTTTCCATGGCTCAACAACTTTGAAATGAAATTCGTCACCTTTTGTTTAATTGTGAAGGGTTAACTTTGTACATATAGTGAAACTTTAATAATATTTCATATCTTACTATATCAAGTTTGTATATTTCAGAACTGCCAAAAAGAAGCAACCAAATTATGTTGGCAACAAGTTATATTTCTAGATAAATAACTCTAAACTCCGTGCTGTCATAATGAACTTTAAATCCATGTCCAAATTATTTTGTTGTACTAGAATTTCATTGCATTGGTAAACTGAGTTCAGAAACTGGCAATCCAAAAGAGACACTGTTGGCTGTGATTCATACTGATCCACTGTGCTTTCAGGGTTTTGATTGTACTTTAAAATGTTCAAATCCACTGTGATCATCATATTAGAACAGAATACGGGCATACCTCAGGGATAATGTAGGTTTGATTCCAGACCACCGCAATGAAGAAAATATTGCAATAAAGCGAGTCACACTAATTTTTTGGTTTCCCAGCACATACAAAAGTTATGTTTACACTATACTGTAGTCTGTTAAGTGGCAGAACAGACAGTTATCCAGCAACCCACGTGCAGCATCGTGGTGGACCATGGTCTTGGTCAGCAGAGCAATTGTGAATAAATCAACCTTGCCCAGGACCGAATGATGGACCAGGAATTTTGGATTCTCATTATCTCACCAATCAAATCAGTTCCTCCTTTTCCCATTTGGAGGACTGAGTGTGAGAAGGCAGTAGTTTCAAACCAATTCTGCAGCAACCCAAGGAGAGGAGTATTGCCCTCTGTAAACTATTCATCTCTGTATTTCTCATTATCTAGCATAGCACATAATAGGCATTAACAAATAGATGGATGGATCTCATGTGTATTTATTTATTGAAGCCTGATAACTACAAAATATTATGGCTGTAGCTGCCATAGATATAAAGTGAGCTACCTTCATAATTCATCAGTGAAGGGAATTTTCAATAAAGATCTCTTTGGGTGGCATTTCAGGTACTCAGGCAGACAGGAACGAGGGGAAAAAAATCACAGTGCCTAGAGAAGGGTGGAAAGTTACACTGAAGCTGAAGCAAACCATCGGATTAGAGTCCTCCTTTGCAATGTACAGCTCTTCATCGTACTAGTGAGCTTCGATTTTGACAGCAAGTTTCCAAAGAAGAAAGCACTTGAAGTTCTATTTCAAGTTCTATGTTGCGAAAATGTGGTAATTTAATTGAAAGAAAGGCTAACTTCGTCCCCACGGAGCCTTTCAAAAATGGGGCTGCTCTATGCACTACTGCTGTGTGGGAAAGCTAGGTGGTGTCTCAGATGTTCTACTATGCTTAGAAATCATACTGTATGGGGGAAGGCTTCGCATTCTTCCATAGGTGTCAGACGGTTTTCTCTGTGCTCTGTGTAGTTCAGCGCTGTTGTGTTCTGGCTGCTCTCCAATGCAGAACACTTTTAGGGCTTACATATTTATGATCACTTCAAGCCATGTGTTCCTCAACTACTATCAGAATGAGGAAGAATTTTCAACTTCAGTAGAGCCATACTCATCATGCCAAAACACATTCCACAGTATCCATCTTCCAGTGTACTAGATTTTGTTGTTCTAAACTCACACTGAGTTATGACTTGCTTCTTTTATTTTGGGAATTATCCTTCCTGCCACCAAAAAAAAAAATCAACATGCTGCCTTTTATTTCTGGGCCGATATACAGGGCTCTAAATACGACACAGATTCATTTTGACCTTCTGATTTAGCATGTAAATTAGGATACTTGAAGCAGGAGGCTCCATATTTTCTTCCAGTTCCTGTGTCATGCCAACAGATTGGTGTAAATCAAAATGGAACGCTTAGAAGCAGATACCATTTATAAAATGTCAATTAGAGGAGGCTAAACTGCATATGAAAGTTAGCTAACTGGTGATATCAGTTAGAATAGCTTTCCGTGTTGCTTAATACCACTATTTTCATTTTGCAATAGAGTAAAAATATAATGTAATCCCTACCCTGTTAGTTCGAAAAATCTTGTGAACCTAAGTGTGTATCAGTATTCCTTAAGTGTATTTACCTGCAAAAAACCCTGAAGCTCCCAGTGGCTGTTTGCATCTTATACACACCATTGATTTCTGGGCTCCAGGAAAAAAAAATACTATATGGATTTTGTGTAAAGAATGTGAATGATTAAGGGAACACTTCAAATTCCAGGGCTTTTCCCCCCACCTATGAACAGGCTTTCTAAATTATCTAGATTAGAGGTTGGCAGAGTATGGCCCTTGCGCTAACTGTGGCCCACTACATCTTTCTGTATGGTCTATGAGCTAAGAATATTCTTTATATTTTTAAATGGTCATATTTCAAATGATTATTTAGGCATTGATATAATAGCCCTGATTCTCCTTCTTGGCCCTCAAAGCCTAACATATTTACTGTTTGGTCTCTTAAGATTTGCCAACCTCTGATCTAGACTGTGGTGATAAAACTCTGCCTAATTGCATTGCCATGATGGATACATAGCAGGTAAAAAATGCCTTTCCGCTGCCGTCAACAGGTAACTGTAGTAAGCAAAGCACCACTGCAGTTGGTGTTGTGAGTGGAGAAACTTTGTAAACTAAGAAGGTTCTTAATTCCAGCTTTTCACATAAGCCACCGAACAGCCATCAGTGGAAAAGAGATGAGAGTGGTCCTCAACCTCAACCTGCATATTCCCCCCAAAGCCTGCCACAAAATCCACAGGGCTTAGGGCTCATTCAGAGCCACAAGGGATGGTCAGTTAGGCAAAGACAGAATGAAACAGGGATACATCAGCAAAATGGTAATTTTCGCTAATATTTTGGCCAGTGAGGATATGGGTGTGGATTTCACTTAGAAATCTACATGCCGGCAACAGTAACTGAAAACAGTATTTATTAAATCTCCTAACTCCCTAAAAGTAAAACTCATGACCTTGGAAGGTAGGGGAGTAACCTTCCCTGGAATGTAAATCCAGAGCAGATCTGGCTGTGAGACTCTGGGGTCTTGAGGTCATGCAAGTTAAAGGGGGGCTCTCTCGTACCAGGCAGCAGTGGCTATTTGACACTTGCAAGCCCTATTAGCTCTGCATCTGTCGAAGGGGTGGCACCTGCTCTTTTCCCCTCAACACTTGCCACACGCCCATGGCTTTGGTGACAAAGCTGACGTCCCATCATTTTGATCTCATGAGTTTGTCCTGTCCTTAGCCTTATTTTCAATTCCACATCTCGTTAATAATGATCCCAACTCATTTCTTCACATGCTTCAGTTCTCACTAAATTTGTGGAAGATGCGCCTGGCAGAACTTGCTTTTCTTTCTCCCTTTAAGCTGTGACGAGTCTTTCAAACATGCCTTAATGAAATTCTTCAAAAGCAGCCTTTGCGTCCTGGTGCCAGGCCCTGGAGAACTCAAAGCACCTGTGGAGCAAGCCTGTTACAGAGATGAATGTGAACAGGGAGGCTGAGAATTCATACTTCCTGAGCTTGGGGGGTTGCTTAGCCGCTCCCCGACTCACTTTTTTTCATATAAGCCAAACTGGATTTTCACAAAATCCATGCCACGCTTCCATTTGTTTAAAAGTTTGATTCTGTAAGTGACACTAAGATAGAGTGTGTCTAAGAAAATGGGCTTTATACCTCAAACTTCAGTGCCTAAAACAACGCAAATGTATCATTTTATAGTTCTAGAGGTGAGAAGTCCTAAAATCGAGGTGTCCGCAGGGCTGGTTCCTTTTGGATGCTCTGGGGGGAGAATTTATTCCTCTGCCTTTTCCAGCTGCTAGAGGCTATCCTCATTCCTTGGTGTGTGTCCTCCCATCATTTTGCCTTTTCTCTCTCTGCTTCCCTTGTCACATTGCCTTGTCTCTGACTCTGAGGCTCCTGCCTCCCTCTTACAAGGACCCTTGTGATTACCAGAAGAATCCAGAATAATCTCCCCATTTCAAGATCATTAGCTTAGTCACACTTGCAAAGTCCCTTTGCCAGGTTCTGAGAATTAGGACGTAGACGTCTTGGGGGCTTGGGCGGGGCAGAGAGAGGGATGGCTTTGTTCTGTCCACCACATACTCCTAACATGTCTCTGTTCAAAGACCCTTCAATCGTTCCCTGTAGCCCAGAGAGTAAACTATTTTCAAGACGCATCTTTCTTTTAAAAAAAAAGACTGCAAGAAAACTGGTTATCAGGAAACTCAGTGACATGTTTAAACTTAATTGTAATAACCTTGTGGAAATTTGCATATTTTATTATTTTCCTTGGTCCTGTTTTATTTTGTGTAACTTGCTTTTACTAGTTCTGCTTTTCTGGAAAGAGGTTGATGATTTTCTTCTTGTAAATGAATGTTTACAGTTTTCTATCTTTCTATCTAAGGAAAAACCCAGTTCTTCCCTATTATGTCTTTCTTTCCTGTGTGTCTCCTTTACCTTCAAGAGAATGTTTCACTTCTGACACTTCTGGTCACCAAATGTGTGGAGGTTTTTTCCCCACATCGAGCAATTCTCTCTGACGCCAGCTGGGTGTCCTACAATTTAATGCAATTCTTTTCTTTAAGTTTTATTTTCATTGGAGTATAGTTGATTTACACTGTTGTGTTAGTTTCAGGTGTACACCTGGGTACACATGAGTGATTTTCGCTGGGTCCGCTGGGTGTCCTACAATTTAATGCAATTCTTTTCTTTAAATTATATTTTGTATTGGAGTATAGTTGATTTACAGTGTTGTGTTAGTGTCAGGTGTACACCTAGGTCCACGTGAATGATATTTTCTGGGTATACGTGAGGAGTGCGATTTACGGATCGTGTGGTCGTTCTATTTTCAGTTTTTTAAGGAGACTCCATACTGTTCTCCATCGTGGCTATAACCAATTTACATTCCCAAAAACAGCGTCGGAGGGTTCCCTTTCTCCATGCCTTCTCCCACATTTATTGTTTGTAGTCTTTTTGATGATGGCCATTCTGACTGGTGAGAGGTGATACCTCGTTGTAGTTTTGATTTGGAGTTCTCTAATAATTAGCGATAGGGAGCAGCTTTTCATGTGCTTTAAAAAAAAACAAAAACAGTGTGCATTAAATTTACCTCTTGAAATTGGCTTCTTGAAGGCCTGCGCTGTTATGAATTCTTTTTCGATTACCTACCCCAGGACTTTTCTTTTCTTTTTTTTTTCTTTTTTTTTTCTTTTTTTTGCGGTACGCGGGCCTCTCACTGCTGTGGCCTCTCCTGTTGCGGAGCACAGGCTCCGGACGCGCAGGCTCAGCAGCCATGGCTCACGGGCCCAGCCGCTCCGCGGCATGTGGGATCCTCCCGGACCGGGGCACGAACCCGTGTCCCCTGCATCGGCAGGCGGACTGTCAACCACTGCGCCACCAGGGAAGCCCCCAGGACTTTTCTTGAAGGCAGGTGTCCTTCACAGCCCCGCAGGCCTTGCGAATATGAAGTGTCCATAAGCACCTGTCGTAAAGTTGTTGTTATGGGAAATGTCCACAAGGGGACAGCATTTCCTCATGCCCCACTAGGGTTACGCCGGCAACCAGAGCCTTAGAAAAAATCTTGTCCTTGGGTCGTAGATTTGAGTGGAATGTGTCAGAAGAAACACCCCAGGCCTTGTGTCTCCTTATTTCTTCCCCCTTACCCTTCGCCCTGGTAGACAAATCCCAAGCCCCGCCAAAACCGCTATGCTGAGCTTGCCGTCCTACTTAGGTGGGGAGACTCCGAGGAAGGAGGCTGCCCGTGGGAACCCCACCACCAGGAGACTTGGAGACCAGGGGACCTTTCAGAGCCCTTCCAGCCCAGAGGGTCCACCGTCCTTTCTGTGCCCTAGGCTTGCTTTAGCTGTAGGAAGGCCCACCTGCATCTGGAGGTTGTGGTCCCATCCGCAGGGGACCAGGCACTCCAGGTCCAAAGGGGGCTCATTTCCGGGCACATCCTCCCCAGCTCCCTCTGCCCCATGACAGTCCAGCCTTGGAACCCAAGGCTGCTCCAGCTCCTGGGATGTGACACCAGCCCAGGTCACCGAGGCCTGAGAGGAATACTGTAGGCCTTCCTTCCTCCCTCCCTCCCTTTCTTTTAAAATTTTTCTTCTTATTTTTATTGGAGTATAATTGATTTACAATGTTGTGTTTGTTTGGGGTGTACAACAACCTGATTCAGTTATACATATACATATCTCTATTCTTTTTCAGTTTCTTTTCCCATATAGGTTATTACCGAGTGTTGAGTAGAGTTCCCTGTGCTATGCAGTAGGTGCTTGTTGATTATCTATTTTATATATAGTAGTGTGTATATGAAATTAATGCCATTCTGACACAGTTTTCCCAGAGGTATGGTCAGACTTCACCAGTTAAGTTGCTCAGCCTCACAAGACTGCCCCCTGGCTGCCCCCATGCACACCTCAGACATCAGTTGCAAGCCCAGGTTATTTTGACTAACTGGCAAGAGATTGGAGGTTCTAACAGCCCTCTCCTCGGGTTCGATTCATTTGCTAGAGCAGCTCTCAGAACTCAGAGAAACACTTACCTACATTTATTAGTTGGTTAAAGGGTATGATAAAGGATGCAGATGAACATTCAGGTGGAAGAGGTGTGTAGGGTTAGGGTTGGGTATGGGGAAGGGTCAGTGCTTCCTTGCTCTCTCCCAGCTGCTCCCAGCCCCTCCACATGTTCAACCAAGAAGCTCTCTGAACCCCATCCTTTGGGGTTCTTATGGAGGCTTCATTATATAGCCATGATTGATTAAATCACTGGCCATTGGTGATTGAACTCAATCTCCAGCCCTTCTCCCCTCCTCAGAGGATAGGGGATGTGACTGGAAATTCTGACCCTCTGATCATAGGGTTGGCTCCACTAGCAACCAGTTCCATCCTATGTACAGTCCACAAGTCACCTTATTAGCATAATAAAGGACACCTTTATCACTCTCAGCACTTAGGAAATTCCAAAGGTTTGGAGAGCTCTGTGCCAGAAATGGGAACAAAGACCAAATATGTATATTTTATGATAAATCACAATATCACCTTTCTGTATATAGATTTTAAAAATACTGAGTAGCACCCCTATTTTCTTTTTGAAAATAGTGAGGTATTGGAACCCTACAATCAGTCCTGTGCTCCTCTGTACTTTGGCCAAAAAAAAAATTTTTTTTTCGGCTCCATCCCCTAGTCACCAGCCTATAAATCTGCAACCAGCATGTGGTTTCTTTAGGGTATGGAGGTTTTGTAAATTTGTTCATATAATTCCTTGTTTTATTTGGGTCTCTTTCCAAGTGGCAGAAACTCATCCAGTTTGTCTTGAGCAAAAGGGGCATATAGTGGCTCTTGTGAAGCAGAGTCTGCTGTGTTTATAGCTTGATTGAGCTTCAAACAATCGCTCCAAGATGCAGTTTTTCTCTGCTTTTTGCCTCTGCTTTCTTCTGGATTTTATTTTTATCTCTAGGGTCCATGTGGTGTCAAGATAGTAGCTCAATCCTTACATCTATTCAAGTTTCATTGTCACGGGATGGAGCAATATACCTGTTAGCTGGGTATAAGTCTGGGTTAGCTCTAACTGGGCCTGCTTGGGTAGACTTGAACTCATCACTAAACCAATTATTGTTTTTGTTTTTTTAATGTTATTGAAGTATAGTTGATTTACAATGTTGTGTTAATTTCTGCTGTACAGTAAAGTGATTCAATTATACACATATATATTCTTTTTCATATTCTTTTCCATTATGGTTTATCACAGGATATTGCATATAGTTCCCTGTGCTATACAGTAAGACCTTATTGTTTACTAAACCAATTATTGTGATACAGGGGGCAAATGCAAGGCACTGACATCTTAGGTTTGGGTCATAGGATCTGTAACTGGAGCTGGAAGGTAGGGCCCCGCCTGAATCATGAGATTGAAAATAGGGAGGGCCTTTTACTGAAGGAAAACCAGGCTCTTACTAGCACTGAAGGCAGTGGATGCTGAGTGGCCCCAAATTAACAGCTGTTGGAATTGGCCCATCTAGAATGCTTTCTGCCTTCTCTGTTATTAGTATCTGCACCTTTTCTTTAATGTCTAGCTAAAACTTTACCTCTTCTCAGAGTCCTTCCTGCAGGACTCCCAGCACAAAATGATCTGAAATTTATCTGACTATTTATGACTCTCTCCATTCATTTAACAAACATCTAAAGTATATTCATCTCTCAGACCCTGTGTGCTGTGCACAGAAATGCTGATTATTGCCTCTGAGGGACTTACTATGTAGTGGAGGTGACTGGCATTTCACAGGTAATTATAGGTGTGATGAGTGTTATGTAGCAGGAGAAGGGGTGGGAGAATTTAACAGGAATGTTTAGTCTGCGGGATCTGAGAGGGCTTCAGTGAGGAGGTGTTATTTAACGTGAATCCCAGAATTACCAAGATGCAGATGAGGATAGTTTAGGATAAGGGGAATGGACTATTGTAGATGGGAGGAAGTAGAAAGGCCCAGAAACTGTCATGCACCAAGGGTCTCAAACTCCTCTGTCTGGGAGGATGAATAATTGAAAGAAGCAGGCCAGGATTAGGACAATGCATGTTGGCAGGGTTGTGAGTCAGAAGGCTATTTCAAGTCGCTTTGTCCTCTCAGCTCTAGTCCAGGCTGCCAGATCTTCTGTTTCTGAAGAGTTTTTATTTCACTTTTGCCAATTCAAAAATTTTGGCAATGGATTAAAACTTTAAAAACACTGTATGCGCAAAATAAAATTCTGCGGGCTAAAGTGGTCCTTTGTCTAGGTTTGCTACCTCTGCTGCACGTGAATCTGTTCAGGTAGTTAAAACTTGTAATCTCTGGACTCCACTCCCAAGAAGTTCTAACTTGAGATCGCTGGGATGAAGCTTTGTTTTCCCAATTTTTAACCAGTGTTCCTTCCGTGAGATTCTTTTGCCAGTGTTTTTAAGCCCATGCTTTGAGAAACACCATTAAAGGAAATGAAAGAAATTTAACAGGACTAGACTGTAGAACTTGGGAAGGATAGAGAAGCAAAGTCTGGTCCTACAGACCTTATAGGATATTGGCGTGTGAGGTTTGAATTTTATCCGGAATTTAATGGGAAACCATTGAAAGTTTTAAGGAGAGAAGAGTGTTCTGCTAGAGTGGGCTTGATACTGGCTCATGAAAGCTGATTGTTCCTTTTTCAAAATTTGTGCAAGCAACTGGTTAAACCATTGGTAGCTTGAAATCTGCCATGGTGGGACTGTTTACACCTTGGAAATTGGCAAATGCCACAAGTCACTCTTCCTACCCTTGAGAGGGTTGTTAAATACTTAGCATACACCACTGAGTGAGTTCATCAAATTTCTATGTTTGTATTTATATGTACATATGTATATTATATATATATTTTTAAAGATGGCACTTAAAAAAATTTACTTATTTATTTGGTTGCACCGGGTCTTAGTTGCAGCTCACCAGCTCCTTAGTTGTGGCTTTCCGGCTCCTTAACTGTGGCATGTGGGCTCCTTAGTTGTGGCATGCGAACTCCCAGTTAAGGCCCATCTAGTTCCCTGACCAGGGATTGAACCCAGGCTCCCAGGCATTGGGAGCACAGAGTCTTAACCACTGCTCCCCCAGAGAAGTCCCTATATATATTTAATATATAAAAATACATTTATATAGTACATACATTATACACATGTAGACTCACATGTATATAATTTCAAAATCCGTCTGGCTGCATTGTGGCGAGTGGATTGGCGAGGGCAAGATGGAAGATGTAATAGTCTAGGTGAGAAATTACGATGGCAGAGGAAAGAGATGAGTAACTCGATGTATAAGCTTTTGCCTCAAAACTTACGGCTTAAAACATTAGCATTTATTCAGCTTACACTTCTTCTGGACAGTTCTCTCGGTTTGTGACAAGCCATTGGTTTGATTGGGTTTGCTTGGTTGTCTGAGATCACTTGGAAGGTCAGCTAGGGGCTGACTGGTCAGGACGGCTCCACTTACTTGTCTGAGGTTGGGTGGCTGCTGGCTGGGTGAGGGGGCCACGTGTCTCTTGTCATCTAGAATTGTCCAGGGCTTGTTCACAGGGCAGCGAGTTAAAAGAGCAGCAAGAAGGCAAGTCTTAACATACAAGTGCTTTTTCAATGTTTGCTGATGTCGTATTGGCCAAAGCAAGTCACAAGTCTAACCCTGATTCAGGTGTAGAAAAAGACTCCACCTCTTGATGGGAGAAGTTACCAAGTCACATTGCAAGGGCACAGTTGAAAGGAGGGGAGGAATCTGTGGCTAAGTTGGCAGTCCACCATGATGGATATATGAGGTAGGAGACAGTGTTGTCAGGACACTGGTGATTGAATGTGGGAGGTGAGGGAGAAGTAAGAGCGAGGCACAATTAGTTAACTTGTGTATTCATGTCATCTGCTCCCAACCAGAATATACATATAGGACAGAGAGCATTATAAAGTGTAAGAAACTATTGCCCAACACCTTGAATGGTGATTTCTACCTCTTAGGCACATATTTGCTGTCTAATTAAGTAAAATCATCCTCTTCTCAATTTTGTCACCTGCCTGAGTTTGATCAAGTCATTGCACCAGTTGTGCTACACATGGAATCTTACTCCATGTTCTTCATTTCCTTACAAAGAAACCTTGCTCAGAACTTCCCTGCTCTGGAAAGTCCTACCTGAAAAATAACATCTACACACCCTGGTTCTTCCTGCCGTGATGCATTTGATAATCATGTATGTTGAGATCTCGCTCTTTGGCCTCGGCCCTTTGTGTGTGTTCGTGTATAGGTCAAGATGATTTGTAATTCTACTAGCAATATACAGTGTTGTGATGTCCACTGTTATCTCATATTTATCCAGTGAATGGAGTAGAGAAGCTTGTGTGCTCCATGGGGATGGGATCTCTTCCACTCAGAGATACATCCCTGGTGCTCGCACCGTGTTGGATACACAGTGGCTTCAAATACCTATTTGTTGAAAGAGGGAGCCCTTGGGAGTTATTCTGTAGTTCATGGACTCATATATCTGACTTCCTTCTCTAAACAAGACATGCGGAAGCACATGAGAAAACCAGCTGCCTTTCAAAGGCAACTTCCTTTGCTCCTCTAATTCCTCAGGAATTTCCATATCTGGAGAGACACATCTGCCAGAAAAGTGTGTTTTATGCTTATTCTTTCTGTAACCTTCAGTTCTTGTCCAAGTCACAATAAAAATCGAAGTATGTTTTTGAGTGCTAGTAAAGCACTTATAGCACTCTGAATTTAATTTTTCAAAATGAATTGTGATTTCCATATTGAAGCATAAGCCTGATTCAAAAGCACAGGCTTAGTTTAGGCTGTATAACTCTTGGTAGCCTATGTTTTTTCATCTGCATCAACACTTGGTTCTACATTAGCTGTATTTTTTTTTTCTCTCTTTGTCTTTGATGGGGTCAATTCCTACTACTCTTGGCCTTAGTGGGGTTAAGTGGATGATCATTAAAAATAACAAAAAAAGAATCAGAGTCGTTGGGCCACATTCAATAAAGGGGTTACAGCATGCTTTCTGAGGGGTGGAGTGTATGTATATATATATATATATATATATCCCCACCCCTTGATTCCAAATAATTAACAAAGACATCTTCTTGGCTCTCAGTTACCTTATAACTTCAGGTAGGGCTAAGCCGTTCACTAAGATCAATACATAATGTGGAATATTGAAAGAAATGTGAAGAAAGGAGGGAGCCATGGAAAGCAGGGAGAAGTGATATGGAAATGGAAGGAGATGGAAGAGCAGACCAGTGGTCAATGGGGGGAAGAAGATAAAGTCAACTGAAGGCCAGAGCCGTCCCTGTTATTTTTATTTAGTTGCAAGTGAGGGTCTTTAAAGTTACCTGTGTTACTTTATAATAATGCAGCATGTATTTAACATGAGTCAAATACAGTGATCTTTATACACCCTGTAGGTTTTCAAAGTACAAGGTAAGAAAGGAAGACAGCCAGGGTGAAAACAGACCTCCCCGTGTTAGTGATTAGTTCTCCAGGAAGGGGTAAGTCGAAGGGAAAAAAATGACACAAAGCGGGGCTTCCCTGGTGGCGCAGTGCTTGGGAGTCCGCCTGTCGATGCAGGGGACACGGGTTTGTGCCCCGGTCCGGGAAGATCCCACATGCCGCGGAGCGGCTGGGCCCGTGAGCCATGGCCGCTGAGCCTGCGCGTCCGGAGCCTGTGCTCCGCAACGGGAGAGGCCACAACGGTGAGAGGCCCGCGGACTGAAGAAAAAAAAAAAAAAAAAATGACACAAAGCAACTGGTGCCGTCTTTCCTTAGCTTGTATTCATGGACAGTGACTCCTTATAACATGAAGTCTGTATTCTCATCAATGGCAACATCCATTGTCATATGCCTACCAATGTTTGGTAAAAGATCCTAGAACTTTCAAGAGCACCTTTTATTCCAAAGAGAGGAGTTTGAAAAAATAATGGGTTGCACAGGTCAAGATCCTAGCAGCATCTCAGGGAATAAGAGGTGTTTATGTCCCATTGATTGGGACAACCTGCCCACTTTTATTTATTTTTTAAAGTTTTTTTTTTCTTTTGGTCGTGCCGCGCGGCTTGCGGGATCTTAGTTCCCTGACCAGGGATTGAACCCAGGCCCCCTGCAGTGGAAACACTGACTCCCAACCACTGGACCACCAGGGAATTCCCTGCCCACTTTTAAATTGAGTTGTCTTTTTACCATTGAGTTATGAGTCCTTTATATATTTTAGATATAAGTCCCTTGTAAAGATATATGATTTGCAAATATTCTCTCATTCTGTGGCTGTCTTTTCACTTGATGGTATCTTTTGACGGAAAAATGTTTTTAATTTTGAAGTCCAGTTTATGTTTTTTTGGTTTGTTGCTCATGTTTTTGGTGTCATATCTAAGAATTCTTTGCTAAATTGTAGGTCATGAAGATTTGCCCCTATATTTTCGTCTTTTTTTTTTTTTTTTGATTACGCCGTTAAATACAGTGAGGCTACCTCTTGAGTTATTATGTAGATTGGCAGGTAAAGATGGCATTTTCTGAATTTCACTTTTTCTGATTTGGAATCCCACTTTATGTGCTTACATTTGATTCATTGTTATAGAGTGAATTAAACTTGCATACGAGATGGAGTTTTTAAAATCCATAACTCAGGCCCAGCAATAAAAATGGCAGCTCCCTTTTTTAAAAAACTGGCTCAAAGTCTCACTCATTCCTTTTGCAAAAGATCGTAATTGTTACTCTCCGTGAAGTTCAGCTAACTGTTGCAGGAGAGCATTGGTTCATGCTAAATGTTTTTAATGTTCTCTTGCTCAAAATTAAAATGCCATTTTTGCCATTTAGCTTTATGACTAATCATTGCCTAAATGGCAGTTGGATTTCCGAGTTGGGCTGCCTGTCTCTGAACTACCGAATAGGATTGCTTATCTGAAAGGGTTTGCTGCAAACCCAAACCCTGAAACGAATTACAAGCAAGCAATTAAAACAGAGGATGTTTTTCAGTAGAGCAATGATCATCTGAGTGCACTTATTGGGCCTGTATTCTCTTAATTATGCAGTCTGTTTAGTGGAATTTAAAAGCAATAGTCCAGTCTCCTTTTCTTTTTAGCAAATGTTGGGGTCATGCCCACGGGCTATCTTCTTTTTTCTGAATTTTTCAAACAGTCTCATTCGAAGATCTGTCTCCCAGTGGAGGTTTTGGATAAGTCAGCTTCTGCTTCCCTGACATCAGAGAGCGATTCACTGCCTGTATTTGCTTGCCAAAGTTGAGATGCTTTGCGAGGTCCAGAATAATAAAAGCAGAAATATAGGAAAAATGTAATCCCACTATTAAGAGACAGTATAACCCATTGATCTCACAGAAGTAGGAGCACAGCTGTACGGGGATAATGAAGAGACTGAGGAGGCTTTTTTACCTGTGTGTAGATGGCCATCAATTTAATAGAAATATGAAAGTATCAAACTCATTTCATTTTAGTGTTTGAGATTCTGCTCGAATTTAAGATGAAAGGTCTGAGTTTCATTAGGAATGGAAGCAAAGTTGTATCTTCAGAACACATTTTGTTCATTATAAATGGCATTTCTTTTAATCCAGTTAATTTGAAAACATTTTAGATGAAAATTATTGCTGTGTGAAGAACAATGATTATAAAGTGACATGGGCAACTTTAGAGCATTTTAGGAACCTAGAAGATTTTCATTAAACAAAATCAGGGCAAGAGACAGCATAAATCAATCTGATTTTTTTTCCTGAAATTTTGAAA
Source organism: Lipotes vexillifer (assembly GCF_000442215.2). Classification (NCBI taxonomy): domain Eukaryota; kingdom Metazoa; phylum Chordata; class Mammalia; order Artiodactyla; family Lipotidae; genus Lipotes; species Lipotes vexillifer. Next base: position 140,071 of record NW_006772616.1, on the reverse strand, counting down.
GCTTTACAGGTATTATCTTTGGGGTATGAGTGCATCATATTTTGAATTTAAAATAAAGAATGTTATCTCAGTGTTAGAAAAAGCCCTTCATTCCATTGTCTGTTGTAGACGCTTGCAAAGTTTGCTGCATGCTAGGATCATCAGGGAAGTTTTTAAAAATTCTGATGCTCAGGTCGTATCCCAGACCATGAAATGAGGATATGTGCCACCAAAATTGAAATTTCGTTTCTGTCTCTTCCAAAAAATTTCTTTGACTTATTGAGAAAGAAAATGACTGTGAATGGGTGAGTCTTCATATGTAGTTGTAACTAATGTTCTCAACCAAAAATAGAAATAAGGTTATATTCGATATTTTCTTTCTACTAATGATGATGAGTTATGGGTTTTTTGTCTATGAACCTCTATCCTTGTTAAGTACTATTTAGTAATGTGGTGTCAGGCCAGCATTTCATTTTATGAATAAGTGAAATGAGCTTGCAAGGATGGATGTTGAAGGTATTTTTCTAAGAACAATTAAGATTGCTTAATACTTCAGAAACTCTAGACAACTAATGAAATCCATTGGTAGATTGTTGAGTTTTGAAAGTACCGTGATTTTTCTGCTGGTCTAAGGGTTTTGTTAGAATGTGAATCTCTGCGTTGGGGTGCAGGGGTGTGATTGACAGGAGGGATTGTAAGCTGCTGGCTTGTGAGACATATTTGGCCCAAATCTGTGCTGTGTTCAGCCTGCACAGTGTTTCAGTGTGGGAATATGTCAAAATCCTGATTTCTAGTTTCTATCAAAATATTAGCATAGCTTCTTAGATTAGGTGGTTTTAACAGATATACGTAGGACATGTCATCCAAAAACAACAGAATACATATTCTTCTCTAGTGCACATGGAACGTTCTCCAGGATAGCTCATATGTTAGGCCACCAAACAATCATAATAAATTTAAGATTGAAATCATATCAAGCCTCTTTTCCAGCCACAGTCATATAAAACTAGAAATCAATTTCAGGAAGAAAACTGGAAAATTCAAAAGTATGTGGAGATTATATCACGTACTACTGAACAACCAAAGGATCAAAGAAGAAATCAAAAGAGAAATCAAAACATACCTTAAGACAAATGAAAATGGAAATACAACATACCAAACTTAAAAGATGCAGCAAAAGCAGTTCTAATGGGAAAGCTCATAGTGATAAATGCCTACATCAAGAAACAAGAAAAATCTCAAATAAACAACCCAACTGTACACTTCAAGGAACTAGACAAAGAACAAATGAAGCCCAAAGTTAGTAAAAGAAAGGAAATAATAAAGATTAGAGTGGAAATAAATGAAATAAAGATACAGGCACAATGGGAAAGATCAATGAAAATAAGTGCTGGTTCTTGAAAGGATAAAGAAAACTGACAAACCTTTAACTAGACTCACCGAGAGAAAAAGAGAGGGCACTCAAAATCAGAAATGGAAGAGGAGACATTATGACTGATACCACAGAAATACAAAAGGTCATAAGAGACTTCTATGAACAACTGTGCCTAGACAAGAGATGCTCCCATTTTGTTTCTGTGCCTTATTAGGTTATATGGCTGTTCCTCTCATTTACTTTATAGTCTTTAAGATTGCTGCTTCACGTGAGGCAGGATATAGTTTTCTTTTTGTTTTCCTTGAGTGTCCAGTTCTTCTGATGGAAACAAAGCTATATTTTTTCTTCTCCTTTACCCTCTTCAAATGATGGTGTGTTCCAACAAAGAGGAGTATCATCCTTTGCTGTAGTGGTTTTCTAAGGCTGCCATAACAAAGTACCACAAACAGGGTGGCTTTAAACAACAGAAATTTATTCTATCATTTCTGGAGGCTAAAAGTCTGAAATTGAGGTATTGACAGTGCCATGCTCCCCTTGAAGGCTCCAGGGGAGTGTCCTTCCTTGCCTCTTCCAAGGGTTGTCCTTGGGTGGATGCTGCAGCACTTCAGTCTCTGCCTCCATCATCACACTCTGTGCATCTCTTCCTTCACATGGCATTTTCCTCTTCTTATTTATAAGGACACCAGTCATATTAGATTAGACCTCATATTAACATGACTACATCTGCTAAAACGTTATTTCCAAGCAAGGTCACATTTACACGTGCTGAGGCTTAGGATTTCAGCATGTCTTTTTGGGGGACACAATTCAACACACATCACTTGCATTAAACAGAGAGCAGGAGCAGCATGACCAATGGCTCCCGGGCCATAGGTAGTGAGGTGGTTAGGGTGAAGCTCTTTTGTGGACCATGTCACCTGATACCAACTCACAGTAATAGATGACGCCAGCCCAGTGACCTTGTTTTAGTTCTTTACCATATTCTTTCCTGTTTCGATCACATGTCCCTATAAGAGTCTCTATCTATACTCAGCTGCCTTATCCTCCCATTAAGCCACTGCACATATTGAGGGGTTGCCATAAATATTTCAAAAGGAAATCAGTATGCTGTTAGGGGCTGGGCGTGGATGCCAGAGAGCCAAAAGTTACCAAAGTAGGATTCCTGATGCTTTCTTCCTTCGTTCATTAGTGCTGAGGTGATAGAAAAGGTGGGAGAGATTCTTTTAAATTTTTTACTGATTCTGGTTCATCCTCTCCCATTTGACCCCAAGTTTCTGAATCCAATGGTTTCAGCCATTTTGCTTTATTACTGTGCCATTGTAATAGTTCCTGGTTGGTTGCTCCACTTATGTCTAATTTGAGGTCATTTGTACAATTAATTCAGGGGATTCCCATATCTATGTAAATGTGGCTCTGACTTTCCACCTGAGAATTTACTGTGTAATGCAAGTCACCTGAGTATAGTCAGCTTGTTCTTCAACACAGAAAGGGTTCTTCTTTGGTTAAATTGTAAGTATTCTCATTTTAGCTAATCTGATAATCTCTGTCTTTTAATTAGTGTGTTTAGATCATTTAAATTTAATGTAATTATTGATATATTTGGACTTAGGCCTACCATTTTATTCTTTGTTTTCTGTTTGTAACTTCTGATTTTCTTTGTTCCCCTCTCTTGCCTTCTTTGGGGTCATTTGAATAATTTTTAATACATTCTATTTTAATCTATCTATTAGCTTTTTGGCTATATCTCTGCATTTTTTAAGGGATTGCTCTACGGCTTAAAAGGTACCTACTAATCTTTCACAGTCACTTTACAGTTAATATTTTGACACAATGATCAAAATGTAGAAGGCTTACAAGCATATAGGTCCATTTAGCCTCCTCTCTTTATATTACTTTATTTATATTATATTACTTTATATATTATATATGTAATGTATTACATCTGTGTACATTGAAAACCCTACCAGATAATGTTATATTTTTTGCTTTCAACAGTCATCCACATTTTCAAAAATTGAAGAGGAGAGGAATAGACTGTTTACTCAGATATTTACCATTTACCTGTTGCTCTTCCTTCAGTGGTGAAGTTCCACAGTTCTCTCTGATATGATTTCCCTTTAGCCTGAAGAATATCCTTTAGCTTTTCTTTTAGGGAAAAGTCTGTCCCGACAAACTGTACTCTCCTTTTAGACGTATGTGGTCACCATGGTTTCATTGATATGTGTGAGTATGTGTTGAATGTGTGCTTTTCTTTTGTTTCCTGATGAGAACCAAAGTTAATTTGTCCAATGGGAATTTCTTTTTTCCATGCCTCTTGTGTGCCCAGCACTGATATTCATCCGAGAGTGAACAAAACAGAAGAATAACTTTGCCCTCTTGAGGCTTACATCATGTGTGGAGGGAGACAGGCAGCAAATAAGCAAATAAAGCATGGTGAGTCAAATGTCATGAGTTCTATGTGAAAAAAATAGAGCAGGGGTCAGAGATGGACTTTTAAAAAGGATGGTCAAAAAGATGACCTCTCTGAGAAGGGAATGTGAGAGTAAAGACTCAAATCAGGTGAAGGAACCAGCCCTGATAATATCTGGGGGAAGAATGTTCCAGGTGAGGGAACAGCAAGTGAAGATGTCCTGAGACAGAGGGTGACTGGTATGTGTGAGGAGCAGCAAGGACGCCAGTGTGGCCCTGGTAGTGAGGAAGAGGCCCTGGTGGTGAGGCATGTGGGAATAGTGCCAGTTGGTGAAGATGTGGCCATAGAGATAGTACTGTGAAAAAGATTTAAGAAAGACCAACCATTTGTTACACCGCAGCATGAGACTGATGTAGGGAA
>NW_006772616.1:130525-135673 GCF_000442215.2 Lipotes vexillifer | reverse complement strand
GATTTAAGAATGACCTACCATTTGTTACACCGAAGCATGAGACTGATGTAGGGAAAGCTGTATTTTATTTTTCATACTTCATTCTTCTTGGGCTATAATAAAGGTCAAAAAACTCAAATACCTAAGACTAGTCTTGTGTTGTACTGAAATATGTAAGTGTAGGCCTAGCATTGCAATCTTCCAATTTTGCCGAACAAGCTGGAGATAGACCATTCAGTTACTTGTCTCGACTTGTAAATACTGACAACTGAAGAATTACAAATTTTTTGGAGCTCTGAGCCAAACATAACACCCATGGGCCAGAATTGGGCTGCCTTTGTTTAAGTGCTGGCCTGGAAGCTTTGTCGTACAATAAGCAGCTCCATTCCACCGCTCTTTAAAGAAAACAGTAGTTTGTGCATAGATTATTTTAAATCTGATTTGCGCTCCTATGCCCTCGTCTGTTTAATGTTGTAGTCAAGGACTATATACCACAGTAACTTGGTGAAAAATGTTTTCTTTTCCGATGTGGCTGTCTGTAGTGTAGATTAGGTGTTTACCCCTGGCCGGGTGGGTCGTGGCCCTCCGGTTTGTAAGTGGTTCAAGGATGAGTCCGGTGATGCCTCTGGGTGTCCACTCCGCCCTTCTTTCCTCCTTACATGGCAGATTTTGGACATTCATCTGACTTTATTGCCGAGAGGTTTATTACACTTAGCACAGCTTTCTCTACAGCCTGGTGATATAAGTGTGATTGTTATCTTCTCATCTTTCTTCGCTCTCCCTTTTATTAGATGAAAACCTCTGGTATAAATATGTGACAGGGAGGGCATGCATTTTTTCTTCTTAGCCTAATGGATGAACAGCTGGGAGTTAATGAGCTTTTAATAGTGCGTGTAGGGGGTTAGTTTGTTGCAATTTCACTCTCCACTGAATACTCTGAGGTCTCCTTGTTTTTCTGTTTCTCTTTAACATTAGCTTTATTGATATCTGCAAACACCTGTTTAAAATTCACTCTGCGTGGAGGGAGCATACTGCTCTTTGGATCACCTTGGTCTCAACGGACTCTCCTTTAATTATAAGGCTCCTGTGGAACTTCGCATAAGGTTTTTATCTTCATTTTTAAGGGCCTTAAAAATGTTTTACAGGATTAAGTTTTTATTTAGCAGAGAATTTTTTAAGTTCACATGAGCATTTTTATGTATATTTTTTGACCCTTTTTATTTTTTCTACTCTGGCCTTAAAGGCAAACAAGACAAAAGCCTTTTTCCACTCACATATTTTGTAGCAATGTTCTTTGCCTTTATTTCTCATTTATCCTTTTCCCTTAAATTAACTTTTCTTCATACCTATCTGTTGTAAATCTTGGGTCATAAAATGATTTCCTGTAGCTTAAAAAAAAATCATTAGTGATAATACCCAACTTTTATGCGGTTTATGCATTACTATATAAACCTTACAAATCACTTTCAATGCATCTGCATTTTCTCATTTAGTATTCACAAATATCTTCTGAGGTGAGCCTGACAAGTATTATTACCACTTTACAAAGTAGAAAACCAAGATTGATGGTCAAGGTTAAGTGGTTATAAAAGCTAATACATGTAAATAGTAAAATTTGAAAGAGTACTAAGGATACACAAGAGTTTCCCTACCTAGAGGTAAACATAGTTAACCATTTTCATGCATTTCTTGCAGTAGTTTTCCATGCATGTTCAAACTTGTCTATAGTTTTTTTTTTTTCCCTTAACAAAGAAGATAATGTTCTCCATAGTTCTGCAACTTGCTTTATTTACTTTATTGTGTGGGTGGAAATTGAACATATATGATCACAGGTCCTGCAGCTTTCCCTCCCACATTGTGGGGACTTAGCATAGTTTATTTAACCATCCCCTATTGGTGGACATTTAGGTTGTTTACAGTTTTTTAGAACTAGGGAAGAGGACTGGTCTGAAGAGCCTTGTACATGATCTTTGCATGTATATTGGAAATACGCCTGTTTCTAGACAGATAGGCAGATTCCTAGGAGTAGAATTGCTGAGCTATCAGGTAGATGCATTTAAAATTTTGATGCATATTTCTAAAGGTGTCCTCTTATTTCACTACAATATTTACACAGTATAACAGTGTACACGAAAGATTACACCTTCCCTTATAACTAGTCTAATACATTAAATCATAAAGCTTTTTTAAATTGACAGTCTGAGTTGTTTTAATTTGCATTTCTTTAATTAGTGGTTGATCATCTTTTCATATGGTTATAAGCAATTTGTATCAATATTTCATTTAGGGTTCTCTGTTCTGTTATTTATGTTTTTTTTTATTCTCTTAATAACTTTAAGAACCCTGTGTATTGAAGAACATATCTGTCCTGTTGCAACTATTTTCCCCAATTTATCATTTGTGTTTTGACCTTTTTTCATTAAAAAACAATTTTTATTACAAGAGTAAACATGGTCATTATGATACCGACCAGGGTTCTTGGTCTTCCCCAATCAACAGAAATTGACTAGAGGCCAGACAAGAAATAGGGGCAAGGCTTGGGCTTCCCTGGTGGCGCTAGTGGTTGAGAGTCCGCCTGCCGATGCAGGGGACGTGGGTTCGTGCCCCGCTCCGGGAAGATCCCACATGCCGCGGAGCGGCTGGGCCCGTGAGCCATGGCCGCTGAGCCTGTGCGTCCGGAGTCTGTGCTCCGCAACGGGAGAGGCCACAACAGTGAGAGGCCTGCGTACCGCAAAAGAAAAAAAAAAAGAAATAGGGGCAAGGCTTTATTGGGGCCGCTGCTGCAGCGGGGTGGGGGGGACAAGAGCAAACAACAGGTGCCCTTGTTCACTGAGTGGAGGCGAGCTTGTTCCTTACGTGGAGTGAGGGTAGGGGAGTGTCCAGGGATCGGGCCAGAGGGGTGGCTTAGGTGTTTTGCCCACCCCTTAGGTGCTGTTGTGTGCAGGGGGCATTGCACAGTACCCTGCTTTTGCTCCGGACACCCTACCCTGCTTTTGCTCCAGGCTCTTCAAAAGTGACAGTTGGGTTTTTAGGTCTCTTTGTATCTTTTGGGTCCAGAATTTGCCCCAACTGCATGCTCACAGTTATTTTTAGTCCCATGTAGTTTCTCTGTTTTGTTGCTGGAGGAGAGGTGTGTCCAGGTGCAAGCATTGCAGCCCTGCGGCAAAGGGTCCCAGGTCCCAGCCTGTCTCAATTCTAAGATTAAAGTGGGGAAAATCTGAAAAGCAAAAAGAAGAAAATGGAAGTCACCATAATTCTGTCATTTAGTGACCACTTTTGTTTTTTGTTGAAAGTTCTAGTCTTTTTCTGGTGTGTGTGAGTGTGTGTGATAATTGTGTTTCAAAGTTTGTTTTATCTTGCAGTTTCTGGAGCCACCTGGAGTGTCAAAAAACTAGGTGGGAAGCTCTGAAGCAGATCCGTTAACTTGTTTGTATCACCTCCCTTTTTCCATTTTCTTTAAGAAGGAAAATTCTCTGTGCTTATAAGGATCCTTTTCTTGTTTCTCTAGGGAGGGTGTAAATGGGCCTCTCCCTGTTAGATCTTTGCTCACATCGCTGAAGCTTCCAAACTGGATGGAGCTCCTTTGTCTATATTTGTCTGATTCTGAGACTGTCTGACTTTGTTTTGGTTTGTTATTGGGGACGTAATTATTGGACTTAAGGATCACTCTCTTGCCTCTCACCTTGCATTGTCTTTTTTTTTTTAAAGTCAGGTTTATTAAGACATGATTTACATATACACAATTACCCTTTTCATTGTACAGTTTGATGAGTTTTGATAAATATATGTAGTTTGTTTAATCATCGTAATCGAGATACAGAAAATTTCCATCACCCCCCAAATTGTCCTTGGGCACTTATGACATCTACCCTGCCCCCCAACACCCAGCTCTGATTTCTGTCCTTATAATTTTGCTATTTCTAGATTGACATATAGCTAGAATCATACAGTATGTAGACTTCAGAGTGTGGCTTCTTTCACTCACATAATGCACTTACCATTCATCCATGTTGTTGTGTATCAGTAGTTAATTCATTTTTATTGTTCAGTAATAGTATTCCATTGTATGGATATACCACAGTTTGCTTATCTATTCACCAGATGATGGACATTGGGGATGTTTACACTTTTTGACTATTACGAAAACAACTGCTATAATCATTCACATATGTCTTTGTATAGAAATATGTTTTCATTTCTTTTGGGTGAATACTGAGGAATTAGATTGCTGGGTTGTATGGTAATCATATGGCTAACTTTGTAATAAACTGCAAACTTGGCTTCCCATAGTGCCTGTACCGTTTTGCATTCCCACCAATAATGTATGAGAATTCTAGGTGGTCTCATTCTCAACAGCAGTTGGTTTTGTCACTTTTTTGATTTTAGCCATTCTAGTAGATACCTAGTGGTATCTTACCATGGCTGTAATTTGCATTCCTCTGATAACTGTTGGTGTTGTGAATACTTTCATATGTTAAATTGTCTGTTGGTAAATTTTCTTTGTTGAAATGTCTCTTTAATGTTGTGTCTGTTTTTCAGTGAGAGGATGTGTTTATTTTTTTGCCTTATTCTTGAGTTGGAAGAGTTCTTTATATATTCTAGATAAAAGCCATTTATTAGATATGTTTTCCAAATTATTTTTCCCAATATGTGTCTTATAATTTAATTTTTAAATGTTTTTGATGAGTTTTTAATTCTCAAGGAGTCCATTTTATCTATTTTTGGTTCCTGGCATATAATTTTGGTGTCATAAGAATCCATTTCAAAATCCACCCTTGTGGAGATTTACTCCTATGTTTTCTTTTTTTTTGCCCTCTCTATTTATTTTTTAACATCTTTATTGGAGTATAATTGCTTTACAGTGGTGTGTTAGTTTCTGCTTTATGTCAAAGTGAATCAGCTATATGTATACATATATCCCCATATCCCCTCCCTCTTGCATCTCCCTCCCACCCTCCCTATCCCACCCCTCTAGGTGGTCACAAAACACTGGGCTGATCTCCCTGTGCTATGTGGCTGCTTCCCACTAGCTATCTATTTTACATTTGGTAGTGTATATATGTCCATGCCACTCTCTCTCCCAGCTTACCCTTCCCCCTCCCCGTGTCCTCAAGTCCGTTCTCTACGTCTGCGTCTTTATTCCTGTCCTCTGCCCCTAGGTTCTTCAGA
>NW_006772616.1:123402-130515 GCF_000442215.2 Lipotes vexillifer | reverse complement strand
TTTCAGAACCTTTTTTTTTTTTTTTTTTTTTTTTTAGATTCCATGTGTATGTGTTAGCATGCGGTATTTGTTTCTCTCTTTCTGGCTTACTTCACTCTGTATGACAGACTGTAGGTCCATCCACCTCACTACTGTGTTTTCTTATAAAAGTTTTAAAGTTTTAGCTCTTATTGGTTTGCTAGATTTTAAACGCACATTTACATCTATGTTTATGAGAGATATTGGTCTGTGATTTTCTTTGATTATAATGTTTTTGTTTGGTTTTGGCATCAGGGTAATGCTGGCCACATAAAATGAGGTAGTTAGTAAATGTTCCCATAGCTTCTGTTTCCTGTCAGGGTTTATGTAGAATGAGTGTTAATTCTTCCTTAAATGTTTCTAGAAATTCAGCAGTAAAATCATCTAACATCTGGTTTTCTTGGCAGGAAGGTTTTAAAATAAAAATTCATTCTCTTAATTAGGTATAAGGATACTCAGGTTATCTATATCTTTTTGAATGAGCTTTGGTAAGTTTGTGTTTTTCAGGGCATTCTTCTGATAAGTTATCAAATTTACTGGCATAAAGTTGTTCATAATATTCACTTATCCTTTTAATGTCAGTAAGACCTGTAGTGATGTTTCCTCTTCTGTTATTGATATTGGTATTACGTATTTTTTCCTCTTTTGTTCTTGATCATTCTGGGGAAATTTAAGAAGCTAATTGGCCTTTTCAAAGAGCAAACTTTTGTTTTACTTATTATCCCCTATTATTTTTCTGTGATCTCTTTCATTACTGTATGCTCTTGTTATTTTCTTCCTTTTGCTTGCTTTGGGTTTAATCTGCTTTCCTTTTTATAGTTTCTTCATATGAAGTCATAAACTTTCAACTTGAGGCTTTTCTTTTTTCTTAATACAAGCACCTAGTTATATAAGTTTACTTGAGCTAGCTGTGTCCCACAAATTTTTGACATGTTGTGTTTTCATTTTCATTCAACTCAATATGTTTTTGACTTAACTCTTGTGATTTATTTGACCAATTAAAAAATGTGTAGTTTAATTTCAATAGTTGGAATATTTTCTAAATATTTTTCTGTTACATATTTCTAGTTTAATTCCTTTGTGGACAGAGAACATACTTTGCATGATTTCTGTCTTTTTAAGTTTTTAGAGATTTTTAAAAAATGGCCTAGAATACAATTTATCTTGGTGAATGTTCCATGTGCACCTAAAAATGTGTATTTTGATGTTCCCTGGAGTTGTTCCATAAACGTCAGTTATGCTAGTTATTTTTTTACTGATTTATTCATTACTAGTAGTAGAGGTTTGAAGCTTCTTTTTATAATTGTGAATTTTTCTATTCTCTTTGTTGCATGAGTTTTTGCTTTGTGTAGTTTGAAACTTTGGTATTGGATGCATACACATTTAGGATTATTATGTCCTCTTGATATGTATTAACCTTTCTATGACCACAAAGTTCCGATTTTTACTTCCAGTAATACTACTTTTTCTGAAATTCATGTGGTCTAATAATAAATAGCTACTCCATTCTTTCATTAGTGGTGTATTTTTGCATGGTATATTTTTTCCATCCTTTTCCTTTTAAGCAGTCTATATCTTTATATTTAAAGTAGACAGCATATAGTTGGGTTTTGTTGTATATGCATTCTAACAATCTCTTCCTTTTAATTGGTGTATTTACTGACTTATATTTAACATTTATATACATGTTTGGTTTTAAATCTATTACATTATTTTTTTCTCCTTCTTTCATATGTTTTTGATTTCTTTTTTTCTCTTTTCTTGCCTGTTTTGAATTGAGTATTTTTCATGATTGTATTTTTCCCTCCATTATTAGTAATTATCTATGCCTTTTTCTTACACAATATTTTAGTGTAAGAAAATCCACCTGGCCTACACTATCCAAATTGATAGGCACTATCCATGTATGGCCAGTTAAATTTAATTTTTTAATTAATTAAAGTTAAATATAATTAACATTTCATATCCTTAGGTGGACTAACTACATTTCCCGTGTGCAGTATTCACATGTGGCTAGTGGCTATTGTATTGGATAGGACAGATTTGAAACATTTCCATCATCAAAGAATGTTTTCTTATATAGTACTGCTCTGGCGTTTAACATAGATAACTTTAATTTCTCATGGTCTAGCTTTACATAATATACCAATCCATGTACAGTGTAAGAGCCTTACAGTAGTGTGCTTTCATTTCATCCATCTTTTGTGTTATGGTTTAAACCCTTTAATATATTACTATTTTTGCTTTAGATGGTCAGTTATAATTTAAAGAGATGAAAAGTAAGAAAAATATCTCTCATATTTAACTACACTTCTACCATTTCCAACACACCTTATTTATCTGTATGAATCCATATTTCCATCCAGTGTTAAATTCCTTCTCCCCAAAGAAACTCTTTGATTATTCTGTTTTGCTGATCTGCTGGCATTAATTTCTCTTGGCTTTCGTTTGTCTGAGAAAGTTTTGCCTTCTCTTTTTCTTACTGTTCAGGTCAAAACATATTCTAATTTTTTTCATGATTTCTTCTTGACTCAATGATTATTTAGTAGTATGTTGTTTAATATCCAAATGTTTTTCCTGGTTATCTTAGTATTATTTGTTTCCAGTTTATTTAAACTGTGTTCAGTTATCATGCTTTTTATGATTTCAATAATTCTAAATTAATTGAGACTTAATTATGGCACACAATATGGTCTATTCTGGTATACATTATTTTGGACACATATGTACGTTTTTTCTGTTGTTGAGTAGAATGTTCTTTAAATAATAAGTTGGTCGATAGCACTGTTCTGATTTTCTGTGTCTTTGTTGATTTCATCCTGTTGTTCTAATAGTTGTTGCGAGAAGGGGTGAAAAGTTTCACTTTAAATGTTAGATTTATCTATTTTTCCTTTTATTCCATAACTTTGCTTCGTGTATTTTTAAGCTCTATTGTATACCCTTTAATGTTTTCTATTTCCCTCTGTTAAATTTACCTATTTTTTTAATAATGAAATGTCCCTCTTTATTCATGGCAGTGCGTATTGTTTAGAAATATAATCTATCTACTATTAATAAAATGATTTGAATCTTTTTATGCTTACTCTTTTCATGATATATCTTTTTTCAGTTCAGTTACTTCCTACCTTTCTGTTCCTTAAGGGGTGTCTCTTGTAGATAGCATGTATTTGGGCCTTGTTTTTATTCTGTTCTTTCTGAGAGTCTCTGCCTTTTAACTGAATTCCATAATCCACTACCAGTTACTCTAAGTGTTGCTCTGTCTGAGTTTGAGTCTACCAGTTTATTGTTTGTTTTTTCTTGCTCCTTCTCTTTTTCTGTCCCTCCATTTCCTCCTTCCTGTCATTTTTGAATAATTTTTTGGAATTCTACTTTAATTTTCCTGTTGTGTTTTGCCTTCGATTTTGAACACAGAATTCTGGGTTGACAGTTGTTCTCTCTGTAATGATGTTGCTCCCTTGTATTCTGGGTCATTTTTTCTTGATTTCTTGTGTGAATCTCATAATCTTTTTTGTTTTTTTGTTATGTTTTGTTTTGTTTTGTTTCGTTTTTACTGAATATGAGACAGTGTGTATAGAACAGGAGACTAAGACGCTATTTATGACTAGAAATAGGCCCTTCCCTTCTTTTATCAGGCCATAAGTCGAGTCCGTCTAGTCTGTCAGTTGAGCAGGATTTGTTTTTTTCTTGTTGCTCTTATTACCCTCAGTGCCTCCGAGCCTTCCCATCCCTTCAGCAGGGGAGCGATGCCACCTTATGCTGAGTGGGGGACCTGTTTTATCACAGCATTTTTCCCCATTGCTTCTGCTTCACCCCCAGCAGGTCCCATATACCCATGACACATGGCAGCCTCCCTCCCTGCTCTTGTCCTCTCCCCAGTGGTAGACTGATGGTGCTCATTATTCATGGTACGTCCTGTGGGGAGCAGGGCTTCTTGTCTCTTCAGCTCCAGCTTCAGTCTTAGGCAGGTCCTGCATGCCTGAGCTTCAGGGGTGGGGCTTTCTCAAAGCCCTTGCTTGTGCTCCTCGCTCCATGGTGGCTGAACTTACTCTGGTATCTGTGGGGGAGGGTTATGTGGGCGGGAGTAGGTTGCCCGCCTTTCTCCTCTGCCCGCTCCGACCAGTGCTTTTGATCTTTATAGGATCCTGGCAATGAGTGGGTTTTCCTATTTTCCCCCCAGTGGCAAGTGGCTTTTGTCTGATGGCGGGGTGGGCAAGCGCACTCAGGTTTTCAACCTCCTTGATGGTGATCACAACCTTTGTCTGGGACTGCATAGTATGAGAGAAGGTTCTAGAACAGTGAGTCTTGTGTGTTCCCCAGTGACTTTTGGGAGTTTACCTTGGAAAAGAGTGAGTGCAAATTTCCCTTGTGCCTGGGGCTCCCCGCTTACGTTGGGCCTTTAAGAATTGGTTAACATTTCAGTTGTTTTCTCCTCGCCTGCTTTTGTGGCAGCCACCTTTTCTTCCCATCTTCTGACAAAAGTCACACAATTCACGTCCTCAGAGGTACTTGCCATCCTTTGGAATTCAGTTCACCCAAGTTCTTTGTGACTCTCTGATAGGCTCAGGAAACTTGTGACTTTGTAAGTGATCTGGCTTTTTGTTTTTTATGCTGGGAGTGGCTTTCTTTTGTCATTTTCACAAGCAGAGCCCCCTCCTGTGTTCAACTGTTTATTTTTGGTTTTGCCACATAATTTCCTTTTTATGCAAACATTTAAGTTTTCTCCTGTAGGCCTCTGAGGTTTATGTTTTGACTAGAAAGGGTGTCCTTACTGCAAAAGGAGAAAAAAACCTCTCATGTTTTCTAATAGTGCGTCTACATTTTATTATTTTATGTTCAATTTTTTCATCCACCTGGCATGTGCATTGGTGTGTAGCATTATATATTAATTCAGATTGATTTTTTCCGAGTGGCTGTCTCGTTGACCTGATACCATTTGTTGATTTCATCTTTGATCTACTGCTTCTCACACATGTGCCATTAAGGCGTGGAAGACAGGATTCAGGTCATGCTTAAACTTTACTGGTATTCCATTTCAGCACATTGTCTTTATTTACTTTCTGCTGTTGTTGCTTGAGAGTACACAGCATGGAGAGAGTTTTCCTCTCCACAAGCAGTGCCTCTGTGTTCATGGTTTTATCTTCCTTTCCTTCCAGTTCAAGAACAATTTCAAATGGGATAATACGTATTAAATACTCAGTAAAGCAGTCTCCTACTGAAGTAAGCGGTAATTTCCACCTACCTAATCCTTGGGACAGAATGAAAGAATTCTGTAATGCTAACAATATACTGTGTTAGGCATCATCTATGAATTCCAGTGTTTTGTTGCTGATTGAACATAACAGGTAATTCTAGGAGTGAACTCCTCCTTCCAGAGGCTTCCTTTCCAAGTATTGCCACCTCTTCTAGGACGGGAGCTTGGCAGGGGGGATTCCTACTGTTATCGCTAGCCTTCCCAACATCTACCCTAGGTCTAGAGAGCTCAGTCTAGTTCATCTCCTAGATGAAGAAGCAAGGTCTATTTGTGTTTGGTTTCTCCTTCCAGATGCTTTGTTTCTGTATAAACACTATTTTTTTTCGGCAAAAATGTTGACAGCACTATTCTGATATTAGTGCATCGCTGACTCCTTCGTCCAGTTCTCTCACTGGCTCTGGGTTCCCTCATCACTGTTCTCAGTCTTCCTTGCTTCCCCTCCTCCTTACCTCTTCTTAAGCTCCCCACTCTTAGTCTTCCCTCTACCCCAAATTTCATTAAAATTTTAATGAAATTGTCTCTATTACACAATATTAATTTACCTGTTGTAGTATAAGGAGGGATACATCTGGTCTTTGTCCCTGATTCCTGGCACAGAGCTTCAGAGACCCTTGGGATTTCCTGAGTGAAAGGACTGTGTTTGTTATCCTAATGAGGTGACTCATTATGGGTCCCAGGATAACTTCAGGATGGAGATTGGTCACCAGAAAGATCAGACATGTGATCAGAAGGTTGGAAGATTTAGCCTCCTGACCTCTGGGTAGAGGAGAACTGGAGGTCGAGTTCACTTATATGGTCAGATTTAATCAATCCTGATGGTGCAATGCAATCTCAGTAAAAATCTCAGACACTGAAGTTTAGAGGAGCTTCCTGGTTGGTGAACATACTGATGTGCCACGAGGGAGACATGCCCTGAATCCAAGGGGATAGTGTGTGGAAGCTCCTTGTCGAGGACCCTTCCAGACTTGGCCCAATGTGCAGTTTTTATAATAAAACTGTAATTATAAGCACAGTGCTTTGTGAGTTCTGCAAGTAGTTATGGAGAATTATTAAAGCTAAGGGGTACGTGGGAGCCCCCAAATTTGTAGCCAAGTTGTCCAGAGTGCCAGGTGACCTGGCGTCTGGAGTGGGGGCAGAGGACTTTGCCCTTGACCCGTGGGACTGGGTCAGAATTGTATTACAGTATGACCCAGTTGGGGTGGAAATTGAGTTCTTGGTCTTAGAGGGACTCCTCCTTGTTATAGGGGGCGCCATGTACTCTTTTGGAAATGACTCTTCAACTTCCAGCTGAAGTTCAATCTTACTTTTTATTTTAGTAGATGCTTTCTTATCTAGGTGATTGAGACCAACAGTTGTCTGGCTAGGTGAGAAAGTCACTTAGAGAAGGAATTGTTAAAAAATGTAAAATATGCTTAACTATTTTATTTGAACTTAATACCTATAAGTATACATTCATTTACCAATCATTTGATGTTAGATTAAGATCTTTTCTTTGAGCAGCGATCTAATGTCTAAATTCCATATGGTCTTGTTGCCATAAAGCTCACCTACTGTGCGTCATCCCCAAATTCTGGGTTCTTTGTAAAAATGAAGAGTGGACCTAAGATATGTGTGAAGCCTTACAAAATTAAAGAAAAAAATCTCAGGCTTCCCTGGTGGTGCAGTGGTTGAGAGTCCGCTTGCCAATGCGGGGGACACGGGTTCGTGCCCCGGTCTGGGAGGATCCCCCATGCTGTGGAACGGCTGGGCCTGTGAGCCATGGCCGCTGAGCCTGCGCCTCCGGAGCCTGTGCTCCGCAACGGGAGAGGCCACAGCGGTGAGAGTCCCGCGCACTGCAAAAAAAA